>NC_142774.1:8105500-8435000 GCF_988280905.1 Pimephales promelas
GTAAAATAATGTACGTAAGAGTAAGAGCGCAACTTTAGACATCAAGGATGACTTGCGGGTGAATAAATCATGAGCTAATTTTCATTTTTTGGGTGAACTATACCTATAAGGTACTGTATAAAGAGTGAAAACAAAATGCAAAAAGGGTAATCATTCACCATATCACAAGGATATGAACTATTTAGCCATCAGATTTCATGAAGTTTATGCAGGTTTTATTGAACACTGAAAATGATCTTCCAGAGTTGAATAGAGAGCATTCTGTGTCAGTTGCATAAAGTATTCATTGTGCGTTTTGTGAACTCTGTGTATAGGTAGGAACAACATCAGACAAAGCGTGAAGCCCTGAGTCAAACTAATCAGTGATCTCAGCGCCTAGACATTCCCTCTTTCTATTAGCGGCAAAAGAGGCCAATTAGTATTCCTGGCTTGAAACAGGACAGGGCTGGGAACACTTGGCACTGGATCTGACCGAGTGTCTAAAGTCTTTCATTTCAGGCTCATCCTCAGGCCAACTGTGGAAGCTGTTCTGAGGATCAATACACAGGCAGCATCAAGCATTTTCAATTTCGGCATATGTAACTTGCAGCTCACGTAAAATTAGCAAATGGTTCTCATCCACGAACTCTTGATATTTAAAGATATTACTTTAGAATCCTTAAACATTTAGTGTTCTTAAACCTCATCTTCTTTTTTGAGAATTGAGAGGCCCATATGTGCTTTCGAGGATGAATCCTTTTTTGGCCTTTTCTAATTATATTCCAAAAAATGTACTTTCAACTTTTGCTTTAACTTTCTACGTGAGAAGTATTGCATTACTTAGTTCTTGGGTCTCAGATAACTGTTAAATGCAATTCATTTTCATTTAGGGTGAAGCCAATGACAAAATTATTTGTATCTCTAAGGTAAATAAAATGTAATATGATATTTATAGTTGATAGGCATTACTACTTTAAAGGATAAGTTCACTTTTGAAAAAACAAAACAAAACTTTTGCAGATAATTTACTCACCCCCATGTCATCCAAGATGTCCATGTCATTCTTTCTTCATTCGAAAAGAAATGAAGGTTTTTGATGAAAACATTTCAGGATTTCTCTCCATATAATGGACTTCAATGGGAACCAAACGGTTCAAGGTCCAAAAGATAGTTTCATTGCAAACTGTTCAAAGGGCTTTAAGCGATTCCAGACGATGAATAAGGGTCTTATCAAGCGAAACGATCGCTCATTTAATAAATAAATAATAAAGTTTAAGTTTTATAAGCTCAAATCAAATGGTCGTCTTGTGATGCGCGTTCGTGACTCTCCTGTTCAAACTCGTTCATCAAAACGAACGAATCTTTTACCGAGTCATTCGGTTCATTCAACGAATGAAACGAACAAATTTGGAAAAAGATTTGTTCATTTTAATGAATGAGTTCGAACAGGAGAGTCACAAACGCGCATCAAAAGACGACCATTTGATTTGAGCTTATAAAACTTAAACTTTTTTTTTTTTTTTTTTTTAGTCGTATATAGACAGGAGCCATCTTAGAAAATAGGCTCGATAAGTCGATCCCCGAACACTGTTCAGAAGTTCGCTGAACTTCATATAGTTCGGATCACTCAGCTCGTCGTTCGTTGTTTGACTTGTCGTGACTGTTTTCCAAAGATGGCGCCGCCTGTATACACGAAGTGAACTGTCTTTATAAAGTATATTCTTATTAAACGGTCCGTACACTTACAAAGTTCTCAATGGTTCTTTTTGTATGTATGGACCCTCATTATGTTACTGTGTGAGTGTGGGGCTATTTTGAACCTTGTTAGTCGTATAAACTAGCGATTTATTTTTACTTAGTAAATGCCCCCAGTACTAGCATTATACGCTAAACAGTTTTTAGAGATAAAACTCTTTACATTCGATTATCATGAAAACAAATCTCAGAGAACAGTTGACTAGGTAACAATGTTTTATTAGACCAAAGGTTCATTTTGCACCAGAGTTCTCCTTTAATTAGTAATGAGTTACACCCAACACTGCTCAAAACACTCCTCATTTCACATTCACATATACCTATAAGCATATTCTGTGAATTTTGGAATAATCCACTCTTCTGGATGCGATTTAAAGAGGAAAGTTAATTTGTCCAGTAAATTAAATCGGTCCTTTTAAGGAAATTCAATACACCTTGAAAACGAAGGGAAAAAAAAAATGAATGGTGTAAGACCACCTGCAGGTTATTGGTCATTAACTCTGGCTCTCCGAAGACTGCTGGGCTGCATCGATATTGGCTAATATTGCCCACGGCTTCAACAGGACCTTATGGGCTGGGCTGGCTAGCTGTGGCGCTAATGTATTGGCTAAATTATTCTCACAGCCCACATAAGGGAACGAGGGAGGGTTACAAAGTGAGTGCAAGTCAAACTGAACGTGTTTGAAGCTGTTGCTGAAGGGATGCAACACAGCAGACATTATGGTGAAATAAAACCACAGTTTTTTTCTCTTCCAAAGCATCCACCCACATGCTGCGTTTCTCATCTATGCTGTTTACTCTCCACCCTGGATGGCATTGTGCATTTTAGACCCCCTAATGGTCACATTTTCCTTTATGTGTCATGTTTAAATATAAAAAATAAATGTGCCATTTTATTAATGCCAGTGGCTGTTAAAGGCCCATGAGTTGCAGGTGTACCGAAATCATGTTAGCATCACATCGGTTATGGCCGCTAATAAAGCTAGAAGCATATGTGAGGGGTAATTTCATAGATATGTGTCTACTGGTGACTGAATCAGGCCAAAACATCATCAAAAAATCATTTAATAACTTCATTTTATAACAAGGCAAACCATTCCCGTTTTAATTGCCTTGTGTAATTATCTCCGACCTGAAATATAGCATAGAACCAGTCAAAATATAAAGTAAACGTCGAACTTATTTACGATATGGACTTGTCGACTTACCATTTAACATTTACATTAGCTTCTTGCTAATGCTCTCCTCACATAGAAAGGTTGACCTCAACAAAACTCAGTGCCTAAGAAAAATTTTGTAGGTTATTTGTTGGGAAACATGCAGGTAAATAATTCAATTTCTCACCCTTTTAGAACAACCTTCACATTGGGAGTGTGCCGATGATGCTTTAAAATTCTGCAGTTCACTATATGTATCTGTAAGACGTCTTGAGTGAAATTTGAAGAAGGCTAGATAAACTTGATGGTGTTCTATATGAACTCACAGGTGTTCCTGTTGCTTCTACCCATGAGAAGTAATTGATCGAAGAGGCCAGACTGGCGTGGGCTTGAAGTATTGAATGTGATACGTGACCAGGGATGGCTGCAGGATTCTGATTCCATGTTGTGAACAGTCATTTTTGAGAAAAAAAAACTCAGAACTTAATTTGTGTTTGTTTTCGTAAAAGTATAAAGACAGACTTTACGTGGTTGTGAGTTTGTATTGATGTTCTATACACAGATTTGGGCACCACTGTATATGGCTATACAGCCCATTCTCACTCCCAAGGCGTCACCTAACTGACGCCTTGGGAAGCATTTGGACATGCTTCAATATCTGACGCTTTAGGCGCCCTTTAGCCTCAGTTAGATGACGCCCTAGGATCGCGTGTACCCTACCCCCACCCCACACCTAAACCTAACCGCGTCCTCTAACAGACGCTTTCCTTTAGCGTCAGTTAGATGATGCCGTAGGATCGCGTCATGTAAGTGACGCTAAAGGGCGCCTAAAACGTCAAATATTGAAGCATGGTCAAAGGTGACGCCTTGGGGTGAGAATGCGTTGGGCTATAGGCTATTGGAAACCCTGTAGGTTAGGAAGATTGAATAGTAAAAGTTCATCCAAAAGAAGAAATGCTAAACCAGAGATCAGCAGAGCCCCAGGGGACTTTTTGGTAGGTGGCGCCTTTATCCGAGCTGATGAGCAAACTGCTCTCCACCTCTGGATCTGTCAGCAACATGATCTGAAACACAGACAAGAGGTTCTTAGTCTCTACAGTTCCTTTACTGTCCCTCAGAGACCAAATGCCTCAGCTAGTGGACGTGATGAGCTCCACCTGTGATGTTCTGTCTACAAACAGACATTGTTTGAATGGTGAGAGATGGCAATAACAAGAAACATATTCTGTTTAACCAAAACAAAATATAAAAATAGTCACAAATTACAGTTACAATATACAGTATTTATAAAATGGTAATTTCCATTCCTTGATTCTGATTGATCAATAGCTGTGTTTTATTCACGATAAAACACAGCTATGACCGCTTCACCAAACGGTACTATCTATCACTACATAACACCCCTAGCAACCACTCGTAGCAACGTCCACCTAAAGGATTATTAGGAATGCCATACTAATACTGTGTTTGACACCCTTTCACATTCAGAACTGCCTTAATTCTATGTGGCATTGATTCATTGATTCAACATTCTTTAGAAATGTTGGCCCATATGGATAATAGCATCTTGCAGTGGAGATTGCTATCTCAGTAGAGATGGAGATTTTTGGGATGCACATCAAGGGCATGAAGCTCCTGTTCCACCACATCCCCACACCATTACACCACCACCTCCAGCCTGCACAGTGGTAACAAGGCATGATGGATCCATGTTCTCATTCTGTTTACGCCAAATTCTGACTCTAGCATCTGAATGTCTCAACAGAAATCGAGGCTCATCAGACCAGGCAACATTCTTCCAGTCTTCAACTGTCCAATTTTGAGGTGGTACCCGGTGAGGTCTTCGCCTCAAGGTTGTGAGTGTTGTGGCTTCACAAATGCTTTGCTGAATACCTCGGTTGTAACGAGTGGTTATTTCAGTCAAAGTTGCTCTTCTATCAGGTTGAATCAGTCGGCCCATTCTCCTCTGACCTCTAGCATCAACAAGGCAAGGTCCCATGAGCCGGAAGCGGAGGCGCGGGACTTAGGCTCTCTATATTGAAATAATGTAACTTATGTTGCTGTTCACGGTCAGGGACTATTTTTTTTCAGCGGAAGGATTTTACTTCATGAAAGTTTATTTCTTGGCTTTAATATTTGTATAGTGTGGTAACCGTACTACTTACATAAGAAAGTAAAATAACGTAACTAACATTGCATGGTTTAAGGTTAGGTTTAGGGGTAGGTTCAGGGTTACCCAGTTATTGCAAAAACTATACCAACATGTATTGGGAACAGGACTGTAAAATAAAGAGCTGCCTCAATTTCAATATGAATGAATAAATATATGGGGTTGACAAAATTTATTTGTTCCAAACACACAGTGTGTAGGCAGTGAATTATTAATATTTTTTCCAGAGATTGGAGCTTCATAATTCTGCCTATAGTAAACATCATCTCATTCTTCATCTGCTTTGGAAGGCTTGTCTTCCTCCCAAGGCGTGTCCAGGAGGTCTTCCAGTGTAGTCTTTGCACAGCAATATTATCTTGCATGACAGCCACAATTTACAGTTGCTTGGGCATGGCAAACTGCAATCCATCAGATGATTTATTATTATTCCTCAAACAAAGCCTCCACCTTCCTGCACTCCACCACAGTTTGCCTGTCTGTAAGGCCTTTCAAGCCTCTCTTGATCATCTGTATCTGGTAAATAAAGTGTAAAAATGGACTTGTGATAGGTTTGAATTTGTAATTTAGCTTTTATTTCCATTTTATTTTCAATTTGTCTTTTCAGTTTGGTGTTTTTGATATAGCGAAGAGTTTTCTAGTTTTAGTTTATTTATTTTTTGTACTGTAGGTTTAAGTAAAATGTTTAACGGCGATTCCACATCACAGTCTATTTTCGGTTAATTTTGTTGATATTTTTCCCCAGTGGTTATTTTTTTTTATTAACCCTTTCCTCGCCAGCGTTTATTAATTGTATCTTGAATACATTTTTTTCTTTTTTTTCTGGCAAGCAAGTGGAAACAAGCATTCTGAGAGTGCAGTAAGACAAAATACACACAGATTAAAAAAAAAAAAACGTTTTAATATATTATGTAAATTAGATTCTCAAGTAAATATACAATATCTTTCTTAAAGCCTTTTAAGAAATTTTAACATGAAAATTAGACACAGTTACTCATTAAAATAGTATTTTTTTTGACAATAATCTTCATCACTAGCAATGATTCTGCAGATCTCTAGCAATGTTGGTCAGCAATGAACTGATTTCATCCTGGTTTGAGAAACAGACATATCTCCACTGTTAACTCTTAAGGTTGATCTTGATTTACAGTATACAGTAAACCTGGACACAGTCAGAACCAACCTGGTATCACAAGTAAACTTGCTAAATGATAAACCTCAAGAAATACAGGCACTGCACAAATCTGCTGAAAATCAATGGCTAGATTACAAGGAAAATGTCACCTTGCTCTGAGCCTTTCTGAACTTTGTGTCCTCTAATTCTTTTGCACTTTTCAGCCCTTTTCTTTTTATTAAGTGACCTTCCCCCTTGTACAGGGACATTTTGGTTTCTCAATTTTCTCTCAGCCTTTAATTTCTTCACCAATCTTGAGTGAAATATATGATATCTGCCTGAAGCTGCTGGACATCAATGTCTCAATGAATCAGAGCTTCGGGACGTGCTGAATACAGGTTGAAAGCATCCACAGAACAATTTCTTCTCATCATGTTTGGACCTTTTCGTCAGATCATAGTCGACTGCTAATATCAAACTTTCAGAGCTTCGTCTCTCTAAATTCCAAAAGTTAGGGGAGCAGCATCAGTGGTGCCATTTAAATAGGCTAAACCTAAATATTTAACAGAGCTGGAGCTTGCCTTCTAAAAAATGCTGGTTGTTTTAACCCAACTGGGTCAAATATGGACAAACCCAAATGTTGGGTTTAAAATGAAATGTAAAATTTTAACCCAAAGTCTTGTCCATATTTTACCCAAAGTTGTCTTGAAACAAACCAGCAGTTTTTAGTTAGATCGTCTCCGACAAGACCTCATTAAATAACAAACTGAGGATTTGACTTTACACCAAAGTAGGTCTTGTCTGATTCTGAATCTAAATTACGCTGCTGGTTTCATTCAACGTGTTACAGAGCTAGCGCTTCTATGAGACTTTGTCCCTTGAAAAGAAAAGCTATTATCAGTAGTGTCTGCTTATTCTGAAGCACAATGTTGATAAAAGGCCGTTGTTAAATGTGACTTTGCTCAGAGGGAATTCTCAAGTGGGAATGGCAATGTGTTCCAATTACCGTTTTCTTGCCTACTAAAAGAAGCGCTGAAGTGATTGTACTGGAATATTTAGACAACCTAAGTGGTTCTTTTCAAACTTTCCTCTCTTAGATCAATTATTTCTGGATTGTTTTAAGCTAACCATATGTATTCGCCATTAGCGAACTTTTTCTCTTCAAAAACGTCAGTTAAGATCGAGCTTGCACCTCAGCCCTTAAAATCTGGCACCTATACATTATCACAGAAAACTTTCAAAGACGGCTGGCTGACTGCAGTCAAGAGAAACTGATGGGAAAGTTGTGTTCCAACATCACCTATCAAATATAGACGAAAAGTGAGAGACAAGTTGAGGAGCTGTTTTTGTGTTCCATCAATTCTCACACAGGGCTTCTGATGCACTCTGTCAAGTGTTGATAGTTTCAGGGCTCTGTGTGCACAAATTTCCGAGTGCTGGTGGTTAATTGGCAGTTCGGATAAGGTCTACCCCACATAGTGGGGACAGCTCAACAGCTGGAGCTTTCAGGGGATAGAGAGGGATTTGGGCTTTTGTTTTATCTCTTTTCAGCAGCTTTAGTCCCGTAGGTCATTTTGAACTCTGTGATTGAGGGCAACTGATAGGCCATAATCAGTCAGAAGTACTTTATAAAATGGATTTTCAATTTGTGATCAAATTGACTTTTTTATGCACTGCACTTTAAATGAGTAAGGTTCAAAATAGAGTTCATATGCTTAACCTATTTCTTTTTTTAGATTTTCAACTCTGTCACTAAAGTTTGTGTCTGTATACATTTCAAAACCCTTAGTTCCAACCTGCCATACCATATCTTCCTACCCACTGTACCTGTTGCACCTTCCTACCATACCTCCCAAACTACCGTACCTTAGTTCCAACCTACCGTACCATGCCTTCCTACCCACCGTACCTAGTGCACCTTCCTACCATACCTTCCAAACTACCGTACCTTAGTTCCAACCTACCATACTGTACAGTATCTTCCTACCCACTGTACCTGTTGCACCTTCCTACCGTACCTTCCAAACTACTGTATCTTACTTCCAACCTACCATACTGTACCGTACCTTCCTACCCACCGTACCTGTTGCACCTTCCTACCGTACCTTCCAACCTACCATACTGTACCGTACCTTCCTACCAACCGTACCTGTTGCACCTTCCTACCGCACCTTCCAAACTACTGTACCTTACTTCCAACCTACTATACTGTACCGTACCTTCCTACCCACCGTACCTGTTGCACCTTCCTACCGTACCTTCCAAACTACTGTATCTTACTTCCAACCTACCATACTGTACCGTACCTTCCTACCCACCGTACCTGTTGCACCTTCCTACCGTACCTTCCAAACTATTGTACCTTACTTCCAACCTACCATACTGTACCGTACCTTCCTACCCACCGTACCTGTTGCACCTTCCTACCGTACCTTCCAAACTACTGTACCTTACTTCCAACCTACCATACTGTACCGTACCTTCCTACCCACCGTACCTGTTGCACCTTCCTACCGTACCTTCCAAACTACTGTACCTTACTTCCAACCTACCATACTGTACCGTACCTTCCTACCCACCGTACCTGTTGCACCTTCCTACCGTACCTTCCAAACTACTGTATCTTACTTCCAACCTACCATACTGTACCGTACCTTCCTACCCACCGTACCTGTTGCACCTTCCTACCGTACCTTCCAAACTATTGTACCTTACTTCCAACCTACCATACTGTACCGTACCTTCCTACCCACCGTACCTGTTGCACCTTCCTACCGTACCTTCCAACCTACCATACTGTACCGTACCTTCCTACCAACCGTACCTGTTGCACCTTACTACCGCACCTTCCAAACTACTGTACCTTACTTCCAACCTACTATACTGTACCGTACCTTCCTACCCACCGTACCTGTTGCACCTTACTACCGTACCTTCCAAACTACTGTACCTTACTTCCAACCTACTATACTGTACCGTACCTTCCTACCCACCGTACCTGTTGCACCTTCCTACCGTACCTTCCAAACTACTGTATCTTACTTCCAACCTACCATACTGTACCGTACCTTCCTACCCACCGTACCTGTTGCACCTTCCTACCGTACCTTCCAAACTATTGTACCTTACTTCCAACCTACCATACTGTACCGTACCTTCCTACCCACCGTACCTGTTGCACCTTCCTACCGTACCTTCCAAACTACTGTATCTTACTTCCAACCTACCATACTGTACCGTACCTTCCTACCCACCGTACCTGTTGCACCTTCCTACCGTACCTTCCAAACTATTGTACCTTACTTCCAACCTACCATACTGTACCGTACCTTCCTACCCACTGTACCTGTTGCACCTTCCTACCATACCTTCCGAACTACTGTATCTTACTTCCAACCTAGCATACCATACCGTACCGTACCTTCCTAACCACCGTACCTGTTGCACCTTCCTACCGTACCTTAGTTCCAACCTACCATACCGTACCGTACCTTCCTAACCACCGTACCTGTTGCACCTTCCCACCGTACCTTCCAAACTACCGTACCTTCTTATAGGCACGCTTGCTTATTGTGTTTACTGATCACATAAATATCTATGAATCATCTTTGGGGTTTTACCATCTCTAACTCTGTCTTTTGTATAGCTTTTGGGCCTTCAAAGGCCATTCAGATCAACCTGTTTGTGAGTGGGTTTGTATAGTCATAGCCAATAGTTTAGGTCTCATCTTCTCTAGAGGAACATGCTTAGAAAGCCAAAATCATTAATTAATTTAATTTAAGAAAATGGAAGAGTTCACTACTTGTTGTGTTAAAGGGGTCATATAATGGTACATGCACTTTTACAAGTTGATTGCACTGCAATGTGTGTTGGCGGTGCTTGTACACAACCATCATTTAATGATAAAAATCCATCCAGTGGTTTTGTTTTTATCTCCTTTTATGTTTTCCCCTGCCTCAAATCGAGGCGTTCGACCGTGTGACGTCACACGTGCATCCACGCCGCAGAACAGAGGGGCAGGTTTATAATTTAAAGGCATATGCACTGAAACGGAGTGCTGAAAACAAGAGCTGATTTTGACCAGGTAAAATGGTGTTTTCTTAAAATACTAATCAGAATTTTTAATAAAAGTGTGTTACAAAGTTTTCATTTAGACCCTAAACATTCATATTAACTTGTACAAAAATGGCATGACCCCTTTAACGTTTAAAAGCTCTTCACCGTCAGACCAGTGCATCAGTCTCAATTATTATGATTATTTTGTTCCGTCAGATTTTGCGCAAATTTGTGCATTAAGTAGTTGTATATGTGTAGAAACCTCAGGGTGTATAAAGTCATCCTAAACCTGGGTTTTAGAACAGACTCTTTATCCCTCTCAGCTATTACATGGATCATTACCCCAAAACATGATACCATATGTCATGCTTCATTTTACTGACACTTGCCCTTGGAGTGAACCTACAAAAACTGTAAAACTGATCACCTCACTGCACAGGAAGCTTCACCGCTGGTGGGTAAGATCAGGTGGAACCTATTTTTTCTTTTTTCTTCTTCTGATTAACCATTGTAATGTATCTCTCAACCTAGCAGATTACTCTAAGTTTAGTGCCTGGGCAAATTTAAAGCCACAGTAGCACTTTAATCTTACGTTTGACCAGTATGTGTAATATTTTACCATTTACATAAGTGAAAGAAAAACAATTTAAAAGAAATATTATTGTTAATAATTGCAGATGGTGCCATTTCAATTTAGCGTGTAAATAAGTATTTTAGAATGGAGAAGCACTAATGATTTTTTCAATAATGACCAAATTATAAGCAATGTGTATAGTGCAGTCTGGCTTAAATCATAGTTTATGTTCCAATCTGTCACGAATTTTAGCCAAGAACTTCATACAATCTGACAAGCAACGCTTCTGTTAAAAAAAAGCACAGTTTGCACGCAGCTTCAGCCTCAGCCTCTGATGGCACGGCCGTCAAGTATCCACGGTATGCTTACTGACCATCTGATGCATGATGCATACTTTTAGTAGCAAGTAGCCTATATCAAAGATGGGGGGATGCGATCAGGCTATTATGTGAATTTGTCAGTATAAAAACATTTATTTTTTCAGCTTGCCAAGCATCACTTGACAGCCCTTTTCAAATCACCTGGGATTCATTTTTGCTTTTAAAAACCCATTCACCTCTTCTTTCTCTTCAACTGCCCACAACCATAATTGTGAAAGCACAATAAAGACAAATAAAAACATGGAGATTTGAACTCAGAATGAACAAGTAGTGCCGTTCTACATGGCGTACGGTACAATATGTTGAGCAATCCAGTAGTCACTGTGACAAATTATGCAAATTATCATGCCACTTCAACCCAATGCATCAAGACAGTTGATTAGCGGTGAGTGAACTTTATGTTCCCTTTCCGCTTGCAATAATGCGCCAATTGAGCCGAGCGCCACAGTGAATCCTCTGCATGTCCCTGTGATCATTAGTGGCTAGCAGCTCATGCTAATTGAGTTTATTCAAAACCTTATCAAATATGTATTCACTGAAACTTAGAACAAGGTGCATTGACGCAATGACAGTGAAGGCTATCATTAATACGTTTATGTATGTATGTCTATTTCCCATTAATATTAGACGGTAATAGGAATTGTGTTGGCAAAAAGGGGTTATTCATTTTCATTGTTGCTAGTGTACCAAGCCTGAATTGGTTTGCATTACACATGCAAAGTCATATTCTCAATTCCATTTTCTCGTCATCTTCATAACTTTAATTAGCAACCCAGTGAAAATGAATGGTTGTGAGTGTCAAGATAAGAGTCGTATCAACTGACATGGTGTTTTTCAGCACTAGTTCAGTCTCTGAAATCTCATTAGTTTCTACACAGTTTCGTAGGATCCAAAATTGTGGAAGTAATTAAAAAAGTGACTTTGAAAAGATTTTTGTTTATTTTAGGGCCTCATTTATGATGACGTGCGTATAATGATCAGTTTCCAAAATGTTCATGAACAAAATTGAAGGAAAAAAAAATATGTGGACGGTTTCTATACAACGTGTGTGATATATACGTATGAATATCAAAGTAGTCCATGTGACATGAGTGGGTTAGTTTGAATTTTTCGAAGCATCGAAAATACTTTTTGGTCCAAACATAGCAAAAACAACGACTTTATTCAGCATTGTATTCTCTTCCGGTTCTGTTGTCATTGCTCGTTCCCGATTCCAATGACGCTGCTGACGTGTTATCTTGTGCGCCCGATTAGGACGATTTGGACATCCGCAACATGCACACATACGAACCATTTTTAAAAAGAATATTGCAATACCAAAATACAAACAATGTAGAAAAGCTTGAATACAGCGCGCGTCTCCATCAGACTGTAAACAAAGCTCGGGCGCACAAGATAACACGTCAGCAGCGTCATTGGAATCGTGAACGAGCAATGACAACAGAACCGGAAGAGAATACAATGCTGAATAAAGTCGTTGTTTTTGCTATGTTTGGACCAAAAAGTATTTTCGATGCTTAAAAAAAATTCGAACTAACCCACTCATGTCACATGGACTACTTTGATGATGTCTGTATTGCCTTTATGGACAAGGACAGTATAAGGTACATACATTTTCAATGGAGGAACAGAAAGCTCTCAGACTAAATCTAAAATATCTTAAACTGTGTTACGAAGAGGTCTTACGGGCTTGGAACGACATGAGGGTGAACTAACGTTTTTGGGTGAACTTACCCTTTAAAGGTTAATTGCCTAGCGTATATTTATAAAAGTCCACTATTGCAGATGGAATATACTGTATATGTATAAAATTAAATACGAATTTTTTTTTTTTTTAATTTGATCAGTCACTCAAACCTTTATCTGAACCTCTCACCGTCGGTCACGCATATCCGCCATGTTTTGTATTTTTTTTAAAACACTTTTAACTCATCTTTGTAGTTCCTCATCCAAAGTGCAGTGGGTTTTGGGCAATATTAGCCTTTAGAGTGTGCACTGATCCACACTTTGAAAATAGTAGCACTTCTGGCATCCTCTGTTTGAAATACTGACTATTTAGGATGGATAGTATGGACAGTGAGACGCAGGGTCATGTCTTCATATTGGATAAAACAAGTATTTGCCTCAATTGAGCGCAGAAGTTTTTTATGCACATTTGATTTATGGACATCTTAGCATTTCCAACCAGCATTGTTTTTTTCTTTTTATATATCCCAAATTTTCGATATATATATATATATATATATAATTTTTATTTTTTATTTTTTTTATTTTAGTAAAATATTTTATTTTAAATATTATATTATTTTATATTTATTAATTTATTTATTTATTGTAGATATCCCAAATGCAAATAAAAGTAGGCGGATGGAAACATATACTAACCTGCATAAACCCTTGAAATGATCATATGTGTAATGTTTTGCATGGGTAGATGTGAAATGTTTTTTTAGCATTTGGGGATACAGTATACCGTTCTTTGAGACCACAATGTTCATGGCTCATTTGTTTGTAAGCACATCAATTTCTAAAGCCATCTGTGTTTCGTTTCAGTGGAAAACTCCCTGAGCGCTCTCTAATGAGCCTAGGATAATAAAAATGTTCCTGTAACATTTGCTTCTTTTTTTTTTAAGTGGCCAGAAAGCGAAAACCCTTTCTAAAATATTCTCATTATGTATCGCTAATGCTGTGTTTTTTTTATTGAAACTGCTTTCCCTGTTGAAAATCTGTTCAATTTTTGTAGATTTTTTGTTTTGCCTATGAGAGCGAACAGCAGACACAGTTAAATAGCAAATTGTTAAATAGTAAGATACTTAAATAAAACATAAAGCCTATACTAAATGATAATTCTGAGCAATACACTTTCCTCTGTGTAGAATAAGGCAGGGAAAACGTGAGACTCAGGATCTTTGAAGAATGGGAAGGAAAACATTTGATAAAGCATCTATGGATGTAAGAAGGATGTAAGATTATGTTTTGTTGAAAACAATGATGAATTATATTACTGTATTAATATTGCATACAGCTTACAGCACTTACAAAGTTTGCAAAAGACAAAAGTTTTTTTTTTTTTTTTTCTATAAACATTTCTGCTGGTGTTAATTTTAACAAGCCTACAACAGTTATGCGTCATGTAGCAAGAAAGTATTTCCATAGAAAACAATATTTATGGACTCCTTATCTACTTTGTGCAAGCAGGACCTGAAGTGCATTTAGGCATGAAAAGGCACTGGGTCTCGTAGCTCCGTGTAAAGTTTTTTTTTTATTATTTCATGTAATGGATTCATTACTGTTCTCTTCAGATCCAAGCCCGAGGCGGTGTTTAGTCACTTCATTAAAATGGGATACAAATGGATGCCTCTATAATTTCTGCTTCATCTGAGTCTTAGTCTGAGAACATGGTACCCGTCACGACCTAAAGTGTTCATACTTTATACCTTACAGTAAATGCCAAATGTATATAATAATAACGTATAGTGGAGAAGCAGGGGGGGGGGGGGGACTTAATAAAACCATATATGATCGGCTTTTAAATCAGAGCAGCAAGCAGTGTTGAGAGATGAGTTAAATAGCTGCATTTATTAGTACAATAAAAGTCAATGGAGTCCAAAGCATTAGCGAAACCGCACTGACTTCCATTGTACGGACAAAAGAATCCTTGAAAATATTAACCTTAAAGGAGTAGTTCACTTTAAAAAAAAAAAAAAAAAACTTTTGCTGATAATTTACTCACCCCCATGTCATCCAAGATGTCCATGTCATTCTTTCTTCAGCCGAAAAGAAATGAAGGTTTTTGATGAAAACATTCCAGGATTTTTCTCCATATAATGGACTTCAATGGGAACCAAACGGTTCAAGGTCCAAAAGACAGTTTCTGTGCAGCTTCAGAGGGCTTTAAACGATTCCAGACGACGAATAAGGGTCTTATTAAGTGAAATGATCGCTCATTTAAAAAAATAAAAAAATAAATAACAAAGTTTAAGATTTATATGCACAAATGGTCGCCTTGCTCTGTTAGGGTTAGGGTGTGACGCGCGTTCGTGACTCTCCTATTCGAACTTGTTCATCAAAATGAACGAATCTTTTCCCAAGTCAACTTATTCATTTTGTTCATTGAATGAACCAAATGACATGAAAAAAGATTCGTTCATTTTGATAAACGAGTTCAAACAGGAGAGCAAGACGACCATTTGAGCTTATAAAACTTAAACTTAAACTTTTTTTTTTTTTTTAAATGAGCGATCGTTTCGCTTTGATTCATCGTCTGAAATCGTTTAAAGCTCTTTGAACAGTTTGAAGTTTGCACTGAAACTGTCTTTTGGACCTTGAACCGCTTGGTTCCCATTGAAGTCCATTATATGGAGAAAAATCCTGGAATGTTTCCATCAAAAACCTTAATTTCTTTTCGACTGAAGAAAGAATGACATGGATATCATGGATGACATGGGGGTGAGTAAATTATCAGCAAAAGTTTTTTTTTAAAAAAAAGTGAACTACTCCTTTAACTTGTTTTGTATTCCACAGAAAAAAAGCCATACAGGTTTAGAACAACATGAGGGTGAGTAAATGATGACAAAATTGAAGTTGAATAGGTTTTCATTTCATTATTGAGTTAAATTGAGTGGTGATCAGGCATTGAAAATGGTGGATTTTACAGAGTGGTCGTTGCGGTTGTCATTAGTGTTGGAAAGCGATGGCAGCAATCAATGTGCACAGCTCCCAGACATCCAATCTGCTTATAAATAACTTTTTATGTCCCTACTTCTGTTATCCACTAACATACAGCTGGAGTTTTAGTTAATAACACTGACTGCCAGACAAAAGTGGATGTATCAGGTCGGGAACCCCTCACGGGAACCCCAAAATTGGGATGCACCACTAGAAATCACACAATTTTCACATCATTTGTCATCCACATGTGGAAAGAAATGTGGATGTTCAGAGAAAAAAATAAAAGAAAATTAATCACTAATCACGTAATTCTTAATTTTGGAGACTTGAGGTTGAATGACATTCTCCCACCATCTGTCCTCAAATTCAGTGACTTTACCTTTGTAGAAATGCATGGTGTAATGCTGCCACTTCCATCTGCTCTGGGCAGCAGTTTTCAATGCTTTTCGTCCTGGCATGGATTGGAGGAAGCTGGTTACAAAAAGCCAGCTTGGAGCTCTAAATCCAAAGCGTTTGCAGATTTTCTCCCAGGGAGATTGACTCAAAGACTATAGGACAGACGTTTGGCATTATCTTGAATGCACGGCTATATATGCAATAGCCTCTAATTCTGTTGATCTTGTTAAGTTTCTGAAAGCTTACATTTTAATGTGCATAAAGCTTGTTTCTTTACGTTACGAATCAAATGAAAGCACATAAAAATTACATTTTTAATGCTTTTTCAGTGTTTAGAGAGCAATCAGCTGTTGTGGTTTAAAAAAAAAACGCTTATTTTTTAATTGCCTACTCATGGACTACAGTAACCCCAAAAGTTATGCGCACACTTAAATCAAACTTAAAATGTACGAATGTTATTGCATTAAATCAAACAGTGGAATTTTATTATTTTAGAAAAAAGGCCCTTTTACAAACACAATATTTTATAATTTTTTGACAAGTTGAAATTCATTATAAAAATGGCTGGCGAAAAGCTATTCCTGAGATAATGACTAGCATCATTCACTTTCAGATTTAATTACGAGTTCAAATAGATTATACTATAGAATACACACAAATCAAGACAATGTGGGTTGATGAGATGAAAAAAAAAAAATGTTGGACACTCCACCATCAGGTTCAGAATGTGTGAAAAAGAGGCTAGAGACCATTAATTCAGCATACTGAGACTCAGAGGAAGAAGCATGTCTAATTGACAGCCTGTAGTTTGGACCATCTGTGTTAGCCTGTGGTAAGTAAAGGTCATTTGGGTAGGTGGAGGAGAGAGAAATTCGGAGATGTACCATTGAGTGGGTGTACTGACTGAAATATATAGGACCCAAAACGTAGCCCTGAGGTATACCAGCACTGAGAGGTTAATGAGGATGGAGATCCTGCTCCGTTAGGCACAGTGAAATTCATCAATGGGAGAATAAATGTAGGGTTGGGGTTGGAATAGAGGTGGGTTGCGAGAAGATGATGGGAGTTGATGAAATGCACTCTATGAACAGTTTTACATAGTCGTTCTTTCCCATTTAACAGTGTATACATTTATTTATTTAATTCTTTTCAGTCTATTACGTGGAAAAATATTCACCTTAACGGTATCAGTAATAAGTACAAGAATGTAAGACACATTTACAGCATATGGTCAGATGTCGTCTCTGCAGGATGTTCTTTGCCAGAAGATATGCAATCTAATTAATACAACATCTCTTCATAAGTTCCTCGTGGGCCATGCTTGGAAAGATGTGTTGCAATAATTCTTCAAAACCAATGCACATATACACACTCTAACATGCACAAAACTTTGAATTATTAACTGACAAATATGTACTATGTACTAAATATACACTGTAAAAATGAATGCGCTTTCTATAATCAAAAAATTGTAGCAACAGATTACAAGCAATATTATTAACTATATTTTACAATAGAATTGAGTAATAATTCATCAAATTAATTCCTTAAAAGTTAACCATTTAAAATGAGTAAAACGTACAAAAGAAGGTAATTTAAGTCACCATTGTGGTGATCAGTGTTTGTTTTAGGTTTGTTTTAAAATGACGGGTTTCTCCTTCTGTGATTCTGCTTGTTAACATCAGGTGTCTTCAATGTTGGCAATTTAAAATAAAGAGTTCTTAATTAATCTTTGACGTCTGTCTGTTGAATTTTTCGTGTAAACTTTACTCATTTTAAATAGTTAAATTTTAAGGAATATTTTGATTAATCATTTGTTCAATTTAATTAATAATATTGCTTGTAATCTGTTGCCACAATATTATTGATTAGATAAAGCATATTAATTTTTTTACAGTGTATTCACTGTAAATTATATGGTAATTCATCGGTTTTACTGCACTGTAAAAAATAATCCTGTAAAAAGACGGTAAACTACTGCAGCTGTGGTTGCCAGCATCATACTGTAAAAAAAAAAAAACTGTTTTACTGTTTTTGAAATTAACAGCTAAATACCGTATGGTCAGCTACAGTACAAAACTTTAATTTAACAGCTATATGCACTAACACAAAAACAGTAACACACCGTATTTTTACGGTATGATGCTGGCAACCACAGCTGCCAGTAGTTTACCATTTTTTTTACAGGATTATTTTTTTACAGTAAGGTAACTTACAGTTAACCAATTAACAGGTTTCTACTGTAGTATTTTTACAGTATTTTTTGTAAAATTACAAACATTTTACAGTAAGAAACAAGATAAATTTACTTAAGCAACACTTTTAGATTAAGCTAAATTATTTTAGATTTTTATTTTTGCATTTTTGCATTTGTCTATGCTTATTATCACTTGTTTATACTTACAAAAGTGACAAAATATGTCATTGCACAATGCCAAAATGCATACTTGTTAAAGATACCTTCTCTGAAAACAAATGCTAATATTAAATGCAATGCTGCTTCTGTATATGCCACATGAGCAACTGCCATTGAGATGAATGAAAGGGTTAACAGACTGCACTGGAAAGCAGTAGACAAATTGGACAAGGAATATGGCCAAGAACATCCTGCATCTTGGAAAAACCAAACATTAGAGACATGATGCACACATACACACACATACAAATACATAGATGTCATTGTTTATGGTTGCCAAAAACTAGTTAATGAATGCCTGAACTAGGATAAAAAAGGGCCAGTTTAGCCAAAGGAAAGATTCAACCTTTGTGTTCAGTATGTCTGCAATGGTTTACATTTAGCTGTCTGTTATTTCAGAGTGTCTTGTTTTGAGTGCAGACGTCTGGAAGGAAGGTTTATATGCCCTCTAACAAGACAGTATATGCTATCTGATACAGTGATTTTCCCTCATGTTGTTTTCCGTTAGATGGCAAAGGCATGTGGCATATCCCTGTCTTAATGAAACATCCTTGTTTTAATGAGCTGCATTTTGTTTATTTGTCCTTCTTTTGACTTTAAGTGCGGTAAACTAAATTCCTCTCACACTAATGCTTTAAATCAGTGGTTCTCAACTGATGGGTCACAATGCAAAAATGGGTCATAGGTCTTTTTTAACGGGGTTGCAGACAGCGGAGAAAAACAAGGCCAAATGCAAATTATAAAATGTATCTTTCTATACTCTTGTGTTCGGAAAGAAATTTTAATTGGCTTATCAACTTTTAAAGGGAGGAGTAAACAACTTTTAATGGCCATCCAAGATGTAGGTGTCTTTGTTTCCGCAGTTGTTTCAATTTTGATATTTTTAGGTCAAACCGTTCGTGTCTGTCAGTCATTTAATGGAGGTCAGTGGTCACCACCTCAAAGAGCATGCACAGAGAAGTCCAAATTAAACATGATTTAATGACTCGTAAATGTAAGTACACATTGATGGCCTAAGACACGAAACGAGCAGTTTGTGTGAGTAAACGAACAGTATTTGTGTGGTTTTTACCTCTTGTAACCACAGCCACGTCCAAGTGATCTGAGGGCGCTTGCGCTTTGTAGGCAAGATTTGTGTAAATGTATTTATTTAATCATAAATATATATTGTGTGCACTTAATTGTTGGCCAAAAGTATCTATGTAACATGATCATATCTGCCTGAATAAAGGTAAAACAAAACAGTTCAAGGAATAAAAGATGTGTGAGAAATAAATTCTAGCTGTGAGCTTTATCTGGTTCTATGATTAGTTCCATCCTTTAGTTTGCACAAGTAAGGACATCGTCAATGCCAAAGTCAACACCGTTCATAAATTAGGTGATCAGAGATATGCAATTACATTTTCTGGAAGAAACAAAAGCCTGTTTGCAACACAAAAGATATCTGTTTGAAGAAGACAAAAAAACAATTATGGATTAACTGCAGCGTAACTAATCCCATTTAGCTCCCGGGACTAGTGTACGGAGAGCATCGCAGCCGACTTTGGTGTGTTTCAATAGAGGTGAAACGATGCTTGTCTGCATGCGTGCCGTATCCCCCAGATGGGACTTTGAATTAAGTGGCATTTGAAATTTTGTCCTACATGCTCCCAGTAATCTTTCTAGGTTACGGTGCTGATACGGAACACAGGCCTTCTGAAATATCACGGCAGTGCAAACAAATATGTTCTTTGTGTATCTGTTGATAATTAAATGGCCTGAACCCGCTGACATTTACAGTGTGGATGATAAACAATTTATCAGTGAGACCTCCTTTGATGTCATTGTTGTTCAGTTACACTGAACTCGAGGTAATAGAACACACGCATTTTAATTTTCTAAGAAGTTCAGAAGCCATGAGGCTAATTTTGAAAGAATAGAAGATAGTTTTTTTACCATCCTTCCATCCACCCATCAATCCTCCCATCCATCCATCCATCCTTCCATCCATCCATCCATCCATCCATCCATCCATCCATCCATCAATCCTCCCATCCATCCATCCATCCATCCATCAATCCTCCCATCCATCCATCCATCCTCCTAACCAACCATCCATCCATCAATCCTCCCATCCATCCATCCTCTTATCCAACCATCCATCCATCAATCCTCCCATCCATCAATCCTCCCATCCATCCATCCATCCATCCATCCATCCATCCATCCATCCATCCATCCATCCATCAATCCTCCCATCCATCCATCCATCCATCCTCCCATCCAACCATCCATCCATCAATCCTCCCATCCATCCATCCATCCATCCATCAATCCTCCCATCCATCCATCCATCCATCCACCCATCCATCAATCCTCCCATCCATCCATCCATCCATCCATCCATCCATCCATCCATCCATCCATCCATCCATCAATCCTCCCATCCATCCATCCATCAATCCTCCCATCCATCCATCCATCCTCCCATCCAACCATCCATCCATCAATCCTCCCGTCCATCCATCCATCCATCCATCCTCCCATCCAACCATCCATCCATCAATCTTCCCAACCCACCCACTCACTCATCCACTGAACCATTCTCCCACCCATCCATCCATCCATCCATCCTCCAATCCTCCCTCCCACCCATCCATCCACCCATCCATCCTCCCTCCCTCCCTCCCACCCATTCATCCATCCATTCATCCTCCCACCCACCCATCCATCCATCCTCCCACCCATCCATCCTCCCACCTATCCATCCACCCACCCACCAACCCATCCATCCATCCATCCATCCATCCATCAATCCTCCCATCCATCCATCCATCCATCCATCCATCCATCCATCCATCCATCCATCCATCCATCCATCCATCCATCAATCTTCCCAACCAATCCACCCATTCATTCATCCACCCATCCATCCTCCCACCCATCCATCCATTCATCCTCCCACCCATCCATCCATCCATCCTCCCACTCATCAATCCATCCATCCATCCATCCATCCATCCACCCATCCATCCATCAATCTTCCCAACCAACCAACCCACCCATCCACCCATCCATCCTTCCATCCATCCTCCCACCCATCCATCCATCCATCCATCCATCCATCCATCCATCCATCCATCCATCCTCCCACCCATCCATCCATTCATCCACCCACCCACCAACCCATCCATTCATCCATCCACCAACCCATCCACTCACCCACCCATCAACCACCCACCACCCACCAACAAAACCATCCATCCACCCACGCACGCATGCACCCGCCCATCTTATTGTGCATGATTTTTCAGTGCATGTTATTATTATACTCATTTTTTTTCTTCTGTTTATGTAATCATGGCTGTGGTCAGAAGCATTTGTAGGGTCAGGCTTCTGTGAGTATTAAAGGGCATCATTTGATTAAATATGCTTTATGATGCACTTGAAAATAAATGCTGCAGTCTTACATCATTGTGGGATAATGTTTGGCAAGCAAATCATTAATTAACATTGGAATTCAACTTAGAAAAGGCCAAATTGACCTTATTCTCAGTCTCACTCTTGCCAAAGTTTTTGTTAACCCTGTGCATTTTAGAACATTTTAGAAAGGGAAAAAATAAACAAACAAACAACATTGAGAAGTAGTTTCTTTCGGCTTTCTCTACTTAATTTGTGTGCTAATGACAGCTTTGGCTAGTTGGTTGTTTAAAAGTGTGTTTAGGAGTGAGAAGGCTGTTAAAATGCAGTCTTGAATGTGAAGGGGGAAAAACAACTCTAATTTTCCCCCCAGAAAAATGAATCCCGCCTGGCTTGCGTGTTAAGAAAATAGCTTTACATGAACCACTTAATCCCCAGAAGCCCATTTTTAGTGCCGCACATATCCGGCATTAAGAATTATTTGAATGTGAACCCATAATATCTTAGTATACTTCTCAAATCCAATCAAATCCCAGTTGATTAAATCAAGTCCTGGCCTACAGTACAGTACATCCCTCTGAATACTCTTTAACTTGTAAATTCATCATGTTATGGATGTTTAGTGTGTTGTGAATACCATTTCAGTGTTTTTCATTCTCAGATTTAAGCTTTTTGAAGTCACAAGATATCAATGAGAATGACTCAAATGACCATCAACCTCTATTTTAAGCATTAACATATGCCGACGCATGAGCTGTCGCTCTTGGCAGACGAACACATATGGCTGTTTCCCGTGCCCAACTAACTTTGCAGCATTTTTAGCCGTGTGAATTTTTTACGCCCCTTCCTCACGGATTTCTTTGTATCCATGCTACAAAAACATCCTTGGCAATTTTCACAAATAAAGACACTGTAACGCAATATAAAAACAGGCATTTTGAAAAAGTACCTCAGGTGATCTGCTAAATAAATTGTTTTTGGGAGGGAGAGCAAAACAGTCATCTCAGTATGTTGGAGCAGAATGCCGCCAGCTAAGAACATGTGCAATGAAGACAAATGCAGATTTGTACTCATTTACAGTACATGTATGTGCCATATGGTGCACCTAACACAGGTGAGAAGAAAGCCAGAAAAGCCAACCGTGGATGATGGATTGGCTGAGGCTACACATAGCAAGAGTGCAAATAAACATGGTGCAAACAAACAAGGTAAATGTGCCAGAATATATTATATGTTTTCATGAAATACAGAGCCTTATCAGAGAAGAGGGTTTTGCGAACAACAAGGTCAAGGTTTCAGCTGAGGTACCTTTGAATTATCTTTCTTACATTCGGAGAGACCCACCAGAGTTCTTCTACCTGCAGGCTGAATTCCTTGGCTGGCCAAAAGGTCCAAGGTCCTGGCCTTGGTTTTGTTTTCCTCGCCCATCTCAGTAAACTGAACTCCAATAATGAATAGCACATGCGAGGAGGGAGATTTTCCGAACATCCCTGCAATGATCTGATGGCAATAAGCCAATGAGCTAAAATTGTGCCAGTGACTTGAACCCCAGTGAGTCTTGGGGGTTCATGGGAGATGAGAACTGGTTTAAGTGAGAAATAAACAGATCAAATCCCACTTGTATAAGTAAATATATTAAGCATTTTTGTTTCAGTGAAAGAACTAAATCAATAACGCAAGCTAGCGGAATTTCACACTTCAACGCAAATGATATTTTAATGCCACTTTTCCATGTTAATAAATAAATAGCGATCATTCCTATTGAACTGAAGACATGAGTCTGAATTGATGTAACACTGATTACATAATTGCATGTTAGTTTGTAGATATCCAATTTCGAGTGTGTGTGTGTGTTTGGAATAGCTATAAAACATTCCACCCTTTAGCAGATTACGCATTAATAAAACATTAAGGAGATCTGCTGGAGTGCTGATGAGATGGTGTTGTTAATCAGAATCGTTTCATAAAGCCATAGATGCCATACACTCCAATATCTTTTAAGCTTTCAGTTAATGAAAGATCACCCTGGTAAACGACATTGAAAGTTAACTTGTACCAAACTGCACATATTATCTATCAATTGCGTCATGCTGTTTAACATTTTAGTTCTTGTTGTTGTATATGTGATATTAGAAGGTGAGTGTAAAGAAAATGTCAAAGGAGAAACTTGATCTTTGTGGACTAACGTGAAATAGAGAAGAAAAAAAAATGTGTGTGAGGATCTCCATGTTCTCTCTTGAGCTAGCCACGACACATTTCTTTTTTTTTAAAGAAATCGTCAATTGCTTTGTTTGCTTGTTTTGTCTGTTTTTTTGTCTTGCTTTTGTTTGCTTGTTTTGTCTGCTTTTTTGCTTTGATGTTTGTTTTGCTTTCGATTTGTTTGTTTTGTCTGCTTATCATTTTGCTTTGATGTTTGTTTTGCTTTGATGTTTGTTTTGCTTTTGTTTGCTTGTTTTGTCTGTTTTTTTGCTTTCGATTGGTTTGTTTTGCTTTGTTTGCTTGTTTTGTCTGCTTTTTGTTTTGCTTTGATGTTTGTTTTGCTTTCGATTTGCTTGTTTTGCTTTGTTTGCTTGTTTTGTCTGCTTTTTGTTTTGCTTTGATGTTTGTTTTGCTTTCGATTTGTTTGTGTTTTTCTTTTTCGAAGTTCAAACATTCTGAATGCACTTGGCTCAAAAGTGAAAACATGCCTGATGATTCTAAATCACATAACGTTTTAAAAATTTTGATTGAACATTCTGACTATTCGATTGTTTAAATATAGCCGATCATCAGGGTCGATTGTATCCTGTCAATCAAAAGGGGGCAGAACAACGTGTAAGATTTCAACTCAGACTAATGAGTGTGAAGAAAAAGTCTCGTGTTGAATTTAGGGCTGTCAAAGTTAATGCGAGTTAATTAACAGTTACAAAATGGCAATGTTAAAGCAAGCCTATTTAAGCCTATTTAGGTCTATTTCCCCTACACAAAAGTCTTTTCCAATTTAATACTATTTATAGCATGAAAGAACATGCATGAACATTAAAAGTTATGTTGAAAAATATAGTACAAATTACTGAAAATAATCACCACTCAATATTTCAACCATGAAAAGACTTTAGAAAAGACTAAAACCTTGTGAACTGTCACGCAATGTTGCATTTACCTCATTAGTTAGCTTTAAAAAACATTATTGGTGGGCTTGCTTACTTACTGGGCTTGTTAAGGGAACAGTGGATTCAGTTCACCACATAAGTGCAAATATAAACAACACGAACATATAGCGAATCAAAAGTTATCCAGGGATAATGCGATGCATTGTGCGTTTTTAAATACATTTGTTTAGTTGACCACCAAGTGTCAATTTATTTATTGTAAAACCACTCCAAACAACTCGCACACAAACATTGTGGATCAAGTATGTATAGCTGGATCTGATTATTAGCCATAGTTAATTTAAGGCAATAAAGTTTTGGTTTCTGTTTTATTATGTCACAGCTTGCAGATTAACATGAGATTGGCAGAAACTGTGTGTTTTATGTTCCCTTTAAGAAAATTTGTCTTCGGCAGAGATCAGAGCATCTCTAGTTATATCAAGAATAAAGTTTCTAGATTTCTGGTATATGATGGCCATGTTCTCTCCACCTTTCTCAAATCCTGACCAGGTAAAGAAATCCTGACCTTTAGTCATCATTAGAGCTAAGCTACGCTCTCATGACTGTTTTATTTATTATGATTTGTTGTGTGCCTTGGTCTGGGGCCAAAGTCTGATTCTGACCTTTACAAACACAGCGAATGCATGATGGGGTGTTAGCATGAGAACGGTTACCAAACTATAGGCTGATAATGAGGCTGCAGGCACTTTATTGACTGATAGCGGATAAGAAAGAGAAATCCAATTGCCAAGGGACATCATTTGACCGCTAAAGTTTGGAAACCGTCACAACAGGACACACACCTCTATGGTGTAGAGACTTACAGTAATGAAGAGATGGGTTTGATATGCATGAATAGGCTGCAGGGAATGCACAGAGCTACACGAGACCTACAGTCTGTGGTATGCCTTCTGCCTGCTGTTACATGGTCAGGTGTTCTGGCCTTTCAATGTGCACGTCTTTGACCACTATACATTAAACACATGGCTGTTTGTTGATACCTCAGCTGAACTGTAGAGGACTTTTTATTTAATTTTATTTAATTTTAGTTTAGATTCGTGAAAATGCAAATACATTCTGATTGTGTGCATCCCTTGTTTTTGTTTCCACCTTCATTGTCTATTGTTTTTTTTTTTATTGCCGTTTTCCAATCTCTTCATGTTCTAGTTCTTAAAAGCGAAAACCCAAATATCAAATATAGCCAAATATTGTCAACCCTTGTAATTAATGCTGAAATCTTGATTGAAATTGAGTCTTAAAATTGAAAAAAAAAAAAAATTAAAATAAATAAATAAAATAAAATAATAATAATAATTGTCTCATTCCAACAGCTCCTTCAGGCCAAAGTTATGTTTACATTATCATTATTTATTTATTTTGGTCTAAAAAATATCTGTTAAATGTAGTCAATATTTTGTCATGTAATATTTATTAAGCAGCTTAAATGGGTTGATCCCCCAAATTTTCGACGCAGTCTATAAATTATATATGTACATATATATATATATATATATATATAATTTTGGTAGATTACCCCAACTAATTTGCTAATATATATATATATATATATATAAAGATATGACCAAAGCACCAATTATACACATGCATACTTTATATATATATATATATATATATATATATATATATATATATATATATATATATATATATATATATATATATATATATATATAGGTGTGCGTGTGTATAATTAGTGAATTGGTCATGCATTGGTGCTTGCATGCAATTAGTGCATTGGTAGTGCATTGGTGCTATGTCACTGACAACAGCATCACCCCTAATATTTAATTTTCTTATTGTGTTTTGTTTTGTTATGTTTTGTTTAATTTAATTTTGTTTTATTTTTGGAGCTTGCTATACAGGAGGTGTCATTTACCCTTAGTGATGCGGTTTCTATTATACTTGCTTGCTATCAGTTGAAGCGGAGAAGGGTGATGTGGAGTAAAAGAGACTAGAATATCAAGACCGTCTGGCAACATGCCATGCGACATCAAATAAATTACACTCTAGTTTCCTTAAGTGAGCCAACAAAGTGGGCCCCCATGGAACAAAAGCCCTAGCGTAGAATGTGAAGTGGGCAGAAATCTGATATGATGCAGCTCCCACACCCTTCCTCACTTAGTGCTTGTGCTCGGTTTCGCTGTCTTCTGATGATGTGGCTCGCAATTCCGCAACAGCAGCCAGGACACACAAAGTGCTAAAAACATCCTTAAAAATGCCCCAGGCGCAAGCGTGCCAGATGCAGTCTGCATCTTTTCTCAAAAAATGAGCATCAGAAAACTGCTGCATAGGCTCATTTGCGAAGAGCACTGTCCACCATTTCCTTTTTCTAATACTTGCTGCCCTCTGCACATTAGCCCCATAAACAATGTTTCACCCACCGAACATGGATATGCGTTACAGGGAGCGACTGAGGACAGAACAGGAGGTCTGCGGATGGAGGGGAGGTTTACCGCACCACAACAGCTGGGATGGAATGAGTCTCTCTCACAAACAAACCATCCCAAAAGACTGGCTGTGTTTAATTATGCAGGAGACCGGCCATGTACAAACTGAGTCGCCAGTTGATACAAAGGGACAGTTAACTGAGCGGAGGTGAAGAGAGAGAGTGTGCAGACAGCGGCTATGTTCCAAAAACCAGTGAGCGGCCTGTAGGCAGCGATTTAAAGCGCCGTTCATGCAAGTGGAGAATTGCAGCAACTTGTAGATTTTCAGTGAATACTGAACTGAAACTGTTTGCCAGTGCAACAAAGTTTGGTAGCATTCAGGTTTATGCAAACGAGTTTAACGTTTTTTTTTGTTGTTTTTTTTACAGCAACTATGTCATGCGAAAGCCTTATTAATGATCATTAGGCATAGTTAGTCATCTCTGGGCTAGCTACTATACTTTAAAAGTGTTATGTCTCTGCAACAGTAGTTAATTATGGGAATTATGCCAGGTCATTTACGTAACTATGCGATGAGAATTCGTCATGTTCTATTCTGAGCTGTTCATCACGTCCTCAGACTCGGAATTATACGTTTCTATGGCAACTCTGTGCCTGCCCCCATTTCAATGGCTTGATTTTCGGAACTATTTTTATTAAATTCATTTTTTCCATAGGGATTTAAAAGTAATCTTTGTGAGAGAGTTATGAGCCATGAACCAAGCCAATCAGATACGAGGTGAATCACAACACTATAAACTTTTGATTTGAAGCAAAAAACTTGCAAAAAAAAATTGGACAAAAAGACAAAGGTACAAGAACTACATGAAGCACTGCAAACAGTATAATCGGATTAAAAATGGAGAAATATAAAACAACTCATTATACTTGATTATATCTATGCACAATATGTGTGTGTATATATATATATATATATATATATATATATATTGACTCCCACACAGAAACATTTCAGTGATGTGAGTGGGCGGAGCTAAAGAGCTATTTCGGAGCGTGTTGCTTTTTTCTAATTGGTGTGATTGATTGTAATCTAATTGGTTTTCTGTACAGCATCATGGGTAATGTAGTTTTTCACCAGGCATTCACGATTATTTCAAAAGTTTGCTGAAAATAATGCAGACGAGAGGCTTCAGCAGAAGCAAATACCAAAAATTCACAACCTCGTAACTCACATTTAGTCTGTTTTTAAAGGTTTATATCATTAAAAAAAAATCCTATGGAGAAAATGTATGGAGTTTCTATTTTTTTGGGCCAGACTGCTGCACTCTATTAAAGGATTGGTTCACTTAAAAAAAACAACAACAAAAAACAAAACAAAAAAAAAATAACAAACTTTTACTGATAATTTACTCACCCCATGTCATCCAAGATGTTCATGTCTTTCTTTCTTCAGTCGAAAAGAAATTAAGGTTTTTGATGAAAGTATTCCAGGATTTTCTCCATATAATTGACTTTACTGGACCCCAGCAGTTTCAAGATCCAAATGAGAGTTTCAGTGCAGCTTCAAAGCGTTTTAAATGATTCCAGACGATGAATAAGCATCTTATCAAGCGAAACGATCAGTCATTTTAAACATAAATAAAAAAGTTTAAGTTTTATAAGCACAAATGTTCGCCTTGCTCTGTTCTGTGATGAGCGTTTGTGACTCTCCTGTTCGAACTCGTTCGTCAAAATGATTCGACGAACTAAATGAATGAAATGACTCGAAAAAAGATTCGTTGATTTTGATGAACGAGTGAACGAGTTTAAAAGTGAACTAATCCTTTAATCTGCAGTGGTCAGGTGGTACAGCGGTCACGTGGTACAAGTCAGAGCGAGTAAGAGTTTTAAGAGTTTACAAGTTGAATTTACGAGTTCGTAGGACGTGAATGCTTTTTACAAGTCAGAATCTCATGCAATAATTCTGAAGTTACAGTTAACACAGTCTCATCCCAAGAAGTCATATAACTGACGTCTTGGGACGTCTTTTGACCATACGTCAACATCCGCCTTCTTAGGGCCCCCTTAAACGTCGGTAGATGGCCGTCCCGGGCCGTCATACAACTGACGCTTTACCTTTAACATCAGTTAGGTGACGGGGTAGGGTTAGGGTTAGGTTTAGGTCTGGGGTAGTGTTAGGATCCCATAACCTCATCTACCGACGTTTAAGGGTACCCTAAAAAGGCGGATATTGACGTATGGTCAAAAGACGCCCTAAAACGTCAGTTATATGACGTCTTGGGATGAGACCGCGCTGTTACAGTAAAACACAACTTGGGGGCGCTCAAACACAAAACGGTCTTACCGAGCACACATACGTAACGGCGAAGAAGATATACGCCACCATAAGGCAAGATATCCATGGGCAAGATGAATGTTGAGCTGCTGGTCTCGTTGGTCTCGGAGCATAAAGAGCTATATGATAAACGCGTCAACGACTACAAAAATATCGACAAAAGAGACCCGGGGTATTTCTGTTTAAGCGCCATCTAATGTCAGGGAATGAATTTGCATGTTCACTCGGCTCATCGTCTGCAAAAATCCCTTAAAAAACGCATTGAAAAACACTGGCGAATAACGCACGTTGATATTCGTCCCGGTGTGTACGGGCCTTCAGAATGCTAACGTAGAAGGCATCTGCATATGTAGACAAAAGACAGCAAGGCGGCTCACTACATTTTTGGAACTGAACAAGAGAATAAAAGTGAAAGATAAAACAGAAACCAGAGAAAGAAGATTTTTTCACGGAAGCCTTTTCCGTGCCTCCCAAAACAAAGCACTAATGATGTCTCACACTATTGTTGACCTTCTCTCTTCTGTCACTTTATCATACATAGATGAAAAAAACACAAAGAGAATTTGATTCCGGTCTAATATGCTTAAATGTCACTGACTCCCTGTAACTCCCACACTTTTTCACCTTCCCCAAAAGGCAGCAGCGCGACTGGAGTCACATTGTGCCGCCGCCACCGCCGACAACAACAACTCTGCCCCCGAATTCCCTCGCAGCGACGGTCAGAGACCGTTTTGAACTTCTCTTTGGAGTCTCAGGCTTGACTGAAAGAGAATTAGATGTAATTTGATGGGCTGGTGGGCTGTGAATATTCCCGAGGCGAGGACAGCTGTCTTGCCTAGAGAACAATTGTGATGGATGGCAGGAGTAACCACAGAGACATATGGAAATTTCAAAGCATGGAGAGACGTAACACTGTGGATGTAGTTGCTAGCCCACACACACGCGCACGCCGCTATGCTCTGTTTGGTTTTCATTTAGCCCAAAGCAGTGGCAAGGGAGACGGGGTAAAGACTCTTTCCCCTAAAAATCTGAACATGGCCAAGTTATGACATATTGTTATGAATGAAGACGAATCGACTGACTTTAGCCTGTGCGCGTGTGCAGATTTACTCCGAACAGACTGGAACATCTCACAATGACACAAATTACCTCAGACGCTTGTCCCGGTTTGTGTTTATCCAGACTGTATCCTGGGAGGGGGTTCTGACAGAGGCTGCATGTTTGGAGGGATAGACGGTTGGACAGCTTCAAGAGGTGATGGCTTTCCCCCTCACCTTTCACCATTATTTTCCCACCTTTCTGACTCAGCGGAAGTGCTGTAGGCGAGCCATTCACTAACACTGATCTGCCGACGGCCTCGGGGGAAACGGAGGCAGGGAGAGACTGAGGAAATGACAGATAGACGCAGACCCACCCTGAGAGAAGCAGCAGGGAAAAGATAAAGAAATGAAAAATTCACAGTAGAGCATGTGTATACGTGTTTGTCGATGTTTAAGAGGACTTAAATAGAATGAGAATGAAAATTGTGTCAGTGTTTACTCCATAGCTGTATTACTTTCTTCTGAGGAAGATTTTGTTATTTTATTCGGTTTTCATACAATGAATTGGGTCCAATGTTGTTTTGGATCCCACTTACTTTCATTGAATGGACCGAAACGTTTTTGAAGATATATTCTTTTGTCTTCCACGAATACGATATTTATTTAGACATTACAAAAAATGTTGTTGTGAGAATCCTTGTTGTTAAAACTATACTTTTAAAGAAATACTTTAAGTGCAGAGATGTATAAAGTAGTAGAAACCCGGACTTAAGTAGAAGTACTAAAGTATTCAACATTTTTTTAAGTATTGCAAGTAGTTTATTTTAAAATTCACTACTTAAGTACTAAAAGTAAAAGTACACGTATTGTGTCATGTAATTATTAAAGAAAGCAGTCAAAAGTTTGAACTAGCAATCAAATAAGGCGCTTGGGCGGGATACAAATTTGCTTTGGCGACCGCCAGCAGGACAACCCCTGCATTAGTTGTCAATGTGTGTGTCAATCAAAACCATTACCCTATAAAACTGGCGTGTGATTTAGGCAGCATGAAAGCCAACTTGCAACGAGTGATTCGTAATTTTTTTTATAATTGTAACGAGTAACTAGCAGAACATTAAAAAAATATCGAAGTAAAAGTATTAAATTCATTGAAAATATCTACTGAAGTAAAAGTAGAAGTATGAGAAAAAAACAATACTCTAGTCTAGTAGAGTACAGATACAGCATTTTAGTACTTAAGTACAGTACTTAAGTTCTACTTCGTTACTATACATTTCTGTTACTAGTTGAATACTTGTAGCACATTTTTTAGTTTATGAAAGTACAGTTTGAAGTATTCTAATAGTTTAGTTGTTTTATACTGAAAGTATATTTGTAAGTTTTAAGTGAACATAACATCATAACATATTCATTTTTATTCTTGAAATATACCTTTAACTCTTTCCTTGCCAGCGTTTTCATTTAATTTGCCATCCAGTGCCAGCATTTTTAATCACTTTCACTAAACATTCATGACCTCCAGAATATTTTGTTGTATAAATATCTAAAGTTTCATAAAACAAAGCGACAAAAGAATGTTTGACTACTAGCTAAATTAGAAATGGAAAGGAATTTTTCGGTTATTCTGAAGTGTGGGGCTATTCGGAATACATGTAATAATCATTGCTGTATTATTTTAAGCTTTGTGATTTTTGCTTTTAAGAATTCTTGTCATATCTTCTTCCGCTTCTATTTGGTTCCTTTCAGACAAGGTCTTTAAACAAGGATGATCTTTAAGTGGGGACATATTGAGGGCAAATGTGTTAAGGGTATGTTCAAAACATTCGTTAGATCCCAGAAACATTTGTTAAACATTTCTCTGTAATGCTGTACACAAATAAATGGGAAAACCCAGTCAAGTACAAGTAAACCAATTTTCAATTTGGCATATTAATTGAGATGCATGGCCACAGCGCACATAATCTGCTCATGGAACCATGCATGGTCCCTGTCTCCAACTCCACGTCTGCAATACGTCCATGCAACTATTTGTTTATTCCATGCTTCGGTAGGTAAATTTAATTGATTGATTTAATTTACGTCCCAAGTTCATTATTAATTTATTTTTATTTCATTTCTTTCATAAACTACTGAAAGATGAAGAGAAAAATCAAACCATGCAAAAATGATGATGGATCACGCAACATATTCAAAGGGGTGGTTGATTGCGATTTCACTTTTTCTCATTTTAAATAGTGTGTAATGTTGCCGCTGGTGCATGACCAGTATCTGCAAAGTTGCAGTGCTGAAAGTTCAATGTAAGCAGAGATATCGTCTTTTAAAAATCAGGAAGTTTAATGCCTAAAAAAACGACTCGAATGGGACTACAACGGGTTTTATACGTAACTAACCCATATATTTGCATCAACCCTTGCTCCGGAATATGCAAAAAAGGGCATGGCCATATTTCTGCGGCTCGTCGAAAGTGTGTTATGTTCTCCAGCTGTCAGGTCTTCTGTGTAATAATAGTAGAATATAATATAATAATAATAATTAAAATTCAAAAACGTTTTGTAAGAGCCGTGTTTGACTCTCTTCATCGCCGCTTTCTGGGTCTGATTGTGGCTCACTAATACTGCAGTATTGACACCATTATGTACATTTGACAGGAACACACATGCACGTTTCGCCCGTAAAGGGTTCAGCAGAAGAAAGAAAGGGGTGAGTAGGTGATAACATTTTTATTTTTGGGCAATCTTTCCCTTTAAGGACCTGTCAGCCTGCGCCACCTAGAGTTTTGTCACATAACAAAACATAACATTGTATTTCTAGCATGAAATCATTGTTATCTTTTTGAATAATGTCTTTATTTTCTTTCTTGTCACACAAATGTTTATTAATTCTTTGAGGTACACGTTGAATATTAATTAAACGTTTAATACCGCAACACACACACACTCGCACTCACAAATCGGTAATTTACACACATTTGTGACTGATATTTTCAATTATATTTCATTTAATGAGGTTAGGATTTGATGATATTTAAATGAATCCAAATTAGGAGCGCAAATGACTTTCACTGCGTTTAATATTCCTATCTGGATTTTGTCTCTATGATTCATTCATGAATGAGACGTCCCACTTTTGAATAGCACCGATAACTATTTGTATGTATCTAAATTTCAAGCACCGTCAATAGTTGTTATTGCACATTTCATTGTCTGTGTGAATGATTTACATATGAATACCTATGAATACAAATGAGACCCGTAGTGAAATGATAGATCAGGGCATGGTTTTCATGACCTGTCTGGACGCAGCAAGGGGGAAAAAAATAACAGGAAGTAATTTGTATTCCATCTTAATATGTGCTATATGCTCTTAGCCCCTGGCTGCTTAAATGGGAAGTCAGAGAGCACAAGAGACAGAGACTGGTCTAAAAGAAGAAAAAATCCATTTAAAATCCATCTTTTATTCACCGTTCAACCAAGCTGCAGTTTGCAGACATTTCCTCCACAATAAAACAATAGGGTTCAACACATCGTTCAGGGATGTGCTCCAAACCGAGAGACTGTCTCAAATATGTGGGAAAGTTTTCCAATTATGCCATAGATATGGAAATCTTCTCTTGTACTCATATTTTCTCCCATTAAACCTGGTGTAGATCGCCAAGCCACTTCTGAGGATTCATTCATCATGGTTTATGACACAAACTTGATTTGAGTGTTCTTGTGGTCTGTGAGATCTTTCGAATGGCAAAAGCAAACATGGTAAGCCAACACAAACTCTGACCTGAAAAAAAAAAAAAAAAAAAATCCACACCTACACTAAGGCCCCGTCCACACTACTGTGTTTTTGTTTAAAAATGAACAATTAAAACAAAAACGATCTCCGTCCACACCAGCGTTTTATCTGCGATCTCCATCTACATTAAAACGACTGAAAACGCGGATCACGTGACCAATTCACCAACACTGGGTATGCGCGTGCTGGTGTAAACAGGAAACGGATTGACTATTCCTCAGATTTGACGACGAAGAAAGTAACGTTAGCTACGTCTGCAAAGATTACAAAAGTTTGTAAGAGAAATCTCTTTGCAAGAGATTTTTTTTCATGGTCCGACGACGAGGTGCAACTTTTACAGGGATGGGTCATGTGATGGGTGGCTGGCGAATCAGGGAATGACACCTCACGACCGAAGCTACCCAATCGTGAGTCTCTGCGTCATCGTTTCTAAAGTCCTCAGCTTTGTCCCGTCTTCACTAAAACGCCCTTCGGAGATTCAAAATGCTAAATGGAGCTACAGCGTTTCTAAACTTCTCCGTTTTAGGTCTTTGTTTTTTTCCGTTTTAGTCTAGGCGCAAGGTGCAAACGTAGCAAAAGTCTCCGTTTTAAAACGAAAACGCAGTAGTGTGGACTGGGCCTAAGGGTACATTTACACGTGTACTAAAAACTGAAACATTTTTCTATTGGTTTTTTTTCCGTATTTAGACGACAACGCTGTCAAAAACAATCCCCTTTCACATGGATCCATGAAAACGATTAAAAAATATTGTATTATGCTTGCAGGTCAGCAATAGTTGCGTTTCCGTTACCCTTCAAATTGCGCAAATTGAAAATACAGCCAATGGAAACATGTAAAAACTCCCATATATTGCAAAAAAGTGGTTACGCATTTTTTCAGGAAATTCGAAAAATGTATATTTCGCAAAACTGCGATGGAAACAGTTTTTACGCATTTACAGGACACCTGAGGTAGATGTTTTATTTATTTTTTTTTACATTTTTATTCCACTGAAAAGGCAAAAATCCATTCTGTGTGAACTGCCCTTAAGAGTGTACAATATGTGTTGGTGTCTTGGAAGGTTTCTTCACAATACTGAACCAAGTTGAAAAGTGAGATCTTGAGATTGCTTTGCTCCCATAATAATAAGAGCCCCCATCCATTTTATAAACGGTAATTCGTTTTTAGTTGATCTTTCATTGCTCAGATGACTTGGAGTTCAGTTCTTAGTTGAAAAACAAATGCTGATAGCATAGCTCAGATCATTTGGAAGATTTTGGTGAGGAAACGTTTTAAGCTCCAATTGAAATCTGATTTTGATTTAGTTTGAGGCATCACTGATATCTCTTTTTGTCAATGAAAATGACTGTACAGCATAAATGAGAGGCCACTACTTTGGTATTCATCTTCTTTTGCTAAAAAGGAAAATTATAATACAATGTATCACATCAAAAAGCTTATGATTTAAAAAAAAAAGAATACAGGAGTAGAATAAAAAAGAGAGATACCTTTCTCAGAGCTTGTTGCTGTTCTGTGGAATCTATGTGGCTTAAAGGCATTGGAAATTCATGAGATGCATATGCTAAGGATATTGACAGACAAAATAAATGTGCTACACATGGTACCGATCGGGGTATGTGTGCATGTTTGTTTGAAACTTGATGAGGCTTAAGTTCTGGATAATAAGCATTAATGGGTGCAATAAATTGCTGTAATTTAGGCTGTGTTCTTTTCCATTTCCCTCCAAAACTTTAGAAATAGATTACTGTGAAGAGTCGGAGAGCTCCAGACCAGAGCCCCAGTATTTTGTCACGGCTAGTGTGGTACAAATTGGCATTTTCACACCGTTTTTGTGGGTGTGGTCTTCTATTGTGTTTGTTCCTGGTTTCTGTTGCACTTTGTATTTCTTTAATACATTTTTAACTTAAAGGTTGTATCAGCGGGTGATTGTGGGTAACGTCACTTCTGTTTGTGTTTGAAGCAAGATCCCAAACAAACCAAGTTAGCTCCCCCTCCTTCCCATTTCGTGCATCATGAAAAAAAAAAACTCACACACTAAATCCTTACAATCTGATATTCGCTAGAGCTATCCAAGTTTAGTCGAGCTTCATTCATATTTTTTATAGAATTATATTTTCACACACAATTCACATACAAAAAAAGTCAGAACTAGAAGTTACTCACCTGTCCAGAAGAAACAGAGCAACCTCGGTGTCAGATTTAAAAAAAAAAAAAAGTTCAATTCTTTGAGTTCTCTCCACCGGTCAAATTATTATTTGTTTCTTATTATTATTTTTATTATTATTGTAATAAAAATAATATAATCGAATAATAATAATCGAATTATTATTAAATTATTATTCGTTTCTTTGACGAAAAATGACGGTATTCCCTCGCCCTAATCCTCCTTCTCTTCTTGAGGATTGCCTCTTTCATGTTAACCCTCTAGGCGCCACGGTCGAGTTTACTCGACAACATGCGGCACTGAATAAAATGGTCAATTTTGTCAAATTTGGTGTCAAATTTCGTTTGACCTTCCTGTTCAAAAGAAGTGCTGCATTTTATCATTTAAACGTGACTTTTCGTGAAAATTCTATAATCCAAGATTGCTGCCACCATATGATGTCATAATATGCAAATTAGATCGAAAACTGTAATCCCTACATAAACTTTGGGTCATCCCGACCTTAATATATGTCTCATTTACAGAAATTAACTATCTTTTTCATTTTTAAGATATAGCCTTTTGAAATTAAGATGTCAAAATCGAACTTTTTAGGCAGCGCACTCTCATCCCAAGACGTCATATAACTGACGTCATGGGACGTTTTTTGACCATACGTCAACATCTGCCTTTTTAGGGTACCCTTAAAGGGATACTCCACTTTTTTTGGAAATAGGCTCATTTTACAACTCCCCCAGAGTTAAGCAGTTAAGAGTTTTACCGTTTTTGAATCCATTCAGCCGATTTTTTTGATATTTAGAAGAATCTCAGTAACCAGACTGAGATTTTTTTTTCCTACTATGGTAGTCAATGAGACCAGAAACGGTCTGGTTACTGATATTCTTCTAAATATCTGAAAATCGGCTGAATGGATTCGAAAACGGTAAAACTCAACTGTTTAACTCTGGGGGAGTTGTAAAATTAGCCTATTTCCCAAAAAAATGGAGTATCCCTTTAAACGTCGGTTAGATGACGTTATCGGATCCTAACCCTACCCCAGACCTAAACCTAAACATACCCCGTCACCTAACCAACGTTAAAGGTAAAGCGTCAGTTGTATGACAGCCCGGGATCGTCATGTAACCGACGTTTAAGGGTACCCTAAAAAGGCGGATGTTGACGTATGGTCAAAAGACGTCCCAAGCCGTCAGTTATATGACTACTTGGGATGAGACTGTGTTATTTTAGGAAAAAACCTCTGACGCCTTTAAAGGGTTAACTGTATCTGGTCCGTTGATAGCATACGGTTGATAGACGCTGGCTTATTCTTCAGCTCCGACATTGTGTGCAGACTCCTGTCGGTGATTGGTTAGAACACTGTTTATTTTTATTTTGAGTGGTGGTTATTCCCATTTGTTTTTGTGTGCAGATGTCAGAGCCTAGGCTGCCTAGAGACATGTTTTTTTTGACAGCCTGCTTGTGGGGCGGGCAGGAAAGATTAGACGAATGTGATAATTTTTTTTTTGAGTCTGAAATCACTGATACAACCTTTAACAACTTGACTAAACTATTAATTTAAGGCATCTACCCAACTTCTTGACTTGGCCAAAAATATCATTTGCCTCACTTGACAAATGTATTTAAGTGTTAGTCAAGTGTTTTTTAAGTCAAGTGTTAATTTTAAATCTGTTTAATTTAATTTAATTTAATTTAATTTAATTTAATTTAATTTAATTTAATTTAATTTAATTTAATTTAATTTAATTTAATTTAATTTAATTTAATTTAATTTAATTTAATTTAATTTAATTTTTAATTGTTGGCTGCTTTTCTAGTGCTTTTCAAGCCCTTTTACATCAACGAACCTTCAAAATCAAAAAGCTTTTAAGACCTGTTTTCAAGACAAAAACATGTTTCCAGCTGTGTCCAACTTCTTCACTAGCAGTGTCGTTCTTGATTTCAGTGATTTTCTTGCCCCAGTGAGCACCTGCATTGCTTTTATATTAGCTAACCATTAAAATTGGACCATGCTTTTAACCCTGTTGAGATATTACTGACAAAAAAAAGATGCAAAAAAACAGACTTGAGAGTTAATGTCTTCCATTGGCACATTACCGCTGTGCCCCTGTGCAAAGCACTTAACCCCAGATGACATGTGGACTGACCTTTCAATTACAGCATTGTAAGTCTCTTTGGACAAGCATCCTTTGATATATGATTATAGTCATTTATAAATCTGTCAGGTGGACCATGTTGAATGCTCAGATAAAATATGCAGAGTGGTTGGTCTCCAGAATGATGGCTTTTGTTGTTTTTGGCCTCCCACACAAACGCAGAAGTGTTCTTGTGGTAAACAGCCACCTGATAATGTGCGCACTTGAGAGCTACAGAAAAAGGCCAGCGCCATAGGGCGTCCCCACTGAACTCACTCTCACTCTCTCTCTCTCTCTCTCTCTCTCTCTCTCTCTCTCTCTCTCTCTCTCTCTCTCTCTCTCTCTCTCTCTCTGCACTCATTTCCTCCTCCCTCTTAAATTCAAGTGGTCTTATTAACATGCACAATTGAATTGCAAAGCATCAGCTCTGTTGGTCAAATTTAAACTAAGGAGCAATCTACTTTGATGTTTTTTTTTTCTCCCATCTAAGCCTTTGACCTTTCCAGTGCTAATTGGTTTTAACAAAATAACCCAAAGGAACATTGTGTTCTAAATGGATTAGAGTGTGCCTGTTTTATGTGGCTTGGTTTTCACTCAGATTACCATTGCTACACTTTCTATATATACTGTATAGATATTGTAGGTTGTTCTTTACATACATGTGTGTGTGTAATTAGAAGCATATTCTTTCCAGTTGTCTAAGTTATATAATAGTTTCTCAGGTCATCAACTCATAGTACCGATTAGGTTCTTCGTGTAATGTTGTGTGCTTCTGCGGTCGAGTCCGAGGGGTAAAGTTCAGTGCACTGGAGCTGAAGCAGTGACTCACCGGTACGGGCCTTGCACGGACTCTCTGTGCATGTCAGGCTGAATCACGGCAGACAAAGCACGGCGAACCTGTTTTTCCTACATTTGCTTTGAGGAGAGAAGATTTTTTTTAGGAAATCTAACCTCATGTGAAGAGTTGAGTCATTGTGTTTTACATTTGTTCCATCCACATGAGCAATTTCACTCTTTTCTTTTCCCACTTTGTGTTGGTTTTTAGTTGAGGTTAATTTGTTATACTCCACTTTAGGATATTCTGACCATTGTTCATAGGATTCTAATATTGTGGAATTAATCAACAAAAAATAATCAAGACTATTTAAATGGTCTACATATGTTTATGTGTGTATTATAATGGTATTTTAATTAAATTAAAATTATGATGCAAATAGGAATAACTATATATATGCATCATTATATAAAATAGAATAAAATAAAATATATTAAAATAAAAAATATATATATATTTTGAATATTTTCAGTTTTTAATTTGCCATTGTTATTATTTATTGTTATTTGTAAATAATGGCTATACAATGGCTATATGTTTATATTTTAATTATCTAAATGATAATTAGATATTTTGCCTTGGTAACTAGATAAAACAATTATTTTAACTATTTTTTAAGTTTTATATTGTAGGTTATTTCTGTTTATCGTTTTAAGTCATTCGCTCATCTATCCATCCATCCATCCACCCACCCACCCATCCATCCATCCATCCACCCATCCATCCATCCATCCATCCATCCATCCATCCATCCATCCATCCATCCATCCATCCATACATCTACCCAACCATCCATCCATCCATCCAATCCACCCACCCACCCATCTATCCATCCACCCACCCACCCACCCACCCACCCATCCACCCACTCACCCACCCACCCATCCATCTATCCATCCATCCATCTACCCATCCATCCATCCACCCATCCATCCACCCACCCATCCATCCACCCGTCCATCCATCCATCAATCCATCCATCCATCCATCCATCCATCTACCCATCCATCCATCTAAACACCCATCCATCCATCCATCCATCCATCCACCCATGTCTACACCCACCCACCCATCCATCCACACACCCATACAACCCACCCACCCACCCATCCATCCATTCATCCATCCACACACCCAACCACCCACCCACCCACCCATCCATCCATTCATCCATCCACCCACCAATCCACCCATCCATCCATCCATCCATCCATCTGACTTCATACATGTTAGTGAGGGTTGCACTTTTTTTAAACTAGAGCTAATTGTCTAAAGCTTTTGCATTGAGTAATGCAACCATTAGTCACATACCCTGAAAGAACATCATCATTTAGCTCTCGCATCACGCTGTCCTTGACAGTCGAAGCTTTGCTAAGTTGCTGTGCATCGCCCATCAGGTAATATCCCATAATCCTCAAGGATTCACTTTTTGATGGATGACAGCAAGCAGTCTCCATGGTAACACCTACTGGGCAGAAGTCATCTCACATCTGTAAAACAGACAACATATTTTCTTTCTAATTTCATCTGATTGATGCCTGGACGTAAGGTTACACCATTAGTTACTTGTCTCAATTTCTCAAACGTCTATGTGTTTTTTACCCCCTTCGCTTCCTTAGAGGTAAAATGTTTCCCATTAGCTGGCAGGAGCTCAGTGTGAAAAAAGAGACACATAATTAAGACTGAAAGATGTTGCAAGGCGTTAATCAAGTCATGCTCTCTCTCTCTCTCTCTCTCTCTCTCTCTCTCTCTCTCTCTCTCTCTCTCTCTCTCTCTCTCTCTCTCTCTCTCTCTGTGTGTGTGTATGGTTCATGTTTGCATGTGTGACACATGAAGAACCTAAGTGATGCCTTGCTTCTTTGGGAAAAGAAGATAAAAAAAGTAGATAATTGCTTTAAAGATAAGAATAAAAAAGCAAGGACCTAGGCAAGCCAGTTGCCTTGATTCCATCTGAAGGGTAAAGAGATTTGAATGAAGGAACGTGAGGTTTCTATGCTTGAGAGATGAGTGTTTGTGTTTCTTAATGAGTGTTTAATCATGGCTGTGGTTCAACTGATAAGGTCATGGAACTGTTAAACTAATTTATAGTGTGATCTCAATACAAAGCCACTGGTTATTCTACAATTCACAACTGTTTCATTTTCCCCGGCAGCAGCGAGCAAATTAATATTTATTCAATCACAGATGTGTGTATTGTGTGCATTATGTGCAAAATACACACATAATTTTATTGATATCATATAATAATATTCAACCCCATCTCATGACAATTTGTACGAATTTTACGAGGTGGCTAATTCGTACGAATTAATACGACCTCACTCATACAAATTTTTGCGATTTATGCTAATACGTACAAAGTTACCAACTTCTTATGAAATTGTACGAATGACCTACCCGACTCGGCCCCTAAAGCTACCCATCACGTGGGTTTAGACAAATCGTAGTGAGGTTGTACGAATTCGTGCGAATTAGCATTGTAATATTGGTATTTAAAAGCTGTAATTAAAGCTTTAGTTCCCAGCAAAATGAACATTCTGTCATCGTTTACTCAACCTGATGTCATTCCAGATATACTGGAAGCTTTTTTACATATAAGTGTAAAGGGATATGGACAGACCCAAATTCAGGTCACTATTTACCTATAATTGGATAAAATACTACTTTCTGTTAGGGTTAAGGGTATACTTCATTTTTTGTGTTCCACTCCTGTGAGCGTGGAAATAGGCGTTTGGCATGTGCACACTATTGAGTGGACTATATTTTCAAGCGCTCAAAACAATTCACACATGCGCTGTTGTATACACACTGTCTGTGTGGAGACACAAACTTCGTGACCCTTCTGATGATGAAAATGATGTCACACAGAGAGAGTGGACTAAGTGTAGTAGATAGATAGATAGATAGATAGACAGACAGACAGACAGACAGACAGACAGACAGACAGACAGACAGACAGATAGATAGATAGATAGATAGATAGATAGATAGATAGATAGATAGATAGATAGATAGATAGATAGATAGATAGATAGATAGATAGATAGATAGATAGATAGATAGATAGATAGATAGATAGATAGATTGATTAACTTTTGTCTCTCACTGAGGGTTTGATTGATTGATTGATTGATTGATTAACTTTTGTCTCTCACTGAGGGTTTGCTGCTTGTACTCCCGGCAGTCAAATAGTGTTTGATTCACTCGGCTTGTTGGAAAGGCGGCCATGGAGAAGCAGATGCACCCTGGGAAAAGGGAAGTGGGCGTGCGAGGGAGAGGAAACACTAGTCTGTGCATAATTTTTAGTTTTAGGTTTATCATTCCCTTTTTGCAGGGGTTGTCAACAAGCTGGTAGGTTCATGAATAGATCTGCACTAAAGCAAGTGTCTGCTTTTTCTGTCCTCTGTCTCTTTATTGTTCTCCAAGGAAAGACTCAAAGCAGTCATGCCAGTGTTTTTCTATCAGAATATTTGAGCACAGAGAAGTTGATCAGTTTAGGATGCAAACACTTTCCAGGTTTACCGAGGTCATTCGGCCGTAACATTTTCTGTTGACTTTTTTGCTTTCTGTTTGTACTCACATCCAAGTGCATGAAAACATTTTAAAAAATAATTAAATACGTAATCCCATGCACAAAATTGATTCCTGGTGGTTGTCAGCCAGAACAAAAACTGATTTTTGTGGGGGGCCTTGTTGCCATGGTAACGTGCTCCTTAAAGAACTGAAGTGGGAAAGAAGTGTAGTCAGCGATGCATATTACGTATAAATCTGTGTTGTTGATCTACATGACAGATAATGGGAATCAATGGCGGCCATTAGTATGATTGACGAGTTTAATTACTTTGTTTGATTAAAAGTAAAGACGTGCATAAGCATCGGAACCAATTTAGGCTAAAGATGTTTATAAAGATAAAACCCTGACATTAGATGTGCTTTATCATTACCATCCCTTAGGTTCTGAATCTGATCGGGGATAGATTTCAAAGCAAAAAGAATTTGATTAAAATGAAAGTGAACATTATTATTCAATAAAGTGCTTATTTTGCCACTTACATCCACTCGTGTGATCAGTGTTGAGGAGTAAACTATTAATAATTAAAGGATTAGTTCACCTCAAAATGAAAATTTCTTGATAATTTACTCACCCCAATGCGATCAAAGATTTTCATATATTTCTTTCTTCAGTGGAAAAGAAATTTCGTTTTTTTTTTTGAGGAAAACATTTCAGGATTTTCCTCCACTCACTTCAAGCGCAACCAACATTGAAGTCAACATGGTGTATGTATGACACGCCTATTCGTATTTCCATTTTTGGCTTGCTATCAACACGCATAATCGTGTTTATGAACGCCGTTGACTTAACGTTACATTACTGTATATATAAGTATATGACCTACCCCAACCCGTCCCTAAACCTACCCGTCACTGGGGTTAATACCATTTATGAACCTTCCCCTAGGAAAAAAATATCGCTCCCCAGATGTAGATCTACATTTTGCTTCAGGTTAGCTTCAGGTTCAGGAGCTGCAGGTTTTATTAATCTAGGAACAATTATTAATTCGAAATGTATATTTGACACAAGGATTGTGATGTATTCATTCAACTGTCAAAGCTGGGTCTAATCAATACAAAAATAATACAATAAACTTGGTGTTTGTCACGATTTAGGTCACGTTTCATGTTCATGTCCATGTCTGTCATTTGATTCCCTGTTTGTCATGTGATCCTGCCATGTGTCTTGTCATTGGATAATCGTCTAGGGATCGTCTAAGGTCTGGGAACTCACAATTGGCATACCTCAATCCGAGGGGCGGGATAAAAGGTTGTCTTTCAATATCCCTCTCAACTCAACATGATAGCGCTACAACCAACTAGAGCAACGAACGGCTGTGGATGAGTGAATCCAATGCGTTTTCCCTCCAGCGGAGCAATTTTATATATTAAACTTTTGCCACATCCTGTCGTCGAAACTCCGAACACATCTTCCTTTTTTAAGAATGACTTAAGTGACGTTCTCTTAACTCCAAGTCATCCAGAGTCGCGGCCAAAGCCAAATCGGAAGACCGCTGTTCGCCAGCAGCATTTTGTTTGTTTTTAAATAGCAGGTAAATCACCTATAGAAATCACCGTCACAACTTTGCCGTCATTGTGTTAAGCCCGCCCACCAACTCTATACACGATGTGATTGGCCGGACCAGAGTTTGGTTTTTCCACTTCGAAAGCCAACGGAGAGTTGCTAGACCGCACTTTGCTGCAAAGTAATTTTTGCTGCCGCTAAGGTGCGTCTAGATTGTTCACAGGTGTCCCTTGTCTTGTCATTAGTCTGTGTATTTAGTCCCTCATGTTTGCCACGGGTCTTTGTTAAGTTTTGTTTCCCTGTAACCACTGTTGGAAAGTGTCACACCATGTTTTTTTTTGTTTTGTTTTGAGTACATGACATCTTTTTTTTAATAAACTGCACTGGGGTTCTTCTCTGCAACTTGATCCTTTACAGTGTCACAGGTCTGTTAGTTTGGATTTTTAATTTGTTTTGTCACATGTATCAATCACATAAATGAGTTGAAAATTCCTTAACTTCTTTTGATGAGTTAAAGAAGTGTAAAAAATGTGTTGGCATAACTGATTTATTTTTTTTGACAGAGTGGGTGGAACTTTTTTTTACTGCATTGACAGTTTCAAGGTAGCTTTCATAGCTCTGCATGCAGACAGTAGTGAACTTTCAACAACTTCTTTTTAGATCAGTGTTGGCATTTCTCACTTCACCAAGTAGAATTGGATTTCCACTTATTAAAACACTTACGTTACGTCTAGTTACGTGCTTGACAGATGGGCTGAAGTCCATATTTTAGAGATTTGCTTAATTAAAGTCTTCACAGATAAGCTTTCTCTGTTTCGTTCTAACGGGCATTCATCACACTTGCGCTGATTTTAATTATGAATACCCCAACCTACGGTACGTGTAGTAACTCTTTGGTGTGACTTTTTTTTTTTTTTGTGGTGGTGGTGATCTAGAAACGTCTGTGCGTTTTCTCTAAAATTTACAGACAAAAAGATCTGAGCAATGAGAACAGCACCCACCCCAACACTTTATACTCTGTTACGACTCATGGCATTAAACTGCAGTAATTAGACTGTGATAGGAGTCCTCCAGTCAAACTGTACCAGGGCAGAAAACTCACATTTCTGTTTCAGCATGGCCTGTTGCTCTGATTAGCAGCTAATGGACAGTTAACGTTTTATTTAACAGCATGGAGGTAATGCTTATGTGGTGGTGCATGCGGCTTCTGGAAGACGATATTGAGATATTGGCCTTGGTATTCTATATGCCTCTGAACCCTACGATAGCGATACATACAAAATATGTTGCTTTTATAAAGTTATATCATAAGAAGAATACTTCTCTAATTTTTAACAGCCGTCAATAGAACACTTTTTGTAATCTACTTGTATGGGCAATAATCTATAGTACAGTTTATTGGACCTACACCCGGGGCAATGCGGCGCCAGTGTTTTTTTGCTATTTTCATACTGACTCGGTTATCATTTTCACATCCTACGCCACGTTGTTTAAACAGCAAATGCATTTGCGCCCATGAGCTGCTGGTCTGAAAACGAGGTGTGTTCAGGCGCATTGTTGGCGAGTTGCTATGTTTGAAAACCGAAAACGACTGCATTGACCAACAAAAACCTGGCCTATAGTCAATGGAGCAGTAGTTTTTTTCTCATTTAAAGAATGCGTTAGTAATGGGCTATATGCACGCATAAGTTCCGCATTTGATGTAAGGATGCTCGTCCATTTCCGGTTGTGTAGATTAAAGCGGAGGAAAACCGGAGAAAACGGGATTATAGAGTGTTCAATATTTACTGTCCTCCCGTCTTTGAAACGAAACATACATACGTTTAGATGTAATTTTTTATATAGTTATGTTTATTTAATATAATTTTAAAAAGAAGCATAAACACAACGAGGGGTGTCTGTTTTATCTGTTTTTGTGACTACCGTTTCATTAGTATAACCATGGAGTATAAAATTCAATATAAATTCTCGGTATTGCATTGGACTCTATGATCGGCGGAAGTTATCGAGCATCCTTAATCCTTCACCGGAAATAACGCCGTGCATAGAGCCCATATGCGACTATAGGTAGTAATATGCGAATCTGCCATGGCCCAAGCGCAACTGGCTTTTAAAGGGAATGTGACATGAGACTCTGATGGTTTATTGCATGTTAAGGCCAAAACACACCCATTGCTATTCAAGAGAATAGAGACACCTCTTTTAGATGGTTAAAATGGGGCAATTTAAGTCATTCATAAATTCTTAAAGTTAACTGTGTGTGTTCCATGAGACATCTGCTTTTAATTGTCTCTTCTAAGAAAAAAGTGAGAAGAAAAAAAGAAAGTCATTTGGTGTCTTTAATTCAACTGTGTTCTATATAATGGCACTCTATAATAATCTTCCTGTAGATATCTCGACTTAAAATAGATGTCTATGTTTCACTTTAAGGTTGTGTGAAATGACACAAGCTGGCAAGAGTTTGATTCCTCACTGAGTTACGAGGCAGTTAATGTCATAAATTACATTGAGAGAGAGACAGATTATGTATGTGAGAGAGAGAGAGGCAGCACAGGGTATTCCATGTTCATTTTAATGAGAAATCCTTCTCATTTTGTTAACAGCCATATTGACATTACTACACTATGTTAGGAATAGCAATCTAGCGTCAGTGCATGTCACAAGTAACCGTATGGATTGTTTTCTCTCACCATATAATTGAGTTATATGGCATTACTCTGGTACCGCATCTAAATGTTGACATGTTTGTTCTATACGTTATAATGCCAATACCTGGAGGAGGCTGAACTATTTCTCTCTCTGGATATTTGCGAAGACTAAGGGAGGAATCCACTAAGAATGAATTGCTCCCACATATAGTGTAATTTATTTTCATGCAATGTCTTTTTTGCTTCAGTGCCTGTTAAGGAATTATGCAAATCAGATAATGACACAAACACGCCTAAAACATATTAAAGCTGAATGCAATTTCCCATCTTGCAGTGCTAGGATGGAAGATGTACCAGACTAGCAGTGGCATACTTCACCGGGATTGTTCAGAATTGTTTCACCAATGTGATTCAGGCAATTGTATCTTTTTTATTATGAATCAAGCAAAAAGTGCTGGGCCATGTATGTATCGAGCAGGGTCTGTGACATTGAGAATTCAATTTAAGCCTCGTTTACACGAAGGGAAGACGCAGATATTTCCCTTCGGTTTGCCTCTCAATTATACGAAAACCCTAGCCTGGCTGCCAGCCCGAACCCCGCCCACAACATTTTTTTTTTGGTCGGGAAGTTTGATTTGGACTCAATACATTGAGTCGAGTAATTAGGATCAGTTCAGAAATGGTCGGGCCAATCAAATTGCCAGGGTGGGCTTAATACGATGATGGACAGATGATCTGCAGTTACGTAATCATCACGTTTTTCCCAAGTAAAAGAAACGCTCATTATTTTACTACTTTTTCCAACGTGCGTGCAGTTGAGTTCTGTTGACAACCATGCAATGCTACTATATAGATGACTTACTGCATTGCTCTGATTGGTTGTAGGTCTATCCAATTAAGTGCAGTTTTCTTTTTTCCTAGTCCGGTTTAGACACGCCACATCATCAAAGCCCTATGGAGCACTATCAGACTCACATTCTGACTGGAATATGAGTATGATAAAGTCAGGCTACGAAAACCCACAGACAACGATTATTTCTAAAAACTCCGCCAAAGTGGAGATTTCTGATAACGCCTGTTATGTGTTGCCATGTCAACTGGGAGAAACAGGGTTTTAGATTCTCAAACGTCACATTCTGAGGATTCTGATTGGCTTGAATGACTTTTTCCTTCTCCCTACACTGCCGCCCAAAGGTTTGGCATAGTTGATGTAAATAACAACTTTTTTGAAAACGATGTTGTAAATATGTATATTTCTTTTTTAATATTTTCTTGGCCTAATGGTATGTTCACACCGGACGCGAATAGCGCGTCAGGTGCGAATTATTTCAATGTTAAGTCAATGCAAAGACACGTCACGTGCGTAAAAAATTCCTGAGGGCGCGAATGAGGCGTAGAGCGCGGTGCGGTAGATTCGAATACGCCTCATTCACGCATCTTGAGCGTCTGGCGCGTTAAGTGAATTACGCGCGAATGATTTAGTTAGTGCTATTTGTGCACTCACGCGTTTGACGCGAATTGGTGCCTGCCGCCCAAGTTGAAAAATCTGAACTTTCGCGCCGCGTTAACCAATCAGGAGCCTAGCTGCTTGCTTATGTGGTGAAATATCTGGATACTTCAATAAATTATTTTGTAATGTGACCAAATGCATGGTGGGATTCTAATGCACAACAAAGCAAATATTTTTTATCACTTAGAACTTTATTTCAATGTACGAGACATGTTCATTTTTGTTTTGAATGTTATTTATTCCATATCTAGATTATATTAAATATTATTATGATGTAAAGACTACCAACATACATGTGCATAAATGGTGAAACTCGCCAAGCGGTTCGCCTCCGAAGGGTCCGGTGGACACAAACACGGCAACGATTATTCCCACGCCAAACTTTTGTTTTTACGCGTGAATTAACAGTTTAGATTTAAATTCGTGAATAAATGAAATTCCGAAATTCAAACAAATTTTTAACTACAAAACTAAAGTTTTTCAAGAAGATGGATGGATGGATGGATGGATGGATGGATAAATAGATAGATAGATAGATAGATAGATAGATAGATAGATAGATAGATAGATAGATAGATAGATAGATAGATAGATAGATAGATAGATAGATAGATAGATAGATAGATAGATACAGTACTCCTGTTGCAACATCTAAATCAAACATGTTGACGCATCAAGGCTAATGCTTTGCTCTAATCCATAGGGAGTATTTCAGTCCCCACCTGCAATGCAGTTTTGACATGATGTGGTCCTGAAACATTAAATCTGCCTTCTGCCGCAGAGGAGCACACAATCTGTTCGGCGTCCGTTGTGTCTCACTGAACATTGTAAAAGTGTCAGCCAAAAAGCTGTGATGAAATTTCCAAACATTTGTCTGTCAGCTATCATTAACTGCAGGTGCATTTGTTAAAAACATCTTGTGTTGATGAGTTGATGAGTGTTGACTCCAAAAAAAAAAACTCCAAAAAAATCCTGGCTGAGCTTTTTGACTTCAGTGGCTGATTAAAAATCAAAGGATTCATAAACAGGCCTCACTCTCTCTCCTGCTTAAAATGCAGTGGTTAAATTATGGCCACACGGGTCAGCATGTAGTTGACCCTGCAGTAGCCTCTAGCTAACAGACAATAAAATGATTCAAGCTGCTTCAAAAGGGATGGAGAGAGAGTATGGAAGAGACAGAGGCGTTTTTCTAAAGAAGCCATTAGTCCCTTCATTAGTAGTGGGGCAAACCGCGTCACTTCGAAATTGAGTTTGACACTTTAAATTGGTCTTTGTGAGCATGGAACATTTAGTTATGCTAATAATATTTCTGTTTGTCGCAGTTGCTTTAATTAAAGTCCAATGATGATAATCCAAGTCATGGATAATTGACACTTCTTTGATTAATTGCAGGTCAATTGAGGTTTTGCGGAGAGCAGCATCAGTGACTGAGTAGTCTACTTCCATCATCTTTTTACCAGTACACATGGTAATCATGTGACTAAATAAATGAATTAACTAGTGGGTGAGCTCATGAATGGGACTCTGAGCCTCAATGATTGAAACCAACAGTTTGAAAGTTAAATGGATTATGGGTTTTGCACAAACGTAAATCTAATGAAATGCTCAAAACCGATTTATCAGTGGCTGAACATAGCTTGCGAATCTTTCCTTTTCTGCTGAGGCTCCTGACTTTTTTTTTGGTACTAAGATTTGGTCAAAAAAATGTATAGTGCAATTATTACATATTCTAAAATAATAAACGCAACAATTTTGAATTTTGGCTTGCCTCACGCAGTGCAACACATCTCCTTCGCACAATTTTGTTCATTGTACTGTAGATGATCCACAAGTAGGCTATATTTATTCATATCAGCTCCAGCACTCCCTGCTACCGAGAATAAAAATGTATAAAGGATATGGATATGGATAAATGAATGTAATAATGGATAACTACACAATAATTGGGACTTTTAAAGGGATTCAACTTTTTAAATATTTACTTTTACTGCTTGTTAAAATTACTTTGTTAAAATGAGCTGATAGAACACAGAAATAATTTAGTTTTATTCAGTCCACTTAAACATGTTAAATAGATGTTAGCCTAATGATTTCATTGCTCAATGCTCAGTGATGTTTAGATGAGTTTCTGCCTGGGATACTGGCAGAATTGCCACTGGCACACCTGAAATGATGATTGACAGGACTGATTCATTAGGGTCATTCATTTCTGCTTGTTTTGCAGTGGTTTATTGCGTATTGTGCCGAGCACCAGTAATCAGAGGTGGACCCGTGCTTTATCTGTCAGCAAGAGTTCTGCTGATCTGCTGGAAAGTACAATGCCATCAAGAAGTTGGAGCTTCCACACTGTGTTTGTGTAAAATGCACTGCAGCTGAGACTTACACACAATAAACAATAGAAAACCTAAGGGACAACTCCTCTCTCACACACACCTGTATAAGTCTTTCTTTCTTTCTTTCTTTCTTTCTTTCTTTCTTTCTTTCTTTCTTTCTTTCTTTCTTTCTTTCTTTCTTTCTTTCCTTCCTTCTTTCCTTCCTTCCTTCCTTCCTTCATTCCTTCCTGTCTTACTTCCTCACTCCATCCATCCCTCCTTCCTTTCTTTCTTCCTTACTTTCTCCCTTACTGCCTTCCTTTCTCCCTTTCTTCCTTCTTCCCACCCCCTCCATCCATCCCTCCCTCCATCCCTCCCTTCCTTCCTTCCTTCCTTCCTTCCTCCTTCCTTCCTTCCTTCCTTCCTTCCTTCCTTCCTTCCTTCCTTCCTTCCTTCCTTCCTTCATCCCTCCCTTCCTTCCTTCCTCCCTCCTTCCTTCCTTCCTTCCTTCCTTCCTCCCTTCTTCCCTCCTTCCTTCCTTCATCCCTCCCTCCCTTCCTTCCTCCTTCCTTCCTTCCTTCCTCCCTCCTTCCTTCCTTCATCCCTCCCTTCCTTCCTCCCTCCTTCCTTCCTTCCTTCCTTCCTTCCTTCCTTCCTCCCTTCTTCCCTCCTTCATTCCTCCCTTCCTTCCTTCCTTCCTTCCTTCCTTCTTCCCTCCCTTCTTCCCTCATTCCTTCCTCCCTCCCTCCTTCCTTCCTTCCTCCCTTCATTCCTTCCTCCCTCCCTCCCTCCCTCCCTCCCTTCCTTCCTTCCTTCCTTCCTTCCTTCCTTCCTTCCTTCCTCCCTCCCTCCCTTACTTCCTTCCTTCCTTCCTCACTTACTTTATTCCCTCCTTCCCTCCCTCATTCCCTCCCTCATTCCCTCCCTCATTCCGTCCCTCCTTCCTTCCTTCCTTCCTTCCTTCCTTCCTTCCTTCCTTCCTTTCTCCCTTCTTCCCTCCTTCATTCCTTCCTCCCTCCCTCCCTTCCTTCCTTCCTTCCTTCCTTCCTTCCTCCCTCCCTCCCTCCCTTACTTCCTTCCTTCCTTCCTCACTTACTTTATTCCCTCCTTCCCTCCCTCATTCCCTCCCTCATTCCCTCCCTCATTCCGTCCCTCCTTCCTTCCTTCCTTCCTTCCTTCCTTCCTTCCTTCCTTCCTTCCTTCCTTCCTTCCTTCCTTTCTCCCTTCTTCCCTCCTTCATTCCTTCCTTCTTCCCTCCCTTCTTCCCTCCTTCCTTCCTCCCTCCCTCCCTCCTTCCTTCCTCCCTTCCTTCCTTCCTCCCTTCATTCATTCCTTCCTTCCTCCCTTCCTTCCTTCCTTCCTTCCTTCCTTCCCGCCCTCATTCCCTCCCTCGTTCCGTCCCTCCTTCCCTCCCTCATTCCGTCCCTCCTTCCTTCCTTCCTTCCTTCCTTCCTTCCTTCCTTCCTTCCTTCCTGCCTTTACATCAGGGAGTTTTTTTTAAAGATAAATATAATATAGTAAGTATAGTACTTGTAAAAAGATAAAACGAAAAGAAAAAAATTATAATTTTCTTATGGCTTATATTGCAGCGTCTGCATATCTTCTGCTCTCTCAAGGATTTTTGAAGTGCATCTAGATCAAATCTATATTTTCAGAGGATTTATTTCTCTTTAAATTGTTTAATGTGAATCTCTATTAAAATGGCCCGGGGGTCTCTGAACAGAACATGAGATTTAAGCGGGAGTAAAGAGTTCAGAGGTTGTGGTCTTCTAACTCGGACAAGACTTCCCATAATTTGTTTTTCTTCATATTTAAATGGCTTGCCCCACTCTATTCTGGACCAATTCAATCTCCAAACTCAGGTGGATTTCAGTAGTGACCTCTGGCAAATAACACATTCACTCCTACTAACCAGTTTGATGGGTTGAATTGTATATATAATACATACATTTTCCAATTGTAGTCTTTTAAAAAGGCACCTGGACTTAGAAAACTAAGTGCAATATAGTGGTCAAAATGATCAAAATGATATTTTGATAGTGAATCATCTGAATCATCCAATACTCATTTTCCGCAGATTACTCTCTCCAACAGTGAATTGACACACAAACCCGCCTCCCCTCACTCACTTGTTTCATTTTCTCCAGACAAATATTGGTCATGTTACAGGGTTTGAATTCCAGTGTGGGTTTGTACTTTATTCTCATAATTTTACTCATTCCCACATATTTTGTGCTCCCACACAAAGTGCGTCAAGCCGCCTCTCAGTGCTAAGGTGAGTTATTTTTCGCTACTTATTGCGTTTAAACAGTCAAGTAGCAAAATACACAAAATAATGTCAAAATGCAGCGAGTTTAAACATATACACAGTCAGTTATGTTTTAAGTGAATGTAAGCGGTTGAGAGAGAAAAAGTTAATGTCGAGCACTGTTTATTTGTATTAATTTGTACAATCTCGTACGTAAGGTTTCGTATGATCTGCTTACACCCCAGTGGCGGTTAGGTTTGAGGTGGTTAGGGGAAGACATGCTTACTTTTTTCTAAAAATCATACATTTTGTACGATTCATGTCATGTGAGTTTATACGAAATCAACACCTCGTAAAATATTTACATTTTCCTGTAAGATTGAGTTGGCTGGACTGATCTTTTTTACTTTGAACCATCTGTTCTCCATGAGTCTAAACACATTTTTTTTTTTCTGTTACGGATATCAGAAACGCTCTGTTAGGCATGCAGCATGGCCAGCCTTTTTGTGTGCTTTAGCCATTTGGTCGTATAGTAGATTCTTTATTTGAGGAAGAAGGGTTTGAACAGTTTTTTTTTTTGTCCCCTCTCCAACATCACGTTTCCTGACTTTTATCTGCTGAATCAGACACGGAGTAGTCGCTACTACCAACATGAGTCAAAGTGACAGCTAGTTTGTCGTCCTGCTTCAGGGAAGAGGCCTGTTTTACACTAGGCAAAGCTATCAAAGGAAAATGAATATGAATATGCAAATGAAACTCATAACCTGAAACTTACCTAGACCTGAACTGGAAAAACAGCAGCATCTGACATAAGGAAATGACTGTAATTATGTAAAATGTCAACATGAGGGACCATGTGTTGCAACTGTGACTTATAATCATGGCTGCCCTTTGTCAGTGTCTGTCTTCCGCCTTGCGTTTGTTAGGCAAATGCATAAACACTGAGCCATTTATTAATTATATAACTGTCTGTTGCCTAATGCCATGCTGTTCATGTATGATCTTTTGGTTTCAAATGTAGTTAAGTCATGGTGAAGGTGCGTGAACGTGCTAAATTCATTATGGAAGTCATTTTAGAGATTTGTTTATAGGTTTTTAGGCCAATATTTTGTCTAAAATGTTTGTATAAGTACAGTAACAGGTCTAAACATATCTTCCATGCTTTCAGCTTCTTTGTTCAAATTCAAAAAGGTTATGTATAGTGAAGAGTGGGGTAAGCTGTGCCACTTTTTACTTCAAGTTGTTTCTCTATAGAGAATGTCTGCTGCCATGTGATTTTAGGAGAAAACAATGGCAAATGAAAAAAAAAAAATATATTTTTTAATTCATTAATTAAAATAAAATATAAGAACAAAATGCAAATAAATATGTATTTTATTTTTATATATTTAATAAGAATGGAAAGTAAAATAAATGGAAATATAAAACTATAAAAGGCTTTGTGTTGTGTGGTTTTCTGTGTTATTTTTGTATCGCTGAGATACTGTTATAGTTTGTATGAATATTTTGAATGATTCTTTATTGTAATTTTAGTTATTTAGTGTGTTTTTGTGATTTTATTATCTTTTTAATGTCAATATACAGTGTTGTTTTTTCATGTTTTTTGTTTCAGTTAACGTTCATTTTATTTCAAGTAACTTTTTTTTGAATGATCATAGTTTTAGTTAACTACAATTACCCTGTTAGTTATAGGCCTGGTCCAGGCAGCTGTATATGATTGTGCATTTGCTAGATTGATTGGGTGACACATCTTACCCCACTATACTGTGCCCCCATAAAGTGAAGGAAACCACAGAGAAAACACATTTTTAAGCCTTTAGCATTTTCAGTGGTGTGCGCAGTGAAGTATGTCGAGGCGTTTCATGTCGAGGCCAGTGTTGTGAATGTGTGATGCGGTGCATGCATGAGTGTTTGGCGTTCTGGATGGCTAGTTCAGCTCCCGCTGTCTTCTCACTGACCCTGAGGCTAAAATCTCTCACAGATCATAGAGCCCAAGGTCAGGGTTGAGAACTATCAAGCTCAATCCCACCAAGATTATAGCCTTGAAGCCTGATTGAGTCTCGCTTGTTGACAGAAAAAGAGAAGTAAACACAACAACATGGGGGTCAGGCAAATAAACAATTGAAGGGCTTTTGGAAAATGAGCATAGCTATTCGCCCGTGCTTAGACGCCACTGGATTAGTTAATAGTGAAATGGTCTGACTCGGCACTGTTTAAATGTAAACAATAGTTTGTCTTGTGTGAATTTAAGTGAATATAAACAGACAGGACAAATATTAATAGGTTCACATATGCTTGCAAACCCAGTAAAAGTACTGTGTGTGTGTACTTCATAAGTAAAGTTATAAGTATTTTTTTTTCTTCATTAGAATAGTCAAACTCTTGAGAAATGACTTACTTCTTTATTACTGACTGTAAATTGAAGTTTTATGCCTGCATGCATGTAATTACTTAATGTTTCTATTGATATTCAAAAAAGTAGGGAGTTTATTTTTATAGTACTGAGGATCATGAAAGTTCAGTTTTGTCTCTTGAGAGGTCTAGCACTATTATTGTTAACTTGGAAATGTTCTCTAATGTACACATCTTGCCATTAGCATCTGGCAATATGTCTCCAAAAAGTAAAAAACAGCAATGAATATAAATACGACAGAACGAAATAAGAGTAATGAATATTTGTCAAGAAATCAGTGCATATATATTTATTGTATTTTTGATTTTCTTTTCACAGGTTATCCTGATTCTCACCAAGCTGTATGACTTTCACCTTGGCAGTGTAACAGAAAGCACTCTATGGAGGTGAGCAAAAAGATATCATTCCTTCCATCTCTCTCCTCCCATCTTATACACTGTAAAAATGAATGTGCTTTATCTAATTAAAAAAAAATGTGGCAACAGATTACAAGCAATATTATTAATTCAATTTAACAATAGAATTGAGTAAAAATTAATCAAATTAGTGAGTAAAACGTACCAAAAAAAAAAAAAAAAAAAAAAAAGAAACCCCGTACATTTAAGTCACCATTATGGTGATCAGTGTTTGTTTTAGGTTTGTTTTAAAATGACGGGTTTCTCCTTCGGGGATTCTGCTTGTTAACATCAGGTGCGTCTTTAATGTTGGCAATTTAAAATAAAGAGTTCTTAATTAATCTTTGACGTCTGTCTGTTATTCAGAAATTTTTGTTTATTTATTTATTTATTTTTTGGTGTAAACTTTACTCATTTTAAATGGTTAACTTTTAAGGAATAATTTGATTAATTATTACTCAATTTTAATTTGTTCAATTTAATTAAGAATATTGCTTGTAATCTGTTGCCACAATTTTATTGATTAGATAAAGCATATTCATTTTTACAGTGTATCATCACCCGTTCTCCAGTACTTTAGAGTATGGGAGCAGAGTTGTGTGGTTTTGCATGAAATGAGGGGCGGAAGTAATAATTTCAGAAACCATTCCATCTTGAGAACTTTAATTTAATTTAATTTAATTTAATTTAATTTAATTTAATTTAATTTAATTTAATTTAATTTAATTTAATTTAATTTAATTTAATTTTTTAATTTATATTTTTTGTATTTAATTAATTAATTTTGATTATTTTTATTTTTATATATAGTTTAATTAATTAATATCCTCAGTTGGCTCATAGCTAAGCCTATATTTAATATTCAGAACTGAAAAAAAAAAAGATTTTGACACACTACTAAAGTCCTCTCACTCTAAAAAAAATGGTGCTAAATAGCACTAAAAGTGGTTCATTGGCTTGTAATCATAGGGGAACCACTTTAAGTGCCATAACTTTGTCATATGGTGCTATGTAGAACCATAAGAGGTGCCATAGAGCACGTTAACCACCCCAGAGAACCACTGAAGAACCGCTGAAGAACCAAACTGGGCTTAACTGGTTCTTTAAATGGCAGTGGTGCCATATAGCACCATGAACAACGCAAATAACCGCTGAAGAACCTTTTTTTTTTAGAGTGTACAATGTAAATTCAATTAAATGTTTCATCCCTTTCTAATCCTTGTTGGCTCCGTTAGATTCTCGTTTACTGGTTTAGATGTTTTATGTAATTGAGAGTGATAGCAGCAGCCTTATCTTTCACACGGTGCGCTTAACACTTCAATTTGGACAGAGAGAAGCTCCGTATTGCGATGCTTACGTCTCACGATTCGTGATGACGTCTGATTTGAGATGACAAGTGCAGTGCTCTTTTCAGCAGGGTTTCAAGGTTAATGGCTTTTCTGAGAATATATGGATGGATTTTCTTATTCAAGGATGACTCATTCTTTGTGCAAGATAAATCATTGTGGAATTAAGCTTATAAAATACAACGGATTAAATGATTTGGAAAGATAAGTACAGTGTATAATTCAGTTTTAAGTGCATTTACAGAATTTTACACTACTTGCCTATCACATCTATTATGGCAAGTAAGCAAGTATGGCAAGTACCACTGTGCAGGCTGGTGGTGGTGGTGTAATGGTGTGGGGGATGTTTTCTTGGCACACTTTAAGCCCCTTAGTGCCAATTGGGCATTGTTTAAATGCCACAGCCTACCTGAGCATTGTTTCTGACCATCTCCATCCTTCTCCATGGTGTTCCTAATAATCGTTTAAAAGTTTCGATCAAAGAAACTCCTCAAGTTTAAAGGTTTATTGGATTTGTATTTAGTTTTATACATTTAATCAAATTTAATATTAAACTTTCGTAGGAGGGTGAGGAAAACTTCATTGCCCAGAATGCATTGCGTACTGCAATTTCATTCTTCAATTCGGAATTGTGTTCAACCATCAACCAAGTCATTTTGAAATAGAAAAATGGATTGAACCTGTAAGATGGAGATGAAGAAAACACCATGGTAATACCAATCAGCACTAACCCAAATGCAAACACAAACCCAGCTGTCATGAGGAAGACTGAATTCTCACGCTGGCCAGCTAAACCCCGCGGCTCAGAGCAGCCGCAGTTATAATACATCACAACGACTGCTCCCACAGCAATGAAAGTATGTATTGACAAAATGATGGCTCGCTAATACTCAGTATTCCACAAATCAGGCCTCTGGGGAGTTCTGTGATCATTTACACAGGCTAGCAGCTAATCTAAGCACAACCCTGGCGCCGGTTGCCGCTTTCTTCCTGTGCCCGCGTTCAGCTTTGCTCACCACCAGTGGCGTCTCATGATATAATACACTTCAGGGCCCACACACCGGCATTGTTAATTGAGATCAAAGTTCAATTAAGATGGAGGTGGATTTTGAAGGAGCAATTGGTGAAGTTTAGTTCCGCTAGCAGAAAACTAGACAGCTGTTGACTTTTTGAGAAAGGTCAGGGCACGAGCATCGCTCTGAGAAACGGCGTGTCAGTTTTAATGAACAGCGTGACCTTAAACAATGGAGCCGGATCAGTCATTTTTTCCCAGATAATATTCAAAGTGAATGGACCCCTCTGTGTGTGGATGTGAAGGAAATATCGACGCCAGGAAAAGAACTGACACTTGTTTTGCTCAAAGCGCTGTACCTCTTTCTTATGCAAGGATCTTGCGCTCTCAGAGGAAGAGGAAACTCCTAATATCTTATTTATAATTCATCAGCAACAAATAGTGCTCTTAAGGTCTGAGACATCCTTGCGCTTTGTTAAGATAGAAGTTTATTCACAGGAGGAGTAGTAAAGTGTTCAAAACTGAAATAGCTGTGATCCCAAATACACACACACACATTTATATATTTCCACATCAAATGGATGTGTTTCTGGCCCATCTTTCCCCATTCCTTCCCTCCGTCTGACGTCGCTGCCCGGGAGGGGTCATGCAAGGGTGACCGCTGACAGACTTTCAAATTGCAACATTTTGGCAGCGGCAGGTCCTATATAGAGTTGATATTTCACAGGTCAGCGCATGCAACACCAGTCAGACCTTTCAGAGCAGGACTTACCTGATGTCCCTGACCTTTTAAAGAAGTCAGAACTTACCTCTCAGCCAGAGGAAAAACAAGAACTTTGGCAATCTTCATTTTCCCCAGGGATTCTCTTTGTGCCATTTCTTATTAGGGTTAAAAAAAAAAAAAAAAAAAAAAAAAACATCTAGCGTTTTTTTTTTTTTTTTTTATGTACAATCGTAGTGGCTTTATGGAATTGACATTTGTTCGACTTTCAAACAATGCACTCTGATTAGACAAGACAGAGTAAAATCTTGACTTTTCCAACACTTTAGAATTTATTTTTATGGTACTTCTGAAGTAAATGAAAATGAAGTAAATACTTAAATAATGTAAATATAAACTGTCTACAAAATATAAAAAATAAACTGTCTACACATTGTAATGTTTTCTTTGACCCTGCAATTGTGGAATCAATATATTATATTATATTATATTATATTATATTATATTATATTATATTATATTATATTATATTATATTATATTATATTATATTATATTTAGCAATATGCTTACAAAATCTGCACAATATGTTATATTTGATTAAACAATGTCCAATATTTGAATAAACTATGAAGATCATCCTTCAATTTTCTTGCCAGACGTCAGTTTTTTTCCATCCATCAATCCTCCCTTCCTTCCATCTCTCCCTCCCTTCCATTCATCCACTCATCCATCCACCCATCCATCCATCCACCCATCCATCCATCCATCCATCCATCCATCCATCCTCCCTTCCTTCCATCCCTCCATCCTCCCTTCCTTCCATACCTCCATCCATCCCTCCATCCATCCATCCATCCATCCAACAATCCATTCTCCCTCTCTCCCTTCCTCCTTTCCTTCCTTCCTTCCTTCCTTCCTTCCTTCCTTCCTTCCTTCCTTCCTTCCTTCCTTCCTTCCTTCCTTCCTTTTTTCCTTCCTCCCTTCCTTCCTCCCTCCACCCATCCATCCATCCTCCCTCCCTCCCTTCCATCCATCCATCCATCCATCCATCTGTCCATCCCTCCCTCCCATCCATCCATCCCTCCCCTCCATCCATTCATCTTCTCTCCCTCCCATCCATTCATATATCCATCCATACATACTCCATGCCTCCCTCCCATCCATCCATCCATCCATCCATCCATCCATCCATCCATCCACCATCCCTCCCTTCCATCCATGCATCCATCTATCCTTTCTCCCTCCCATCCATCCATCCATCCATCCATCCATCCATCCATCCATCCATCCATCCATCCATCCATCCATCCATCCATCCATCCATCCTCTCTGCCTCCCATCCATCCATCACTTCCTTCCTTCCTTCCTTCCTTCCTTCCTTCCTTCCTTCCTTCCTTCCTACCTACTCTGCTGTACTTCAACATTGCTCATGAACCTCTTCAGTATTATGATTATGCTTTTAATATATATAAGATTTATGAAAATTCTGTCCTCCTGCTTCGCCCCCTTCCCGTGCTTTCCGAGGATCATAAATCACTAACGATTATTATTCAGAAGGTCATTTACCACACTCTGTTTTTTTCATTGATATTCTTACCTTTTTAATTACACTCTGGTGGGACTTCCCCTTATATCCTGCAGCCAACTCTAATTTAGTGTCTGTCATAATAATAAATTGAGAATATCATCACCGCCATCAGCATGTGCTCACTAGACTGGATTTGCGAGTGGTTTCTAGTTTCAGAAGCAGCCTTAGAGGCTCTTGTTATGTTTGCTGTAATCAAATTAAAATCCCATCAACACACCAGATGTGTCAGGAATGGGAGTCAGACCGTTCCCTGTCCTGCGTTAGTGGCCCCAAGGGTCTTTCATTCTAAGGAAAATAGTCTAAATAGAGCAATTGAGTCATATACTTGACAGATAATATCCGCCAACATAAAGACGGAAGGTTTAAAGGTCTCATTTTCCTTTTATCACAGCCCCACTTTTTTATTATAATGACACATGTCATATTTTGCTTGCCTCTAGAGCTTATCTGTTGAATTGAGAGGGTTCTGTTGATGAAAAATCTGGTTTCATCACTGTTGTTTATTTCCCTTTTTTTGCTGTTAAAGCAAGTCTGTCGAGAAAAAAAAAAAAACTCTACAGAACATGTTGTTCAGACAAATTCACTCCAGCAACAAATGAATCCATGTACAGTTGCCATGGTTTGAAACCCTGGAGCTGCATGTGCTGTTGCATGAATAGAAACTTTATACTTATTTTAATCTAGTATCAACTTTGCTGACATTATTGTATCAATTTATCTAAATTCAAAAGAAATGCCAGTGCTTGCAAGGCTGAAAAATAAAACGTTTTGGTTATGCTTTTGTCTGTTTTTCTACATTAATTTAATGCCATTTTTCTGTTGTCATGGCAGTCAGAACACGTCTTATTTTCAGTTGGCTGCAAATACTAAGAATATATCCCTGTGCTGTAAAGGACTCTGGAATTAGAACAAACCACTAAATCATGTTGGATTACTATTAATACATTTTCAAAACTGCAAACGGTGCATGCTCATTCTTGTTTTTGGACACCACATGCTTGTGGGTGGATGATATGGAGTTGCTGTGGGTTTTGAAATGGATGCTTAGTTGTTTTATTTATGTTGTTATGCTATTTAATAAAATGGTTCCAATCCTTGATTCTGATTGGTCAATAGCTGTGCTTTATTCATAATAAAACACGGCTATGACCGCTTCACCCAACAGTTCTATTTATCACTGCGCAACACTGCAGTTCCTATGTTGTTTTTATTTGAGATTTCATGCATATTACACATTGAAACGTTGTTGTTGTTCACGGTCAGGGACTATTTATTTTCTAGCGGAAGTGATTTTACTTAATGAAAGTTGCACTAATACATATATTTTTTTTACTAAAGCAATAAGGTACTCGGAGGCAAGTGCTATATCGTGAATAAGTAACAGCTGAAGGGGTAACCTTGCTTCACGTTGTGCCTAACAACGCCCTTCAGCCGTTACTTATTCACCATACAGCACAGCCTCTCGTACCTTATTGCTTACATAAGGATAAGCAATAAGAATAATTCCTTTTACTTTGTAGTGTTTTGTGCAGTTTTTTCTTCTAATGTTTTGTTTTGTTTTGTGATTTGCTTTGACACTTTGTAAGTTTGATCACTTAGTAATAGTATCCCTCCTCAACAAGTTGTATGATATGGGTTATCATTCATGTCCAAAATGTTGCATGATTATTTTGAAGTTTGTTCTGATGCTGAGTAGAATGAACTTCCACTTAATGTAAACCCTATACTCCTTTAATAGTGCCTGCACTTAAACTCATTAACAAAACCAATTTTACTTCAATTACTCTTAAACTAAATAAAATAAATAACATCTAATGCATAAATGTAATGGAACATGTTAAAACAAATTGCACAACCAAGTGATAATGATAGCGGGATGGATTGCACATCTTCACAATGAATAGGAAACTTTCCAAAAGAGTTTGGAGCAATATTTCTCTCCACAGTTATAAGTACAGGCTGATTGGATCTAAAGCTTATAATTGGAGGGGGAGAAAGCAGCAGATAACTAGGGGGGAACAGTGAAATAATGAAGGGGTGAAAATGAAAACTTTCGGTTGCAATTGGAAGTTGGTTCTTTTACAGGGCTTTGCCTTTTCGAGCACCAACCAGACTCCTTTGAAACACACTGGCAATTTTAATGAGGATGTGAGTCGGTGTGAACATAGTAACATACTATCAAACACACCTCCTGAAAAACGAAACAAATGCTGGGAGAGCGGAAGGTGAGAGAAAATGAAAATCATAATATCAGAGTCTACTCTTCTATACCTCCCAAAAAAAAAATAAATATACTAAATTGATGGTTTAACTTAAAAAAGTAAGTAACCTGGTTTCCTTAAAATTTTAAGTTCATTGAACTGGAAAAAGTGGGTTAATACAATGAAGGAGATTAATTTAACCATCAGAAACTCAAAATTATATGTTATCTGAAGTAAATAAATTATTTAAGTTGATTTGACAAAAGAAAAAATGTTGTGATTACTACACTCTAAAAAAATATTGTTGGTTTAACTTAAAAAAGTAAGTAACCTGGTTGCCTTAAAATTTTAAGTTGATTGAACTGGAAAAAGTGAGTTAATACAATGAAGGAGATTAATTTAACCATCAGAAACTCAAAATAATAAGTTATCTGAACTAAATAAATTATTATAAAGTTGATTTGACAAAAGAAAATATGTTGTGATAACAAATCTTGAAAATATTTTTTACAGTGCACAAGTACATTTGCACATGTACTTAATATAAATGCCCTGCTATTGTACTTTCGGTATTCTAAATTTATATTCTTAAGTCTATTTATAAAGATTACAGTTGTGGTCAGAATTAATGGCACCCCTGGTAAATATGATTAAAAATAGATGCCAAAAAAAAAAACTGCATTGTTTATCCTTTTGATCTTTCATTCAAAAAAAAGTTACAAAAATCTAACCTTTCATTGAAGTAGGCTATGGATCACATTATGAATATACATTTTTTTTCTCCAAAACATGCTACAGGTATTGGCACCCATTCATTACATACTTTTTGCAATCTTCTTTTGACAAGATAACAGCTCTGAGTTTTCTCCAATAATGCCTGATGAGTTTGGAGAACACCTGACAAGAGATAAGAGACCGTTCCTCCAGAATCTCGATCCATGTTGGTGGTGCTTCTCTTCAGTTCACTCCTTTCATCAGGGGTAAAAAAAACCGAAAGCATCATTAGCCAACTATACGTCAGCGGTTACGTCGTTGTACGGGAAAGGCCCCCCTGATTTCTTCAACGATGCATCATATTATGGTTACAAAGCGGCGAGTTACGTCATTGCACGGGAAACACCCCCTGATTTCTTGAACGATGTATCGTACTGTGGCAGCTAAGCGTCGAGTTACGTCGTTGTATAGGAAACGCCCCCTGATTTCTTGAACGATGTATCGTACTGTGGCAGCTAAGCGGTGGGTTACGTCGCTGCACAGGAAACAGCCCCCTGATTTCTTCAACGATGTATTGTACTATGGTAGCTAAGCGGCGAGTTACGTCATTGTATGGGAAACACCCCCTGATTTCTTCAACAATGCATCGTAGTATGGTAGCTAAGCGGCGAGTTAGGCTGTTGTACGGGAAACGCCCGTACTATGGTACACTGACTGACATTCAAAACAGCGGTTTCTCTAACTCTCTCAGTACCGACTGCCATAGGTATCAAGTTACGCCCTCATCCAAAGGCAGGGCGGGGATATGCAGCTAATTTGCATTTAAGGTGGTATACACACGAAACAGCTCATTTTTAAATAGATCCCAAAATGACATTTTAAAATGGTTATAATAAACTAACTGTGGGGTATTTTGAGCTGAAACTTCACAAATACATTCTGGGGACACCCGAGACCAATATTCCATCTTGTAAAAAGGTGCATAATAGGTGCCCTTTAAAGTATACCGATTTATAGTGTGCCACAAATACATTTAGTTATACTAAGTTTTTTTTTTTTTTTTTTCACTTGGGTGAGCATGAGCAAAGGAGCCAAAAAGAAACAATTGCACATTTGCTGAATGATTTAAGTGTCACGGACAGAATAAAAATCCAGACAAATATAAATCACAGTGTCCTCTTATTGTCTTTGTCTTTCTCTCTCTCTGTGTCTCACTATAACAATCGTCCGCTATAGAAATACTCATCTACAGTAATGAACGCTCATTTTTCATTAGCGTGGCTTGGCGTGTTGCATCTGTTCTTGTTAAATGGCTCATGTGAACCATGCATGTATGTGTTGGGGTATAATAGGATCACAGGAAGTGGGGGGGAAAGGCTGGAGAGGATTTGGAAGGAATCATAACTCACTTAAGTTGTCCAAGGATAGAGAATTATGAAATGTAGAACATTTAGATAACTTTTTCGAAGTGCTTTCATTTGTAATATTTACTCATAAAAAAAAAAACTAAAGTAAAATGTATTTAAAATAAATGTATTTACAAATCTATTAACCTATTTACTGACATGTCGGTTGAGACTTACTGATATAAATATTATAATTAAACTTGATTTGCAGTACTTGTACAATGCACGTTTCTTAATATTAACCCTAAAATGTGTTTTAATATCACTATCAGTAAGGATAGTATGATCTCAGTATAATATGCAAGATATTTAAAGTGTATATTAAGGTAATCAAAGTGTATAATAGCAATATTTCCACTTTGGCACAATCTAATATACTTCAGTTTATCTTTTGTTGGACCTCGGCACTATTTCTGGACAACTTAAGTACATTAAGAACAAAATTAGTTGTTCCAATTTAGCAGGCTTTATCAGTTTAGCATAAAGTACAATTGCAGGGTATTTATATGATGTGCATAGATATGTAAATGTATATGTAGTATCACAACTGTTGTACTTAGCATAAAATAAATGTATTTCAAATACATAGAATGTTGATTTTTCACTAGGGTAATGAAACAATTATTGCAATTCACAAAATTGAATAATTCCACAGATTACATTTCAAACATGTTCCACATAAGTGGAATGATTTGATCTGAATTCAAAATTTACTGCTGTCGTGAATTAATAAAAGGCCAATGTATGATTCATAGAATTCAGTGTAAATCCGATGTATGCATTTGACCGGGATGCTGTTTGATCAGTCTTTATTCTATTATTTAACTACATTTTCAAAATATATATGTCGATTTTACAGCGTGGTAGGACAAGATTTCGTGCTATAGCTGCTGTTTAATTTATTTGTTTCAATAATGCATTGGACGAGCATCATGTACTAAACTCATCTCGTAATATTTAGTAGTGAATGCTCACAGTTGCCAAAAGTGGCATCTTCCCCCAACTTCTATATATTGTATAACTTCTATGCACAGTCATCCGGTCATCTCAAACTCACAGGTTGGCCCTGCATGAAAGTATCCTCTTGTTACTTTCCATCCTTATGCCCCATTTTCAGGATATAAAGTCAGAAACATGCATTTACACTCTCGCAGACCTGAATTCTCATGACATGGAGATGTCACCTTATATCAGTCTTCCTGTCCTGTGAGGATACGTCCATGTCTGTGCATCAGTGATAGACAAATCCCTCTCCTCTGCACTTTCAGATCCACTCATACTGTATGTAAGCTCTGCTCAACAGATACCCAGAAAACAGATGCCTTAAAACCAGAAATGGATTACACAGGGAGCTCATTGTCTCTCTCTCTTCCCAGCTCCATGTTTTTGGATGTTGACATGCCAGGGATGATCCTGAATTGACCACACTCTGATCCCAATTTAGTTCCCCAGCTAGCATGCGTGTGTGTGTGTGTTTGCGCAACCGATGTTTGTCCTTCTGCCTGCGACCTGAGAATGTCTCGGTTCTCATGCAAGAGTAATAGTGCCTTGTGGAAATGTCAAACTTTTATACTTCTTTTATTTTAAAGATTCATTTCTGAACATAAAAGCTTTCTTGACGATTACTGTGAAAGGATGGCCTAGAGAGGATTTTCAACATGCTTGACATGTGTGGGTGAGAAAGATGTTACCATCTGAAGGAGTTTGTATATAGATAGATAGATAGATAGACAGATAGACACAGACAGACAGATAGATAGATAGATAGATAGATAGATAGATAGATAGATAGATAGATAGATAGATAGATAGATAGATAGATAGATAGATAGATAGATAGATAGATAGATAGACACAGACAGACAGACAGACATATAGAAAGATAGACAAACAGACAAATATATAGATAGGTAGAGATAGACATAGATAGATAGATAGACAGACAGACAGACAGACAGACAGACATTGAGATTACATACAGACAATACATTGTTTTGCATGTTGCACCTTTTTATCTCCATTACCGACAGATAGATAGATAGATAGATAGATAGATAGATAGATAGATAGATAGATAGATAGATAGATAGATAGATAGATAGATAGATAGATAGATAGATAGATAGATAGACTATCAGACAGACAGTTAGATAGATAGATAGACTATCAGACAGACAGATAGATAGATAGATAGATAGATAGATAGATAGATAGATAGATAGACAGACAGACAGACAGACAGACAGACAGACAGACAGACACACAGATAGATAGACAGACAGATAGATAGATAGATAGATAGATAGATAGATAGATAGATAGATAGATAGATAGATAGATAGATAGATAGATAGATAGATAGATAGATAGATAGATAGACTATCAGACAGATATATAGATAGACAGACAGACAGACAGACAGACAGACATTGAGATTACATACAGACAATACATTGTTTTGCACCTTTTTATCTCCATTACCGACAGATAGATAGATAGACAGACAGACAGACAGATAGAAAGATAGATAGATAGATAGATTGACTGTCTGTCTGTCTATCTGTCTATCTATCTATCTATCTATCTATCTATCTATCTATCTATCTATCTATCTATCTATCTATCTATCTATCTATCTATCTATCTATCTATCTATCTATCTATCTATCTATCTGTCTGTCTGTCTGTCTGTCTGTCTGTCTGTCTGTCTGTCTGTCTGTCTGTCTGTCTGTCTGTCTGTCTGTCTGTCTGTCTGTCTGTCTGTCTGTCTGTCTGTCTATCTATCTATCTGTCGGTAATGGAGATAAAAAGGTGCAAAACAATGTATTGTCTGTATGTAATCTCAATGTCTGTCTGTCTGTCTGTCCAGCCCGATCTCATGAAAGTTCGTGTCTATGGCACGAATGTCATTTCTCGTGGCATTTATACGGCAAAAACAGTTTTTGCGTGTATTTGGCACGCGATTTTCGCGTACATATGATACGCACTTTTTTGCGTATAATACGCACGAACTACCCACCCCCCTCCCCCCTAAACCTAACCCAGGGTTTTTTAGTGCGTACCATATACACGAAAAAAAACACTTTTGGCGTATAAATGCCACGAGAAATGACACTCGTGGTATAGATACGCATCTTCATGAGACTGTGTTGGTCTGTCTGACTGTCTGTCTGTCTGTCTGTCTATCTATATATCTATCTATCTGACAGACAGACAGACAGACAGACAGACATTGAGATTACATACAGACAATACATTGTTTTGCATGTTGCACCTTTTTATCTCCATTACCGAACAAACAAACTAGGTGAACCAATGTCATCAATTTCACTTTAAAACGATATTGAATTATTAAATAAGAAGCAATTGATTTTTATAAGTTGGCCTTCCTAAAAATCAAATCAATGCAGAATAATAATACTGATACTGATTGATACTTAAATCTATTGATTCAAAATCATGGCAAAATAATAGCTTGGCTATCCTGTATTGATTTAGTTTCTCCTCCAGCCTCAAGGAGTCTGCAGTCCCATCCAAGGCCAAATGATGCCTATTAGACCCGGAAAACTGCAATCTGTTTGGATGGTATAATGCAACTTCTGTAGTACTTTTTTTTTTTTTTTGGTCAATCCATCAGGAAAGTCATGTGAACATGTACCTAGTTGAGGGACAAATCAAATCACTGGATTTGCCAAAGTTTATCAGGATAGTTTATCACTTACTAAACTTGACATCGACAAGCAAAACAGTATTTTCTGCTTTGTTTAGTCTTTAAAGTAATAAGCAGAAATGCACAATTATTTTAACACAGTGTTTTCTACAACATTTGGTAACACTAGTATAATGGTTCATCATTAATAGTAATGCAGGAATTAATGCCGGTCAACTGAGTATTACTAAATTATATACACTTCAGCTACTACTATTACCAAGAAACAAGATTATAAGCTTTAAGCTAAAACATACCAACAAGTAATTTCAAAGTGAACTACCCCTTTAAACACGGAAAAAGTCAGATTCTTGAATAAGCAATTGCAATGTGGACCCGGCCAAGTCTCCTTATCCCATAAGTCAAAGTTCTGGCTGCGAGAAACCAACAACTTTTGACCTGTAAGTCAAGAAACTGGCCCAAAACTTTAACAGAGGGATTTGGTATAAAAGAAAAGGCAGAGCGAGGCATTTATAATGTAGCTTACGTGACCTTTTGCCCTTATTTTGCATTTTATCATACAAATGATTCTTAATAGACCTTTTAAGTTACCCACGGTAAAACAATTATTGCAGTAGGTTTTACAAGTAAATACTATTTCAGTTTTTCTTCTTCAAAATTCAGTGTTACTTGCCATTTCTTTGTAATTGCCATTGTTGAGTGTAAATAGTGTTCATTTGATTTTTTTTTTTTTTCCTGGCCTACTTTTGTTTTCTTACTTCTGGTCTCCTCCTTTTTTTACATTTGTAATATTTTGTTGCCTGTGTTTTAGTGTTTTTAGCTCTCTGACCTTGATAGCTTCACTTCAACATTCATTCTAGCCATCCTTTCCTGGTCTCTCAGAAACACCTCGCAAATCTGCAGGAGAACTGTCGTTTTTTTTTTTTTCAATCTGTGCATCATTGTTTTCCTCTTCTCCCCATCTCACCTCTCCTTTGAAAGATATCTCATTTTTTGAGGTCACCTTTAGAGAAGGGAACGTCCTCTCCGACTGCGGGCCGTCTATAAATGTAAATGCCATTAGTTCTATTATTTATCCACTCTCTATCCCGTTCCGTTCCCCTCCCTCCTTTTCCGCATTTGGCTTCTTCCCCGCGTCTGTCGGGAAACCCCTCCACGGCTTTCATCTCTTTCTTTCTCTCTCTCGCAGTCTATTTTTCTCGAACACAATTCTCTTCAACACCTGCAGATATCCACCATGCTACCTTAATGTGGCAATTCTCCAAAGTCATTTTCAATTATGCTTCAATGAGCTCTGTTATTAGAGCAGAGACGCTGCCGCTGACAGTCTGCCTCAGGCCTGAATCGTGTGAGCGTGTGTGTGATTGTCTCTGCTGTGTGTCTGAGAGGAAATTGAAAGGTGTATACTTGTGCCAGATTGAAAGCGTCTTTGTGTGTGAGGATATACGTTTGTCTTTGTTGCGGTTTTACAAGGAAATTGCTTAAGGCGGCATCCCACTATAGCCAACTCGCTTTTGGATGAGGGTGTCACACCTATAGCGACCGTTTTTTGGGTGAGTGACTAAACGACCGCCTGTGACTTTTCTCTCCTATCCGCTGTCATGGATTGCCAAAATAAGTGCAGGGGGGCAGAGCAACCAATTGTAAAAGACTGAATTAGACTCAATCCGTGTGTGTTCCTGTGAGGCTTTCTCATAGAAAGGATTTGTACAGTTTCAATGAGGAAGTTACATATGTTTAATATTGGCATTTAATAATAGAAGAAAAAAAATACACATTAACACACATTTTGTTGAAAGGCCAGAAAAAAGTAAACAAGCTACAGTGTTTAAATCTATGTCCGAGGCAGTTCGACTTCACGAGCGCATTTCTTTACTAAAAAAAACGGTATTATTCTCGCAATATTTCATATTTAATCTCAAAATATTTTGATCTTATATTTGAAATATGCAAATAAATAAATAAATAAATACTTATTTTTAATTAATTTTTTTATGTTGCGTTTTAGATTCCGCAATTATTTATAGTACTTATTATTTTGTATTAGTTTATATTTTTACATTTTTTTAATTTTAAAATGTAACTTTTAAGTTTAAGTAATTTTGTTAAGTGCTTATTCACTTTATTTTATTCATAGTCTTAAATTAAATTGTTTTGAATAATTTTAGTAATTCAATTTAAACGCATTTTATTTCAGTCAAGGCATCTAATATTTAAAATGTATATTTCAGATTTAATTTGATGATCGGTAACTCTTTTTTATAGTCTTAGTTTTAGTGAACAATAAGCACAATGATTTGGTATGGTAATTTACAGTTAACTAATTGAGTCTTTTTTTTTTTTTTTACATTTTTTCCCCGATAAAATTATTAAACATTACTGGCCATAATTTTATCACTTAAAACTCATCTTTGATCACCAACATTGCATATTTAAACATATTTAAACTTATATGCCTTAAAATAGTTTGAATGTAACTCAACCTTGCCTCATTTAGTATACATGGTTCTATGAATATGCACATTAGCCCCACCTCCACTCACTCACACCAGCTCAGAGATCCACTCGTTGACGATCACACGTTGACCTGATTGGTTACAAGGTAGTTTGTGACATCAGAAACACCATGAGATTTCAAACCGTGTCCTTGTTTCAAGGAGAAAATACTCAGCAATGGTGTTAACTCATGAATTTGCACATGGCTTGTCTAATAGCATATTAAAATCACCACATTTTAAAAGCACAACATTTAAAAGCTTGATTTTCACCAGAGGTAGCTTTAAAGTGTTGATAGGTAAACGTATTGGTGCGAATGCACATTCCAGAATTAAACACATTAAACACAATGACAGCATGCACACAAGCTCTCTTCTTACTGAGATAAGCTTGCTGATGACATCCAGATTATGAAAATTTTATTTGCTGCCATTTCCTTGGACACCCTGATTGCAAACGCATCCGTCACGTCTCCGCCGTCCTCGTCTCAGCTTAGCAGAATGGATTTTCATAGTCATCATAAAACTTTCAGTCATGCATCTGGGTGTGAAGTCAAGTCTGTTTGAGCTCTCCGATGGAACTGTAGTGATACAACAATGGGATTTAAAAATGAACTAAAAGTCTGTTACTCCACTGCAAGTATTCCGTCCTGACGTTTTCAAAGCAACATGCACAAATCACCAGTGAGACAATAACTGGAGGTCAAGAGTGTTCAGGAGGCTTTCTTTATAACACAACATGTGCTATATCTGTCAGACGGTATCAAGCGTCACAGTTTCAGCAAAACTTTCTGTTTTGTTATCACTGTTATACTTTGAACAAACTAGGGTTTAAGAGTGCCGTACTCTATACTAGGATGTTACTTGTCGTTAGTGAGTCACTAGGTGGTTGCTAGGTTGTTCTGGATGGTTTCCATGTAATTTGTTACAGGTATAATTCAATATTCAGTTTATGAAGTCTTGGTATGGCTCAGGTCCTTCTTTTTAATATAAGTCAAAAGGCTTTTTCTTACTTATCATTCGCCAAGTTGATTTGAAAACACACCTTACCTGAACAAGCTGTGCAATTGTAAGGTAACGAAGTGATTCACTCATAAAGAAGGTTACAGTTAGTTAGTTAGTTAGTAAGTTAGTTGAGGGTGATAATGTATCTTGTAATTCTCATCCTTGTCCACTTGGTGGCGAGCTCTCTTGGTGACTATCAAGATAATGGTCAACGAATGGCTTTTCGTGACAAGACAGTTTACAACATGTCCCACACATTTCAAAATCTAAGGCCACGTTTACACAAAGCCAGGTATTTAGCAAAACGAATATTTTCCCCCTCTCCGTTTTCAAAAATAACATCGTTCACACACCTGCATAAATACGCCGTCGAGCGCCATCATAACTATGCCAAACCTATTGGCGGCAGTGGGGTTAAGGATAAAGCCATGCAAGCCAATCAGAATCCTCAGAATCCACAAGAGAGAACCTAAAACGTTGTTTCTCCCAGTTCACACGACAACACATAACCGTTTTCAACACATAACCGTTTTCAGAAGAGTTTTTAGAAATAATCGTTTTCTGTGATAAAAACAGGGTTTTCTGTAAACGAGAGGCCAATCCGCAGGGAAATATCTGTGTTTTCCCTTCGTGTATACGGGGCTCCCTCCACTATTTCCCAATGTAAGATTTTGTTTTGCATTGCCTGCCTATCTCTGCCAATTTCGGAGTCTCCCAATGAATCCATTCTGCAACTTTTAAATACATAATTAATTTTTTTTTTAAAACGGCCGTATTCTTTAGCTGTTTATGTCGTCACTCGACCATGATCGCGCACCGCTCGCGCACGCACATCTAGGTGAACCGGATAAATGAGTGCCAAAGTTACGATGTCACTCTGTAGGCCAAAACGCGTAAGTGAGTTAGCATTTTAGCACTCCCGGTTCCCTCGCTCTAAAGTCTATGGGATTTTTGAATTGGTTTTTGCTAAAATGCCTGAAATAAGATCTGTGGTGAACAAAGCCTCTAAATATTTTCACGTTTTGATTTATGACATAGAATAACAGTCTCATCCCAAGTCGTCATATAACTGACGTCTTGGGACGTCTTTTGACCATACGTCAACATCCGCCTTTTTACGTCGGTTAGTTGACAATCCCGGGCCGTCATACAACTGACGCTTTACCTTTATCGTCAGTTGGGCGACAGGGGTAGGTTTAGGTCAGGGGTAGGGTTAGGATCCAATAACGTCATCTAACCGACATTTAAGGGTACCCTAAAAAGGCGGATGTTGACGTATGGTCAAAAGGCGTCCCAAGACGTCAGTTATATGACGTCTTGTGATGAGACTGCACTGCATAGAACACACAGTTATAACCTAAACTTTATTGTGTCTGCTTGTGTTTTTAAAAAAAAACTTTATATAGGCTTCAAAATGTATAAATTTTGGCTTAACTTGTAAAGATTATCTTGATAGACAAAACGTGTACGAACGCAGATTGTATTTTATTGGACAAACATTCATGATGAAATCTGAAAACGGCAACTTCAACTCTTGTCCCGCCATTGACGGACATTTCCGTCTTTTTACTGTTATGGTAGGGGGCGCTATTACGCATCTTCTGAAAGAGTAGTGAATCTCCTAATGATAATACCTGTCTTATCTCTCTCCCCCAAACCACCACACAGTTGATTTATGTCAACGTCGGCAGCTTGGAGTCAGATTAACCTCCACCTCACACACAAACTTCCTCGGCATAATATATCACAACAGAATCTTAAAGCGGGAAGTGATGCATCGTACCTGCGTTTTGCCCGTGTTCACCTCTCTTTCTGCCTTTGTTCCCACATAGCCAAACAATACTGAATGTGTATTGCCATCCTCCAGGCTCACGTTAGCCCCAGGGCTGCCAAAGCGAGAGGGATTCAGGTCTCTCTACAGTCTCATCTTACTAGCACAAGTTCAAGTACGATTTTGTTTTTTCCGTTCACAATCCTTTTCAGGTCTCCCTGTGGAATATAAGGCCAAGCGATTGATCCTGTGGGTATCTTTCCCTGCCTTTCATTTTCCACTGCTCTCTACACCTTTGTGTGTTTGCCCGGTGTTATCAGAGCGAACACGGACACTATCTGCTGGACAGTGGCCAGCTGGCATCAGACAAGTAGAGCTATGTGTCTGTGAATTGAGGAACAGATCAAGAACAAGTTCTATATTTTTAGGTGGAATCACAGAGGTCTAAACTAGATCTTTGTGAGTTTGTCTTGATGAGAAGTGCTGCTCTGTGTGTTTTTTTTTTTTTTTTTTTTTTTTTTTTCCCAGGGAGGCTGATGTGCAAATTAATATTGATCAAACTCGTACGTCCCACATACTGTCTACACTGGAAACGTTGACACTTCCAGATCTTTCACCCTTTCACTAATTGGACTGTAGACTTGGCAACAGTGATTTAATGATATATTCCATGTACTTCAATTCAAAAGTTCATAAGATTATTTTTTTATAGTCTAAAACACGAGATTATATCTTGAAATATTACAATTTAAATAACTTTTGTTTATTGTATTTTTTATAATAATTTTTAGCAGATAAAAAAATTGGGTAACACTTTACTTAAAGGGGTGTTCATAAGACTGACATGACACATTCATACCCATAACATGACATATGTCTTGAATATGAAGTAAGGTTTATGTATGTTTAAAATAATTATCATTAAGTGTCTTTTGCTTAATAATGACATTTTGAATGCTAAAAGATGTCTTTGTTATGAGACAACATCATAACCTGTCAGTGTCTTTGTCATGACAAATTGACATTAAATGAAGTTAAACTGTCATGTGGTTGGCTTTGACATTGGCTGTCATGAGGGCATTATAACTGTGTTATGACAATTTTTCGTGAACAAATGGAGCAAATCGCACAGCACCATGCATCTCCAAACTATGATCATTATAATGCTCTGACATACAATCGCCAACTTATTCTTTTTGAAATCCTTCCATATTTTGGACTCTTAAAAGTCTTAATTTTGTTAACCACGATCAGGCTTGATGACGCATTTAGTGATACTGAAATCCAACTAAGCTCACCAGCAATTAGTTATTTATACAGTAAGTGGAGAATCATTTCTTCTCCCTTTTTTCTTTTTCAGGCGCCGGAAAATAAATGACATTATAATTTCCATATTCATTCTGGTCAATTTACACATCAGAGGTACGTCGGGCTCCTCGGATTTCGTGATTTCACACTTCTAGGGCCAAGGTTTCTGCACATGAAAGAAAAAAATATCAAACTAAATCTTTTTAAAACATCATATGCATTAGAGTTACTATATTAGTAAGGGAATGATTGAAACAACAGTTGATGTTACAGCATCGGTTATTCTGCGTATTTTGAGTGACTTTTTGAGGAGGTTCAGACTCTCTTGGTAATGTGGTGGGTTGTTTTTGAAGTTCTCTGCTGTGTTCATTGTTCTTTTGCCATCCCTGGAGCCTGGTGCACATGCCTCCACATTGTTCTACTTTACTGCCTCACCATCTGGCTTCTCCTCACAGACAATCCCTAACGTGATACCTGGCCACCAACCCTCTCGTTTTCACATTCTCTCCATGTCTTTGTCTAGCATGCTTCCTTCATTCACTGAAAGTTTGTGTTGAGTTTCGTGTCGCCATGCGGCTCCAGATTCAGAGGGCTAAGCCAATTTTCACAGAAACAAAGATGGCACTTGGTCAAACGTTGGGAATCACATCTTGGCATTGGGTGTCTCCACATTGTAGAACACAGTTTTCTTGTGTGTGTTTTTTAGTGTTGTACGGTGCACCGATGCAGATCGCGATTCTCAGAAATTAAAAACCTCACGATACCTAAATTTAGTAGTATCGATACTTTTATGAAGGACCACGTTTCAGATTTGAGAGACATATTTCATGTTGGCGTGTGCAACTCACGTCTCCAGTGCTTCCCTATGGACTTCTGTGTTTCTCCTCACACATTATTAAGGCTGAAACGTTTAGTCGACATTGTCAACAACGTCGACAATAAGAAATTGTCGACAAATATCTTTGTTGTTGAGTACTCATTTGATCTCACGTGACCTAATGTAAGGGCGTGCAATACCACGATTTGACCGCTACAGCGCTCTAGCACTAGAGTGTAATGCGTGGCGCAAATGCTATTGCGGCAAAAGAAAAAACAGCGCGAATTATGACGGAGTGCAAACGAATTAATTAAAAATCAGAATAATCGTTCCAAACCCATTGATTAGGCGGTGAAATAATCGACGATTAGTCGATTAATCGCTCTACTAATCATTCGATTAATCGATTATCAAAATAATCTTTTGTTGCAACCCTACATTGCAAATTCTTAGCAACACAATCCGGCGGCCGCTCAAACTGCAGAATAGTCTCCGCAACAGCGATAGATCCGAGTGAAGATGGTGCGTGACTGGCAAGCTGCAAAAGACACTGTGTACATGCAAATGATCAGCGAAAAAGAGCACTTAATTTAAAAAAATAAAACAACAACAGATTTTAGCACTAAATCTCTTATTTAATAGCGAACTAAATTAATTATCTGCTAGTTAACTGGAGATATTTTATTTATTTTTGTATAAGGTGTACAACTTTCCACCCAACTTTAATTGATAGCTGCTAAAATAAAGCACACAAAACATCAGCTAAAATGATCTATATAGCCTATAGATCATTTTAGCTGATGTTTTGTGTGCTTTATTCTAGCAGCTATTATTTTAGCAGCTATCAATGGCAGCTATCTATGATTATAATCAGAGCATGTGCATGTTTGTCAGTGATTTATTTATATTAGGTACAGCATTTAAAGAGCAAAGGAGGTGCATGTGAAACGCCTTGTAAGAAATACTTTTCCTTTTCAGGAAAAGTATCGAAAAAAGTATCGAAATCGCTATTCTTGACTTAGTGTTTTTCCTGTTGAAATGCCATATTTCCCAGATGCGCATTCCAATCTTCAACATGAAAATGGAAGACAAGGTACAATGATACCATATAAGACGCAAAACGTGCCCAAAGTGTGGGCGTCCCCGTAGCTTTCAGTGTGAAATGCCCACACACGTGCCACCGCAGAACAAAGTATCTTTTTATTTCCCAACCTTAAATTCACACTGGGATTTTGATGCAGTGCTTTTTCACAGCATTCATTTCTCTCCTGAAAGGCTTGTAAAGGTCCATGCTGTGTTTTTAGGCCGTGTTAATGTCGCCACTGCTTCAGGCATTTGCTTTTATTGGTCTTTTATGTCTCTGACTTGTGTTTTTCTCCTAACATACTGTTTTTTGATGTTCGTTATTCTTAATGGTTTTCTAAAGTCCCTGTCGCAATTCTCCAAACTGGCTAGCAGGTGTATAAACATAATTATACCAGCCATCTCGACAGAGCTCTTCTGGTGGGAACTGAATAATTGAATAACATGACAAACCACATCTTTCTTAGCTGTGTGCAAGGAAAACATTATAAACATTAGAGCATCATACAAATGCAGGGAAACCTCACACCACTTTTAGCATGTTACCCCTCAATGGCTCACACCTGCATAATTCAACTCCTGTGTCTTCGGACATCATATAAATACATTATTAACATTATCACGATACAGCACTTGCCTCGAGTACCTTATTGAAGGTACTCAAGAAGACTGAGGTGGTTCATATTTTTATAGTATCATGACATTCTGAAAGAATAATGTTAGCAGTTTTCATGCTCGAGTACCTTATTCGGTGTTCATGTTCGAGTATCTTGTTGCTTACATAAGCCTCTTATGCTGTATCGTGAATAAGCCATTACTTATTCACAATCCAGCACTTGCCTCGAGTACCTTATAGAGTCCCTCAATGGCGAGAGACAACACATTTTTTGATCTTGTGCCCTGAATTACACATTTGATGTTTGTCAATTTAAAAGATACATTTTAAAGTCAAGAAAGTTTGATGTAAAACTGTTGAGGTATTAGACTGTGAAAATACATCATTACAAAGACTACAAACCCCAAAGGCGCACATTTTCTCTCAATGAATGAAGCGAACTTTTTTGGGACGAGTTTTGCGCGCGTTATTCGCCGACGTTTAACGCCTCATGACTAAACAAAGGGCGCCAATGTGAGTGTGCACACCGTTGCGTAAAACGCCACACATAAAAGCGTCATTTAAAAAAAAAAAAACCCTCGGGTTCGTTTTTTTAGCTTGACGCGCTACGTCAAAAACTATCCGACCAATGAGATTGGCACTTTTACTCACTTGTTTTGAGCTTCTGAGTTTACAGTAAAACACAACTTGGGGGCGCTCAAACACAAAACAGTCGTGCCGAGCACACGTATTCTACGACAAAGAAGATATACGCCAAGTAGCGTCGCCGTCTAGACAATCAGACGAGGAAGATGCAAGGCAAAATGAATAAAGAGCTGCTGTTCTCGTTGGTGCTAGAACATAAAGAACTATATGACAAACGCGACAGGGACTACAAACATCTTGATAAAAGAAAACTGATAGGTAGTGGTATTGCAGAGCAAATTGGCGCCATCTAATGTCAGGTAATGAATTTGCATGTTCACTCGGATCATCGTCAGAGAAAATCGCTTGGGTGTGAACACAAAAAAACGCGTTGAAAAACGCTGACGAATAACGCGCGCTGATATTCGTCCATCCTAATGTTACGAGTGTTTTGTACCAGATGCACATACGAGCAACGGATCTTACTCGTTGTTTCGCTTCCTGGGAGATGTAGTTCATTGCGCGATTTTCACATAAAACGAAATGCTGTTTTATGACAAACTGAGACTTTCTTGACTTTCATACTTATCTTTTAAATTGACTAACATCATATGTGTAATTCAGATGGAATAAAAAGATAAGTTGTCTCTTGCCATTGACTACCACACATATTTTTTTTCCCGAAATAAGGTCCCATGAGCCGGAAGCGAAAGGGGAGGGACTTAGGCTCTCTATTCAAGCCACAAAAAAAGCATAAACTGTAGTTTTGCCGTAAAGCAGAAAATCTACCGGTTGATACATTTCAACAATTGTACGGTATATTCACCATCATACCACCCAGCTCTAGATGGAGTTTACTCTATTACAATATATTTCCTCTATTTATTTCTCACTTCACCTTCCTTTCACATTTATACCTAGAAGGAGTAACGGTCTCTTTACTGTGAATAATCCTTGTGGCCTTTATTTTGCTGCCACTCAAAATAAAACAGTAAAGGTAAGATTGCATTGTAATTTCACTGAAATCCATTACTGCCCCATTGGTGGTGGGAGCCGCTCCTAGGAAGAGGCAAAGAGGAATTGAGCGATGGAAAATGGGAATCCTCCATGGTGTCTCAAATTAGATTGCCTCTGTTTGAAAGCGGTGTGTGGGATGTGTTTCTGAGACTGTCACTTTGGTATGGGGTCAGCGATGGTGTTCAAAACACTATCGTCTCTGCACTATTGCTGTGAACAGCAAGCTAACGTGATGGAGAAGTATTAGAGATTCAAGGAGGATTGTGTTGGCTAACAGCTCGTTTCTCTTACTAAATTATTCAGACTTGAGAAGCTGGGCCTATTCACTTTCTTTTGCTTTGGCTATATTTTACATGCAAGTCATTGGGAGAGCATGAATTATTTACTTTGCGTTGTTCCCCACAGAAATGTGAATGTTTTTTTGTTTTTTGTGAGCTGTCATATGTGATATTTTTCAACTTTAGCTTGTTCACAAGTAGTTTAAACAAAAGCATACGTAATGTTACGTGACATGTTACTGAGTCACATTTTCTGGGAAAGAATGAAAAAGCAATCTTCAAAAAGGATGCAGTAGCATCATAAATAAAGTATGTTTGTTAAATTTCTCATAAGATAGCTTTGTGTGAACTGAAGAACATGCTGAAATGTCAATTGTGCACTGGAAACTTGAGAACCTGATTAGTCTGATTCATGAATGAATCATTCAGATTGATTACATGAAAAGATCTAACTCATTCATGAATCAGATTGCTAATCACTTCAGTGAATTTGGGACGTTTGGTCATGAATTTCAAGCTGTTCCTCACACACAAACTCTTAGTGTGTGTTCACACTTGAGATGTTTGGTTCAATTAAAATGAACCATGATGTGATTACTCTGTTAGTGCGGTTCATTCGAATAAGTGTGAACGCTGCCATCCAAACGCTGGTGCGCATCAAACAAGCGGATGTTCGGTAAATTCCGTCTTGAAATACATACGTAATAAAAGCCGACCAATCAGGTTGTGAACCCTATGCGTTTAGGTTCGGTATCTTTAGATTTGATGTTAAAATGCCAATGTGAACGCTTAATGGACCTGGGCCCGTATTCATAAAGATTCTAAGAATCCTTTCAGAAAATTCTTAATTTAGCTTAAAAACTTTTACGTAGGAGTCTTAGCTGAAGACCGATTCGGGACTGATCTGAGAGCAAGGAAAAGACAAAACTTTCATCCTAGTCAGGAGGCGGGGTTGACCCCGTTGCTATGTATGACACAAGACTTTTGAAGAACTCGCTCATCAAAATGAACAAATCTTTTTCTGAGTCAATTCGTTCGTTTCGTTCGTTGAATGAACCAAATGACACAAAAAAAATTTGTTCATTTTGATAAACGAGTTCGAACAGGTTTGAACAGGAGTTCGATTGCTCATTTTTTTAAATGAGTGATCATTTCGCTTGATAAAACCCTTATCAATCGTCTGGAATCGTTTAAAGCCCTTTGAATAGTTTGCAGTTTGCACTGAAACTGTCTTTTGGACCTTAAACCGTTTGGTTCTTTATAGTGGAAAAATGTTCTTAAAATCTCCAAACTAAGAAAAAAAAGTGGTTCTTCTGTAGCATCTCTACAAAAAGAGAGAGAGAGAGAAAAAAAAAACTAATTTTTTTTTTTAACCTTTTATTTTTTTAAAGGGTGTGTCATTCACACTTGGTTTGTTTGGTCCAGACCAAAAAAATAAATAAATTTAGTCCTGGGCCCTTTATTCATAAAGAATCTTAATGCAAAGAGTAGCTCCTAGTGACAAAATTCTAAGAAAATTCTTAGAAATGTGGGCGTTTACTCTTAAAATTAAAGACACAATCCTAGTAAAGAAAAAAGTAATTCAGAAAACATCTTAACCCTTAAAAAAGGTCTAAAGGAGTATTTTGTTTGGAGTACAGACAAGGCTTAAGAGTTTCTTTAGCAGAGGAGAAAATGGCAGAAAAACGAAGAGGGAGAGGAAATGTGTTACAGACAATGGATGACACTGAGTTAATAAGATGCTGTAGATTGAAACCTGGCAGAATTTTCCTTCAAGGATGGCCTATTGGCCTTAAAGGAGTAGTTCACTTAAAAAAAAAAAAAAAAAAAAAAAAAAAAAACTTTTGCTGATAATTTACTCACCCCCATGTCATCCAAGATGTCCATGTCTTTCTTTCTTCAGTCGAAAAGAAATTGAGGTTTTTGATGAAAACATTCCAGGATTTTTCTCCATATAATGGACTTCAATGGTAACCTTTTGTACAATGGAACACATTTTTTTTTTTTTTTTTTTTTTTTTAAGAGTGTAGTTTTTGTGTGGAATGTACAACATTTGAATGAGAGTTGTCAGATATTTTGAAAGAATCAGGCCAGGATGTTCTTCAAAAATTGATCTTTTGTGTTCCTCAGAAGAAAATCACAAGGTGTTTAGAGTGACATGAGGGTGAGTAAATTATGACAGAGTTGATATTTTTGGAAGAACTATTCCTTTTAAGTCTTAAATAGCAAATATACATTTTCTTGGATTTTTAAAGAGCGTTATATTCCCACGCAGAGGTTGAATAAGAGGGAGAAATCGGTGGGTGAGACATGGGACACAAGCATGTTTTACTCAGCTGAAAAAGGCAACACTCAGGAGAACAAGAGAGGTGGAGGCAAAAATAGAGATGGCAGGAATGGCAAGGCAGAGTTGCTGAAATAAAATTAAGGGTTGGGGGGGAAAGCAAGTTCAAGAAAAGGAATTCAAAGCAAAAAATTAAACTCTATGTAGCTTTTTACAAAAACAACAACAACAACAAACCTAAAAGTGTGTTTTGTTATGATGTTTCTGTATTCACAGGCATATATTTTAATTTTAACATTTAGAGGCATTTTTCAATCTTATAATGTCAGGTTGTATATACGTATACATTGTAGGGCTACCAAATGATTAATCACGATTTATCGCATACAAAATAAAAGTTTGTGTTTACATAATATATGTGGGTGCACTGTGAATAATTATTTTGTATATAAATACACACACATGTATGTATATTTAAGAAAAAAAAAATATATATAAAATAATTATATTTAGTTTATACAGTTTATAGTTATAGTTATATAGTTTATATTTATACAGTATATAGATGAAAATATTTCTTAAATATATACAAGCATCTGTGTGTATTATATATATATATATATATAATTATACACAGTGCACCTACATATATTGTATAAACACTTTTATTTTGGATGCGATTAATCGCGATTAATCATTTGACAGCCCTAATATATATATATATATATATATATATATATATATATATATATTAGGGCTGACAAATTTCTATTCTATTAATTTATACATATAAAAAAACATTTACTGTATACCTTTAAATGCAATGTGATTTTATAAAAGGATTTTTAAATGTTAAAATCAACAGCTTTATATATATTATTGTGGTTGTCGGGTGTTTTTTAGTTATTATGTTTGTACTTCTCCTCATGTGACCTGTATACCTGTATACAAATACATTCTGAACTATTGTAGTGAGAAGCACTTTCGAAAGTGCTTCTCACTACAATAGTTCAGAATGTATTTTGTCAGCAATAGCACCTGTTGTTTTGGTTGCAATGATAAACACATAGAGTATAAACACCTCTCAGGTCCACTGACATGCCATTGCACATCATTACTGGATATTATGCGAAATAAAATCCTTTCATTTGATCGGTTAGAAATGCTTATCATTCAGTAGTCTCGTATCTTTATCAGGGACATGTTCCTACCGTCCGTGCTCACGTCTGTATTGCAAGACTGTAAATATCATTAGCCTTTCCAAACAAATCAGCGTATGCTCTGGATCAGTTGTCACTGTCATGCCCAGGGGTTGCAGGGGGATGTTAGTTTTTCTATTTGTAGAACAAGGCAGAATTTCTCAGCATATGCTCAGCAGATTGTGTTTGTCTTAGCGAGCTATTTCGCTCATCGCTGAGGATCAGGGAAATATAAATAGCCAGGAAAAAGAACAAAAAATCTATGAAAGGCCCTCATGAATATAATTTGCAGAAATCTGTTCAATCATTTGGGTTCGGCTGAGGTCCACAAATTCCAATCTCGGTTCATTTTGCTGGGGAATGTACTCATTTCGGCCAGGTTATGAATGGAGGATGGATATTCACACACACACACAAACGTTGGTGCATCTATTATCATGAGGACTCTCCATAGACATAATGGTTTTTATACTGTACAAACTGTATATTTTATGTATAATTATGACCCCTACACCTAGCCAACCTAGCCATGTGGAAACTTGTTGGAAACCAAACAATGTCCCCACAAGGGTTTTACTTTTACTATACATGTGGGGACATTTGGTCCCCATAAAATAGGGAATACCAGGACCCTTCCCGCATCACACACAAGAAACTAAATGCCATCTGAATTTCATTTTAAAAATGTTGCTTCTATTTGCAGGTCAACTGATTATGGCAGCACTTATGAGAGGCTGAACGATAAAGTGGGAGTCAAGACCGTTTTGAGTTACCTCTATGTCTGCCCCACCAACAAGAGAAAGGTAAGATGCCTTTTATTCTCTCTGAGAGACTCCATGTTCCCCTACTTCAAATAAAGCTAGTTATTTTGAAATATTTCTTTATTTTCTGCTTTCCAAAAGCCTATAAAAAGATAATATACCAACCTAAACAACCTGCAGCAATACTTGGAATAATGAGCCAAAAACAAACCTGAACATATTATATTATATTATATTATATTATATTATATTATATTATATTATATTATATTATATTATATTATATTATATTATATTATATTATATTATATATTATTATAGTTAGGGATGTGCGAAGATTAATTGCGATTATTTGCATCCAAAATAAAAGTTTGTGTTTACATAATATATGTGTGTGTGCTGTGTATAATTATTTTGTATATATATATATATATGAAAATACATAATCTATATTATGTATAAATATAAATATTTTATATATGAATTAAACATTTTCTAAAATATATACATGCATGTGTGTGGGTATTTATATATACAAAACAATTATAAACAGCACACACAAATATATTATGTAAACACAAACTTTTATGTTGGATGCGATTAATCGCAATTAATCTTTGCACAGCCCTAATTATTATATTATATTATATTATATTATATTATATTATATTATATTATATTATATTATATTATATCATATTATATTAAATAAAGGGGAGTTTTTGCTAAATTGACGAAAATTCCATTTAGCGTATTTTCATTTCGCAATTTCAATTTGCGCAAATTGAAGGGTAATGGAAACACGGCTTGTGACTTTGAACGTAGCATGTGTGCCGGACTGGCTGATCTGAGTATTTCAGAAACTTCTGACTTAGGGATTTACACACTCAACCTGGGTGAAAATGCCTTGTTGATGTCAGGGGTTTGAAGAGATTGACCAGACTTGTTTGAGGTGATTTAATTTGAGTGTATTTATGTTTCTAACGGGTCAGGTTCTAACCTTATTGATGAACATGAATTGTAGTTTGTGAGTATAGCTGCAACTTCCTCCATCAACGTCAGATGCCCTCTTAATAATCTTCTGATGCGTGCAGTACAATTAAGTGAAAATCTCTGCGCTGCGTCTAAGTGATAAATCTATTAGACAGTCTATTAGGGAAAGCACTTTTCATCCTGTTTTCATCAAAAACACGGCCCAGAATGTTAAGTGCAATGTGAGTGCAGGCCAGCAGGGAGTCAAATAACCCCTCGTAACCACCGAGTTCTGCAGAAGAGTGTCTCTGAACACGTCCAACCTTGAAGCAGACGGACAACAGCAAAACACACACCAGTGCCACTCTAGCCAGATCACCAAATTTGGACAATATAAGATTGGGAAAATGTTGCCTGGTCTGATGAGTCTTGATTTTCTGCTGCGACATTCAGATGGTCACGTCAGAATTTGGCTTAAACAACATGAAAGCATGGATCCATCCTGCCTTGTACCATTTGTAATGGTGTGAGGATATTCTACCCTATCTCACGACCAATTCGTACAAATTTGTGCTAGTGATTAAAAAGTGGCTAATTCGTACTAATTCGTACAACCTCACTCGTACGAATTCATGCGATTTGTCTAAACCCACATGATGGTTAGGTTTAGGGGCGGGGTCAGGGGTAGGTCATTCGTACGAATTCATACGAATTGGCCAATTCGTAAAATATGTACGATTTAGCAAAATCGTACTCATTTGTTCGAGTGAGGTTGTATGAATTGTTACGAATTAGCCACCTCGTAAAATTCATACGAATTCCCGTGAGATCGGGTTGGGATATATTCTTGGCACACTTTGTGTCCCTTGGTACCAGTTGAGCATAGTTTAAACGCCACAGTCTATCTGAGTATTGAGCTGCCCATGTCCATTCCTTCATTATTATCACAGTGACTACGTACTCCATCTGTTTGCATCTGTAGATATTTTTAATTTAGATTTCTAAATTTCAGGAGGAAAGACTCTTGATGTATGCAAGTCATTAACTTTAAAAATACGAATTTTAGGCCATAAAAAACGTCTGGATTTTCCACACAAATTCAAACATTACATTCAGCCACGTCTTAAATTTATATTTTTTTAATTCAATTTCGAGTCAAATATCGTCGATATCAATATCGAGTTTGATAAATGTTCGATAATGTTTATGTGCCAAAAGCGGAACGAAACTCATTTGAACCGTTTTAAAATAACCGTTTTCTATTTCAGCAACCATTACCCCAGTCTTCAGAGTCACATTTTCCATACAAGTCCGGATACAAGTCCGAGTCCGGATTTTCCATACAAGTTCAAAAATTACGTTCAGCCACGTCTTAAATTGATATTTTTTTTAATTCAATTTCGAGTCAAATATCGTCGAAATCAATATCGAGTTTGATAAATGTTCGATAATGTTCATGTGCCAAAAGCGGAACGAAACTCATTTGAACCGTTTTAAAATAACCGTTTTCTATTTCAGCAACCATTACCCCAGTCTTCAGAGTCACATTTTCCATACAAGTCCGGATACAAGTCCGAGTCCGGATTTTCCATACAAGTTCAAAATTTACGTTCAGCTACGTCTCAAATTGATATTCTTTTAATTCAATTACGAGTCAAATATCGTCGAAATCAATATCGAGTTTGATAAATGTTCGATAATGTTTATGTGCCAAAAGCGGAACGAAACTCATTTGAACCGTTTTAAAATAACCGTTTTCTATTTCAGCAACCATTCAACCCCAGTCTTCAGAGTCACATTTTCCATACAAGTCCGGATACAAGTCCGAGTCCGGATTTTCCATACAAGTTCAAAAATTACGTTCAGCCACGTCTTAAATTTATATTTTTTAAATTAAATTTCGAGTCAAATATCGTCGAAATCAATATCGAGTTTGATAAATGTTCGATAATGTTTATGTGCCAAAAGCGGAACGAAACTCATTTGAACCGTTTTAAAATAACCGTTTTCTATTTCAGCAACCATTACCCCAGTCTTCAGAGTCACATTTTCCATACAAGTCCGGATACAAGTCCGAGTCCGGATTTTCCATACAAGTTCAAAAATTACGTTCAGCCACGTCTTAAATTGATATATTTTTTTTAATTCAACTTCGAGTCAAATATCGTCGAAATCAATATCGAGTTTGCTAAATGTCCGATAATGTTTATGTGCCAAAAAGCGGAACGAAACTCATTTGAACCGTTTTAAAATAACCGTTTTCTATTTCAGCAACCATTACCCCAGTCTTCAGAGTCACATTTTCCATACAAGTCCGGATACAAGTCCGAGTCCGGATTTTCCATACAAGTTCAAAAATTACGTTCAGCCACGTCTTAAATTGATATTTTTTAAATTAAATTTCGAGTCAAATATCGTCGAAATCAATATCGAGTTTGATAAATGTTCGATAATGTTTATGTGCCAAAAGCGGAACGAAACTCATTTGAACCGTTTTAAAATAACCGTTTTCTATTTCAGCAACCATTACCCCAGTCTTCAGAGTCACATTTTCTATACAAGTCCGGATACAAGTCTGAGTCCGGATTTTCCATACAAGTTCAAAAATTACGTTCAGCCACGTGTTAGATTGATATTTTTTTAAATTCAATTTCGAGTCAAATATCGTCGAAATCAATATCGAGTTTGCTAAATGTCCGATAATGTTTATGTGCCAAAAGCGGAACGAAACTCATTTGAACCGTTTTAAAATAACCGTTTTCTATTTCAGCAACCATTCAACCCCAGTTTTCAGAGTCACATTTTCCATACAAGTCCGGATACAAGTCCGAGTCCGGATTTTCCATACAAGTTCAAAAATTACGTTCAGCCACGTCTTAAATTTATATTTTTTTTTTAATTCAACTTCGAGTCAAATATCGTCGAAATCAATATCGAGTTTGCTAAATGTCCGATAATGTTTATGTGCCAAAAGCGGAACGAAACTCATTTGAACCGTTTTAAAATAACCGTTTTCTATTTCAGCAACCATTCAACCCCAGTCTTCAGAGTCACATTTTCCATACAAGTCCGGATACAAGTCCGAGTCCGGATTTTCCATACAAGTTCAAAAATTACGTTCAGCCACGTCTTAAATTTATATTTTTTTTTTAATTCAACTTCGAGTCAAATATCGTCGAAATCAATATCGAGTTTGCTAAATGTCCGATAATGTTTATGTGCCAAAAGCGGAACGAAACTCATTTGAACCGTTTTAAAATAACCGTTTTCTATTTCAGCAACCATTACCCCAGTCTTCAGAGTCACATTTTCCATACAAGTCCGGATACAAGTCCGAGTCCGGATTTTCCATACAAGTTCAAAAATTACGTTCAGCCACGTCTTAAATTGATATATTTTTTTTAATTCAACTTCGAGTCAAATATCGTCGAAATCAATATCGAGTTTGCTAAATGTCCGATAATGTTTATGTGCCAAAAAGCGGAACGAAACTCATTTGAACCGTTTTAAAATAACCGTTTTCTATTTCAGCAACCATTACCCCAGTCTTCAGAGTCACATTTTCCATACAAGTCCGGATACAAGTCCGAGTCCGGATTTTCCATACAAGTTCAAAAATTACGTTCAGCCACGTCTTAAATTGATATTTTTTAAATTAAATTTCGAGTCAAATATCGTCGAAATCAATATCGAGTTTGATAAATGTTCGATAATGTTTATGTGCCAAAAGCGGAACGAAACTCATTTGAGCCGTTTTAAAATAACCGTTTTCTATTTCAGCAACCATTACCCCAGTCTTCAGAGTCACATTTTCCATACAAGTCCGGATACAAGTCTGAGTCCGGATTTTCCATACAAGTTCAAAAATTACGTTCAGCCACGTCTTAGATTGATATTTTTTTAAATTCAATTTCGAGTCAAATATCGTCGAAATCAATATCGAGTTTGATAAATGTCCGATAATGTTTATGTGCCAAAAGCGGAACGAAACTCATTTGAACCGTTTTAAAATAACCGTTTTCTATTTCAGCAACCATTCAACCCCAGTTTTCAGAGTCACATTTTCCATACAAGTCCGGATACAAGTCCGAGTCCAGATTTTCCATACAAGTTCAAAAATTACGTTCAGCCACGTCTTAAATTGATATTTTTTAAATTAAATTTCGAGTCAAATATCGTCGAAATCAATATCGAGTTTGATAAATGTTCGATAATGTTTATGTGCCAAAAGCGGAACGAAACTCATTTGAGCCGTTTTAAAATAACCGTTTTCTATTTCAGCAACCATTACCCCAGTCTTCAGAGTCACATTTTCCATACAAGTCCGGATACAAGTCTGAGTCCGGATTTTCCATACAAGTTCAAAAATTACGTTCAGCCACGTCTTAGATTGATATTTTTTTAAATTCAATTTCGAGTCAAATATCGTCGAAATCAATATCGAGTTTGATAAATGTCCGATAATGTTTATGTGCCAAAAGCGGAACGAAACTCATTTGAACCGTTTTAAAATAACCGTTTTCTATTTCAGCAACCATTCAACCCCAGTTTTCAGAGTCACATTTTCCATACAAGTCCGGATACAAGTCCGAGTCCGGATTTTCCATACAAGTTCAAAAATTACGTTCAGCCACGTCTTAAATTTATATATTTTTTTTAATTCAACTTCGAGTCAAATATCGTCGAAATCAATATCGAGTTTGCTAAATGTCCGATAATGTTTATGTGCCAAAAGCGGAACGAAACTCATTTGAACCGTTTTAAAATAACCGTTTTCTATTTCAGCAACCATTACCCCAGTCTTCAGAGTCACATTTTCCATACAAGTCCGGATACAAGTCCGAGTCCGGATTTTCCATACAAGTTCAAAAATTACGTTCAGCCACGTCTTAAATTTATATATTTTTTTTAATTCAACTTCGAGTCAAATATCGTCGAAATCAATATCGAGTTTGCTAAATGTCCGATAATGTTTATGTGCCAAAAGCGGAACGAAACTCATTTGAACCGTTTTAAAATAACCGTTTTCTATTTCAGCAACCATTACCCCAGTCTTCAGAGTCACATTTTCCATACAAGTCCGGATACAAGTCTGAGTCCGGATTTTCCATACAAGTTAAAAAATTACGTTCAGCCACGTCTTAGATTGATATTTTTTTAAATTCAATTTCGAGTCAAATATCGTCGAAATCAATATCGAGTTTGATAAATGTCCGATAATGTTTATGTGCCAAAAGCGGAACGAAACTCATTTGAACCGTTTTAAAATAACCGTTTTCTATTTCAGCAACCATTCAACCCCAGTTTTCAGAGTCACATTTTCCATACAAGTCCGGATACAAGTCCGAGTCCAGATTTTCCATACAAGTTCAAAAATTACGTTCAGCCACGTCTTAAATTGATATTTTTTAAATTAAATTTCGAGTCAAATATCGTCGAAATCAATATCGAGTTTGATAAATGTTCGATAATGTTTATGTGCCAAAAGCGGAACGAAACTCATTTGAGCCGTTTTAAAATAACCGTTTTCTATTTCAGCAACCATTACCCCAGTCTTCAGAGTCACATTTTCCATACAAGTCCGGATACAAGTCTGAGTCCGGATTTTCCATACAAGTTCAAAAATTACGTTCAGCCACGTCTTAGATTGATATTTTTTTAAATTCAATTTCGAGTCAAATATCGTCGAAATCAATATCGAGTTTGATAAATGTCCGATAATGTTTATGTGCCAAAAGCGGAACGAAACTCATTTGAACCGTTTTAAAATAACCGTTTTCTATTTCAGCAACCATTCAACCCCAGTTTTCAGAGTCACATTTTCCATACAAGTCCGGATACAAGTCCGAGTCCGGATTTTCCATACAAGTTCAAAAATTACGTTCAGCCACGTCTTAAATTTATATATTTTTTTTAATTCAACTTCGAGTCAAATATCGTCGAAATCAATATCGAGTTTGCTAAATGTCCGATAATGTTTATGTGCCAAAAGCGGAACGAAACTCATTTGAACCGTTTTAAAATAACCGTTTTCTATTTCAGCAACCATTACCCCAGTCTTCAGAGTCACATTTTCCATACAAGTCCGGATACAAGTCCGAGTCCGGATTTTCCATACAAGTTCAAAAATTACGTTCAGCCACGTCTTAAATTGATATTTTTTTTAATTCAATTTCGAGTCAAATATCGTCGAAATCAATATCGAGTTTGATAAATGTTCGATAATGTTTATGTGCCAAAAAGCGGAACGAAACTCATTTGAACCGTTTTAAAATAACCGTTTTCTATTTCAGCAACCATTACCCCAGTCTTCAGAGTCACATTTTCCATACAAGTCCGGATACAAGTCCGAGTCCGGATTTTCCATACAAGTTCAAAAATTACGTTCAGCCACGTCTTAAATTGATATATTTTTTTTTTTATTCAACTTCGAGTCAAATATCGTCGAAATCAATATCGAGTTTGATAAATGTTCGATAATGTTCATGTGCCAAAAGCGGAACGAAACTCATTTGAACCGTTTTAAAATAACCGTTTTCTATTTCAGCAACCATTACCCCAGTCTTCAGAGTCACATTTTCCATACAAGTCCGGATACAAGTCCGAGTCCGGATTTTCCATACAAGTTCAAAAATTACGTTCAGCCACGTCTTAAATTGATATTTTTTTTAAATTCAATTTTGAGTCAAATATCGTCGAAATCAATATCGAGTTTGATAAATGTTCGATAATGTTTATGTGCCAAAAGCGGAACGAAACTCATTTGAACTCGTTTCAGCAACCATTACCCCAGTCTTCAGAGTCACATGAAAAGTCAGTACTAATTTCTAATTTCTAATTCTAATTTGGGGCTCAATAAACCTTTCTTCTTAGTTGAAAATGGTTAATGAAGTACGGAAAGTGTTTTTTTTTTTTTTTCAGCAAAATGATGTGATTTTTTTGTTGTTGTAGCCTTGCTTATTAAAAGTATCAGTATCTTGAAAGAGCCCATAAACATCCAAAAATAAACCACAGCATCATACAGTACTAGTCCTTCAAGCATATCTTAAACTTTGGTCCCTATCTGCCCTCAGACTGTTCATTGGTCCCATTAGTACAATTTCCCATCAGAACAGATGGATGGTCTCCTTGGAACAGCTCTAGATTTTAGTTTATTTCTGCTTTTGTGAACTGTATCTGCTCATTGGACACGCACAGCGCACGATATGCATCATCTGAAGGTATCGTTGTTGTTTAGTGGCTCTATGCACAAACTGGATTAATGCGTCTGCTTATTTCCCTGACTATGTGGGCAAACACAGTCCCTATCTAGAGAATAGGATTGACTCTGGCAGATCCCATGGCTATTTTCAAATAGGGCTAAGTTTAGGCCTATAACCTTTAACAGAACACTTTTCCATTTGAGAGATGGGCATGACATTTCCGCAGCTCTTAAATGGGAACTTGCCAAGAATCCAAAGTGCTTTGTGTGCGGCTCTTTTAGCACCCGATGGGGACGAGATTACATGCTGATGCGAAGATCGCCGACAAATGAGCCCGTTTATATTTCCACCACTCTATTTGTTATAAAACCCAGTTGATCGGCCATGACATGATTAATTTGAGACTTTGTGTCCTTTCCTGCTGTTTACACTACCTTACCGGTGCTGACACCAATCTTGTATAGCGGCGAGAGGCTTGGTGTGGGCCATTAACTGTGCGCTGCATGTAGATTAGTTTGCAGGATAGTATAGCCGTTTGGGTGTCGGCAGATAACAGAGAGCCCTCAACACTATTGATTGTACTTTTCAACTCTCCTCATTCCTTTGTTCAGCTCAGAAACATTTGTTCACAGTTGTCATGTTCTAGTGACTTGAAGACTTAATTATCTGCTAATGCTCCACCAGTATGTGTTTGACCTCAGATTTGCGGTTTCCCGCTGCACAGCCCAGTTGTGACTCTCAGATCCCGTCTACACCTGGTATTAACATGGACAGTACTAAATAAAAGTGTAAATTGGATCCGTTCTGATGTCAATCTTTTAGCATGAACATAGACTAAAAACTGTGAATGGAAAAGTCAGAAGACTGCAGATCTACAGTACATTATCTGAGTGTTACCTCTATATGTGCATATAATCTATAGAATATTCTGCCTCACATACTAAAAAAAGTAGCACATTTGTGCAAATTTTGAACTTTCATTACAGCATATCCAGTATCCATTTATTACATCAGTAAAGGGTGAAGATCTCCACCCATTAATTTAATCTCCAGGGGAAAATGGGAATTGCTAGTGCAAGCATGTTATGCTTAGCTCTATGAGAACGCTGTCAAGTAAAATAGTCCCGTACATCTGACTAAATACATTCTTGAAATAAAGGCATATGGTTCCATGAAAAACATTTTAACATCCATGGAACCTTTCCAGAATGTTCTTAAAAGCAGTGCCTTTTCAACATTTTTGTTTCCAAGGTCCCTGATTGTCCATAACACTATTCGTCTTTTCCAGTTGTCAATAATTTAGAAGGATGGGTTTTTTTTTTATGTTATTTTGCCTAATGATACAATAAATATTTTTTGGTATTTTAATAGTTTATTCATTTCCGTGAGATTTGCAGGTCTAGAATCACTTTTAATTTTCCCTTATTATATATATCCATGTTTTCCAAGACTGGGAATCTTGTTGGAAAAAAAAGTTGAGGGGTTTATTATAATGAGAAGTATTGATTTTTAATTGTCTTTTCATGCTTGTTTTGTCTTATTTTTAACCCTTTTAACCTTTTAGTCATCTTGAGGCACCTTTGTAAATATATATATATATATATATATATATATATATATATTAGGGCTGTCAGTTAAACGCGTTATTAACGGCGTTAATGCAAATCCATTTTAACATCGGCAATTTTTTTTTATCGCGCGATTAACGGTCCTTTTGTCCTAGCAAACTTTGTATTTTTTTTTTTTTTTTTGGGTAGATTTTGCAACGGGACGCGGCAAATGCGTGGCGCTGCGCTATGAAACCCATTAATTTCAATGGCTTGCACCACACACGGAGGACGTTACGTAGCTTCATCAAACAAAGCGCAAGCAGATCTAGCTAGACCGGAAACAAAACAAAAGGCAGCGTGCCTGTTGTTTTGTTTCCGGTCTAGCTAGATCCGCCTGCATACGGTGACATAAAAGTTCGTGAAATTCAATGTAGTATGCACTCCAGGCGTCTAGGTGGCAATGTGAAACACTGCCACACAACAACAACACCAAGTCAGACTTTTGCGTTTTTACCCTTTACACGGGAACGCGGCGGTGGAGCGTTTTTAAGATTTCCACTCTGGAGGGTGGTTTCACTTTTTTGCGTTTTTAAGCCCCCAAAACGCAAGCGCCGTGTAAAGGAAAGGGACATCCGATAAAATATTTTTACGTTTTCTCCCGCAATCGTTCTCGTGTAAACAGGGCCTTATTGATGGACAGTGTTACATTGTGTGAAAGATTATTTGCTCCAAGTGAGAATGTTTTAGTGTGAAATTGAACACAGTATATGACAATATTGTTTTCAATAAAAAAACATTTGCACAAAGCAAGCCGATCCACTTTTCCATGTTGATAAGAACATTAAAATGAGAAAAAACAATGTGAGAAAAAGAAATCAAGAGACATTTAGAATAGATGTGCGATTAATCACGAGTTAACTACTACATTAATGCGATTAATCGCGATTAAATATTTGAATCGTTTGACGATTACATATATATATATATATATATATATATATATACATAATTAAATATAAAATTGCAAAGCACACACGAAAAAAAACACAAGATATCATTCGTAATTTTAACCAATCAGAAAATCGATTGAGATTCAGGAACCTCTCTGATTGGTGGAGCATTGGGTCCCGGCGGGTCATAATACACACAATTCTATCGTTATATTTAGCATTACAACATAACAACATGGTACGGCCAGAAACATAAATCAATGCCTGCTTCAGATGATGTGACTGAAAGTTGTTCTTCTTGAGCTCTAAGTTAACTAGACATAATGCGGAAGTCTTTTCCCTTTGATAACAAATGCTGCTACTCAATGCAATTTTACGAAAAAAATAATTAGACCTTAAAATCTCTGAATTGTATCTGACAAGCCCAAAGACACCAGAAGACACAAGGGGCCCTTTTCCATCTTCTTATAATGATAATGAACAGTAAAAATCGGGGGCCCAGGCCAACAAAATCCTGGCTGCGTTTCGGCTGGCTGTTTATTGCCGCTTAATGAAAAACAATTTATCTAAATCACCGCCCCGGAGGATTCGTAGTTAAAGCATGTGGAGAGAGAGGTGGGATTTTTGTCAGTGACAAATGCACCACTGTTTTTCCAATTCAAATCCAGTTGAGGGGAGAAAACCACAGTTTAGATTTAGGGTGTTATGGAGGCGAGAGAAAGAGTGAGACGATAGAGGTAGGAAGGTCTCGAGCTTATGTTCCAGTTTGCTTGGGAAATATTAACACATCTAGATGTCAACTATAAGTGTGCACGCTTAAATTAATGTGCGGTGAAATGCTTTAGAGCCTGTTAGTTTCCACTTAAACTTGTATAACTTTGAATATACATTAAACGTGCCATTTTTTTTTTCCAAGCAGTAAAAATCCGTAATGAAAATGTCTGCAACCATTTTTAGCACTGAGGCTATTCTCGTATGACAGTGAACACAGCGCCTGGCATTCAGGTGCGAGCCCATTTAATGTGCAGACAGGTGAACTTACCCTTTAATTATCAAAGAGTTCAGATGCAGCTGCCCAGTCAAGCATCCTTTTTTCATAAAAAGAGAAACAATTTGCGTAATGCAGCATATTCAGTACAAGAAGAGTTTTAATTCAATGGTTTGCCCATCCACAGAGTTGCCTTACAGACAGAAACAATTTTGGAAGAGCTTGAAAATGAAGTCAAGGTCAGTTCTAAAGTGGAACGAGTTTTCTCAGTGTGTCACTGTTATTCCATTTAGACTGGAAGTAATGGTCAACCTTGACTTAGTCTGAGCTTTAGGTTTAAAGCCTTATTGGAGGAATAGTTCACCTAAAAGTTGAAATTGAGTAAAATGGTCATACCGTGGGGATTTATACACATCATTCTCCTTTTAGTTGTCCCTTGTCGGTTCACTCTGACAGACTAATTGGGAGATACAGAATTACAACTGATATTTACTGAACAAAATTATAAACGCAACACTTTTGTTTTTGCCCCCATTTTTCACGAGCTGAACTCAAAGACTTTTTTCTATGTACACAAAAGGCCTATTTCTCTCAAATATTGTTCACAAATCTGCCTAAATCAGTGTTGGCAGAGAACGTCTAATTGAAGAGAATTGGCACTGGCTGGTTACTTCCGGTTTCTGGACTGGCTGCAGTAACACGTCTCTGTCCATGCGGGGGCGCTCGCGGTCGAGTGGAGAATGAATGGGAGTCAATGGGGTTTCACCCCCAGAAATCCACTTTTCTCAGGATGTAATTTTTTGTCAAGTAATTTTAAAGTTGCATTCAAAGGGGAGGGCTAAGATAATACACTCAGCTGAAAATTGCATTTTTAAGTTTACTTATCCGTTCTAAAAATCCGTTCAAAACTGTGATGACGTCACACAATAGCAGAATGCTAGCGTGTTCCGGCCAACAACGGCCTAACTTGTAAGAAATCAAAAGGACATAAGTACTCGTTCATTCGACTTTTGGCCTATAATCTATATTGAACTTGCGGAATCAACAATAAAATCTATGTTGATTTAACGACAAGCTGGAGAAAGAGACACATTTAGCCGTTTAGCCCCATAGACTCCCATTCATTCTGCACTCGCCCGCGATCACCTCCAGTGGAATTCTAATGGAACTGCAACCAAGATGACACACAATGGGGATAATAGGAAGTGCCAAGGCTCTCCGTTAGATGGTGTTAGTGAGCACTTCTCCTTTGCCGAGATAATCCACCCACCTCACAGGTGTGGCGTATCAAGATGCTGATTAGACAGCATGATTGTTGCACAGGTGTGCCTTAGGCTGTCCACAATATAAGGCCACTCTAAAAATGGGGGCAACAAAAAAGTGGTTCATAATTTTGTTCAGTGTATTTGCGTTTAATGTCATTAGTCTGCTATACTGTTGGAAAGATCTTACTGATTTACATTGCAACTTTTTGGCTAAGAGTTGGTTCAGACTATTATTTTAATATATTGAGCTTTACAGGGTTAACCACTGTGCTTTTCTGTTTTCTTTTTCTTAGATAATGGTGCTGACGGACCCGGAGTTTGAAAGCAGTGTTCTCATCAGCTCAGATGAGGGTGCCAGTTATCAGAAATACCGCTTGAGCTTTTTCGTTTTAAGTCTGCTTTTCCATCACACACAAGAGGACTGGGCATTAGCCTACAGCCATGACCAGAAGGTAAGCAATGCTGATTCTGAGCAAAATAATGAGCCTCCAGTGGTAAAAAAACACAGTTGATACCTGATCTTATTGAAAATTACTCATCAGTTCTTGTTACTCCAAAAATAAAGGTTCCAAAATGGTGTTTTCGCAGCATTGAATAGCAATTGTCTCATTGAGTAGCAATTGTTCAGTGTACAATAAGAAACTGAGCAGTGAAGGGTATTTTCTGCTTGTTTAGGCTGCATAAAGAACTAGGCAATCGTGGCGATTTCTGTTCCCAAACGGTGGTCCTCCATCTTACGGTGAGAGAGGTTCAAAGACGGCCTTTGTCACATCTTGCGACCAAGAATTGCTTGTTAGACTTTTGACTTTTAAAGGTGTCCTTTTATTTGGTCCTGATTCATATTCGTAGTCGGCCCTTAAAGAAACCCCGTGTGAACAGAATTGACATCCAGCAAAGTGAAATTAGCTAAAGCTTGTAAATATATCAAACATTTCTTTGTATTAGTCCTTTGATGCATAGAAGGATCATTTGTATGGATTTGTTGTGTTTTATAGCATCTGAATGTTGATTACATTTATACTGTTCAAAAGTTTGGTGTCAGTAATATATGTATTTATTCAGCAAGGACACATTAAATGAATTAAAAGTGACAGTAAAGACATTTATAATGTTACATCAGATTTATATTCCAAATAATTGCTGTTCTTTTAAACAACTAACAAAAAAAGTATCATGGTTTGCGAAAATATATTGATGAGCACAACTGTTTTCAACATTGATAATAATGTTTCTTGAGGAGCAAATCAGCATATTAAAATGATTTCTGAAGGATCATGTGACACTAAAGACACTGTTGAAAATTAACAAAAAAAAAAAAAAGTGGAAGTAGTTTACATGTTCCAAGTGTGATTTGTAAGCATGGATGCAAAAAGACTGATTATGTCAATGTAGAATCCTTTTCACTTCTGTCTCTAAACTTTTAGTGATAAAACATGGACTATCTCAGCCACACTGCAATGTGCTTGGAGACAGTCATGCTTACTCGCCAAAAAAAGTGACACGCATTAATGCTGTGGCGACATGGCACTAAAGTGTCTTATTTTCTGAATGGACAAGGGTGGCTGACACTGTGTCTAGTCTCATCAGGAACAGAGCAGAACTGTGGAATAGGTCAACACCTGAAACATTGTCTTATAGAGAGGTGTCAGGCTGGTCAGCTCCACTCCTTGATGATTCATTAAAAACAGATGGTGGTTTAGGCTCAGCTTTCTGCCTTTCCTTTAAAGAACTCCAGCTCATGTCCTTTTACAATAAAGGAGCCTCTGGGAATCTGGCAGAAGAAATAGCAATTGATCCCTGCTCACTCGCTAAGCCTGGTTAACTGAGGTTTCATTGACCAGCAAAAGTCCACACAAGCCATTCGATGTCTTTAATGATACTAATAGCTGACTCTAAATGGCTATTTTATGCAACCTTGAGGAAAAAGATTGCCACAGAAACAACCATGGCCGTGATACACCAAACAAGCCTCGCTTTATTTGCTGCAATTGGCTTGCAATGTAAAAAATATTTTCAAGATTTGTTTATTTGTCAAATCAACTTTATAATAATTTATTTAGTTCAGATAACGTATTATTTTGAGTTTCCGATGGTTAAATTAATCTACTTATATTATATCCATTATATTAACTCACTTTTTCCAGTTCAATCAACTTAAAATTTTAAGGCAACCCATGTTACTTACTTTTTTGAGTTAAACCAACAATATTTTTTTACAGTGTAGTAATCACAACATTTTTTCATTTGTCAAATCAACTTAAATAATTTATTTAGTTCAGAAAACATATAATTTTGAGTTTCTGATGGTTAAATTAATCTCCTTCATTGTATTAACTCACTTTTTCCAGTTCAATGAACTTAAAATTTTAAGGCAACCAGGTTACTTAATTTTTTAAGTTAAGCCATCATTTTTTTTTTTAATTCTGGGTATGCACAATCAATAGTAGTTGTTGCAAATTAAGCAAAAATGTTGGTTACAGCAAGGCATTTACATATTTAAGGAAGTGAATGGGGCCAATTTTTGAAGGTTTTAAAACAAAAAAAAATTGAAGCTTATAATCTGTCAAAATTCATAACATTAATTATATTGTTAAATCAATTATTTTATGTCGCTGGCAAATAATCATATTTACAGTCATTTTTGGGTTTGTAGCATTGCATTTTCATGGAAATGTTTCTAAAATTTTTAAATCAAAACAAGTGATTTTAAAATCATTGTACCATGTTGTTTGCATCTCGTGGAATGTTATTGAAACAGTAAGTATTTTAATGAGTCATAAGTCGGGTCAGAGGTCACCCTTCCGCTTGAACTCGACTCTCCTGTGAACATGTATACAGCCATTGCCAGTGATTATAGTTTATTAAGTTTTAAATATGGATATTTTTCTTACAAAAATCCATCGCTTCGCTTCAGATTGCATTTATTAATCCATTGGAATCGTATTGATTACTTTTATGATGGATGGATGTGCTTTTTAGGGCAAAGACCCATTATATTATTTAATACAACTCATACCCCTAGAATAGCTTGAGGGTGAGTAAATTATGGGATACATTTTATTTTTGGGTGAACTATTCCTTTAAGAAATTAACCCTCGTGCGACCTCATGGCCATTTTTGTCATCAGTTTGCCTGTGTTATTTCCAGCTGCATACATTTTGGCACAGGTGTGTATTTTTATTGGAATTTTTCTATTTCACACCCATTTACTTCAATAAATCTATTTTGCACTAGGTACACAAAATAGTTCCTCTCAGGACCTTAAAGGAACACTCCGACTTTTTGGGACTTTAGCCTATTCACCTTACCCCCCAGAGTTAGATAAGTCCATACATACCTTTTTCATCTCCGTGCGTGCTATAAGTCTGTTTGACGCACCCACCGCTAGCCTAGCTTAGCACAAAGACTGGATGTGACTGGTTGCAGCTTTCATACTGATCCAAATGAGTGGCAAAATAACGCAAACGTTTTCCTATTTACATGTTGTGATTTGTATAGTCACATAATGTACAAATAACAAAGTCAAATGAGACACAGACATCTTTTAACCGTATAAAACCTGGGAACTATTCTCTGAAGGCGAAGCACTGCTACTTTGACGGCGTAATAACCGCATCACCGGAGACACGCCGTGGTGAGGAGCGGAGAGTTCGCTCGGTGTTTGGGTAATAGAGTCAGCAATTTATAAATAGTAAAAGCGTAGTTTAGAGTCATGGGTTTTCGCTCTATTGTAAATAGCTGCGACTGTAAACAGGGGAGGTAACTATGTTTCACAGAATTCCAACTAAAAACGCTGACTGGATGAAGAAATGGCTAACTTACTCTGGATATTTATCCAAACACACCTAAGATTATCAAGGGACATTACGTTTGCTCGGTACATTTCAATGAGGACGACTATTTTGAAAAAATGGAATTTGCCACACGCATCATAATGTGCTGAAGGATACGGCCATCCCATCGATAGCACGCAGACAGGACAAGTGGATCACCTGCGTCTGAGGTAAGTGTTCCGTTATGTTTTTAGATGACCTACTGTAACAGTGCCATTAGCCAGATCTAATGTAACGTTAGTGACACTATTATATGATTAGGGTATGAATATGTTTTTATCTTGATGCGGTGCGGACGCGCTTGGGGAAAAAAAAAACGAGCGCGTTTACCGCGTTGAACTTGCACCCTGCGCGCGGCGCGCCTAGTAGCCTAAATTTGAAATAACCATGGAAATAACGAACTTGAGCGTGCAAAGGGGTACGATAGGCTGTGAGTTCATTGTGCAAAAACAATTTGTGCTATTACTTTCCCCTTATTCTATCCTATAGTAATGCAATACTGTATATTATATAGGCAAATGTATTTACTGTTGAATACATTTGGTTCAGCTAATAAATTGCATTTAAAATATATTGATTCCTGTAATAATAATTATTTATTCATGTGATATTTATAAATCTGGGTGCGTTTTTGGTTGGAAATCAATGAAACATGGTACTGTATTACCTGGTCTCCCCTGTTTATTGTCACAGCTCATACAATAAAGCAAACACCCATGATAACCCTTGCTTTTCTATCTAACGTTAGTAATTGCTGACTCTTTATTCCAACGCTGAGCGAAGCGAACTCTCTGCTCCTCGTCACGGTGCGTCTCAGGTGATTGTTATCACTCTGCCCAAGTAGCAGTGCTTCCCCTTCAGAAAATATAGTATTTATACGGTCAAAAGATGTCTGTGTCTCATATGGCCATGATATTTGCACACTCTGTGACTATACAAACCACAACATGTAAATAGGAAAACGTTTGCGTTATTTTGTCACTCATTTGGATTAGTATGAAAGCTGCAACCAGTCACATCCAGTCTTTGTGCTAAGCTAGGCTAGCGGTGGGTGCGTCAAACAGACTTATAGCACGCACGGAGATGAAAAAGGTATGTATGGACTTATCTAACTCTGGGGGGTAAGGTGAATAGGCTAAAGTCCCAAAAAGTCGGAGTGTTCCTTTAAGGACAAAAATGTCTCCATTGAAACCTTTGCAATTTTTTAATCTCAGGGCCATTTAACTATAAACTTATGCAGTCTTTGTCTTTTGTCTTTCATTCTTTTGGCAAGGCTTCAAAATTATAATTTCTTTGCTATTGTTTTAGACCAGACGGTGCCATTTTTTCAGGGTTGACCTACAGTATAAAGAAAATACTTGCTTTTTCCTGGTGTCTGCTTCTGCATATTATGTCAATTGGATAAATTATGCAACAATAATTCTGTGTATGAAAAAAACAAATGTGTGTGCTTGTAATATTTGAGATGTCCACCAGTGAACCACAAACTTCACCAGTGGAGTTTTGCTGGCATCTAACTGGGAAAACGGTACTGCGCCCAAACAAAATCTTTCTAAAAGCTAAAACCTCAAATATAAACTTTTTGATATTTATGCCTTTGATTTTCTAGCAGTATATTTTTACTTTTGTTTTATTTCAACAATAATCTGCTAGGGCCTTCTTAAAATGAGACCAAACTTAAGCCTCTGCTCCCAAACTTCAAATTTGTATGACAGTTTTTTTTTTTTTTTTTTTTTTTTGACACAGACATTTTTATCCACTGTGGACCTACGGTATGTGCAACTTTTTTTTAAAGCTATTAAAAAGCCTTCCGAGAGGTTTCTGGCCTTGATATGCTGTAAGCAAAAGGTTAAATGAATTTCAAACATGTCCAAATAAAATTCTATGAAGAACTCTATGTAGAACTTTGGCCTGAACTGATGAGAATGTTTTGTCAGTCAAATGTCTGAAACCATGAATTCAAGGTTTTACAGGTTTCTCCATTCAAAAATATGTCAGAAATGGCAGATAATCCAGTGTATTGAAGTAGATATTTTACCAATTTGCTTCTGGAGTGCTGTAACTTTCTTAAAAGACTTTTCCTCAAGGACTGTGTACATAGTTTTGGTGCCATCAGCCCTTCAGACAACTTTCGCCAGGTATTACAGACACCCTTTCCTGAAACATATGTTTGGTGTGCAAATCTTCCAGCTTTGGGTGTTTATGGAAGAATTGAGAATAAAATTATGCATGGTAGATCGTTGAGAGATGACAAAACTTTCATTCTCCTTCAGGCACAGCATTGGCTTCTCCTCTGTAATCTTCCATTTTAAAATTGAAGAAAAAATATATCATCAATGTCACTGCTAAAGAATTCAACTGTTGTTTCTCATTTGTTGCAGGAGTTGTCTAAATAAATGACAAATAAATTATACCCACATTCTATCATTCCAGCATTTTGCTCTTGATAACAGACATGTCATTCTTAAAGTTCTGCGTTTTGTCAGCTTTATCATTCCTGCTGAATGAGATGACAGAGAATTCATTTGAGCTCCAGGGACTTTGCACCATTGCAATATTCGTTCAATTGGTTGTTTTTTGTCATGCCATTTATGTCCAATTCTTTTATGTTGTGATTATTGGTTGTTTTATGAACCCATACTGAAGCAATGTACTGACACACTTTGGGTCACAATGTGCAATTCAACTCTGTATTCTTTATTATCACAGGTTTGAATGACTCCAAATATAACATAAGAGTTGTCATATTGCCTACCCCAACTTTGGCCGAATGGTCTGTCAATCATTTTTCTGGTTTACTTTTTTCTTCTTCATCTGGCCAAGCTACATTTTGAAACTAGATAACTTAGTTTGGCACGTGAATGCCGTGAAAAACAAACACAACACATATAAAGTGGGAAAACGCTTTGCGATTGACTGTACAACTAGATTTGACAAAAAAAAAAAAACGGAGGTATAGAGGAGCAAATGGATCGCTGCAATTCACAGAAACAACTGGACTCGAAAGCGAAAGGTGTATTTGCAGTTCATTTTGTGTCAATATGGTGAATATTGGTGTAAAACCATACCCATACAGTATTTTGTATTGTTATATATATATATATATATATATATATATATATATATATATATATATATATATATTAACAACTCATCAATTAAATATTTATCATTGCATATTCTGCATTATTGGAATTTTTTTTAATAAACACCAAAAAAAAAAAAAACACTATAAAGTTTTAGGGCTGGACGATATGATGATGATATATACATATAGCTATATATAACACTGATATAAGTGATCACCCGGATTTAGACCTACCTATATTGTATTTATATAAAGCGTTCAAAGGCATTTTTGCTTTATGTTTAGGTCTATATTGCTTTTATTTCCCCGGTGTCGAAATCAGGCAATCATAAATGTCAGTCAACACGATTCCTGGCTGCATGTCAATATCCATGGATCACTGGATCGTTAGTAAGTTGTAAGGAACACTATATTAAGTCCAACATTTAGTTTAAATTTATAAAATTGTTTGTTTTAGTCGCATTTTCGCAGTTTCCCCTATTAAATCCAGTCACGCAGCAGATCTTTTGCCTCTCAGTCAGGCTGAGGGGGCGGGAAAGTGACGTCAATGCATTCCCTCTATTCTCCAAAAAAAAGTTCAGCAGAGTGACGTTGTGATGTTCCAATATAAGAGTCACTAGAGTGAGGTTTTCTTATGAGAGTGTTTTGCTTTGTTCCATCAAAAAAAAAAAACATTTATCTGTTCAGATGAGTGCATATCATTGTCACATACTTCTGACAATCTGACATATTCACAATCAGATAAACACTCTGTGTTATCACTGTGACTCACTTGAAGCATCTCTTGTGTCTTGTCTCGAGTCGAAAACAAACACCTGTCTGAAAAACTGAGCATATTTCATTGTCATATTTTTCTTTTTTTTTTATACAGAACTTGACATTTTACATAATTCCCTTCATAATGTTCCTTCGAAAGAGATAATAAAGAATAAACAATGCGCTAAAGAAGACTAAAAACACCCAATCCAAGCATGATAAAGAGATAAACAGAAGACATATTAGGCCATATTTATATAACGGAAACAGCAATAGCGAGCGTTTTGTGCATTTGAGAATTTTTAGGAATGGATTATTACTTACTGTACACCGCACTACTTATACTATATACAGTATATATATATATATATATATATATATATATATATATATATATATATATATATATATATATATGTATGTGAAAGTGTGCATTTTTCGTTTCAATTTCCTATCTGAAAATGAATGTACCTTATCCATTTTGTGAGGTCTAAGTATTATCAAAAAATAAATTATTATAGAAATTGGAATTTATTTTTTTTCACGATTGAGAGCTATTGTTCCCGAAAAAACAGCATCATGCCAAAGTAGTGATATTCAGAAGTAAAAAAGGTATTATTTCAAATGTGATATTGCTTGCATTCAACAGTTTAATAAACAAAATGCTAATTTTGAGAAACCTGTATTTTAGACACATTTTCCAGTTACTTTGTCTGCTTTTTACTCCGTCAACGATAAAAAAGCATAGTTCTAAACAGAGACTAGCTGTTCATTTCTGAATTTCTGAGTGTTTTTGAACAAATCAATTGAAGTGAATAATTCATTGACTCAACGATAAAGAGTCACTCGTGTCATTCCATAGGTGATTCATTTCTGAGTGAATCAGCGTTTTTAAGCCAATCGACTGAGCTAATAATTCATTGTCCGAAATTTAATTTAAAATTTAACGACTCGCTCATATAGATATTGCCTCCTACTGGCATAATAGTTGCTGAAAAATCCCCACCAGACTCACTGAAATATGTAAACAATTACAATACAATACTAATTTACAGACGTCACCATCGTCAAAACGATCCCCGTTCACACGGATCCACAAAAATGGCTGAAAACACTGTATTCTGCTACCAGGCCAGTAGATGGCGATGCCACTTTGTAAAGAAACACTTTGCGCTTATTGACTGGACACGTAATATTACATCACTGTTTTTACAAATTCACGTTTACTCTGAGACGATAATGGTATCATTTTTTAAAAATTAAGGGTTGTGTTTTCCCGTCCCCCAGAACGCTGTTATTTTGTAATCGTGAATGACCAAAACACATGAAGTTTTACGATTATAGTTGAAAATGGGATCGTGTAGACTGCAACAGTTATGCGAGGGGCATAACTGACTTCAAAATGTTATAAACACTCTTGAAGAAAAAAAATGAGATGACTAATTTTAAAGACTAGTCTAGCAGTTTATTGTAAATTATAAATAAAACACATACCTTGTATTCGAATGAGTTTAGGTAATATTTCAATTATAAATAATCATTCTGAGATTATTGGCCAGTACAATGTGAAAATATACGTAGTATGCCATTCCAAATATATACCCTATGTGCTATTTTTTGTAAGCATGCTCTGGCAATATATTTATGCATGTGTAACCTTTTTGCTCTCGTTTTTGTGGGAATACAAAACACATTGGCCGTATTCAAACCCCAGTCACACTGTCAGCACTGTAGTTCTCCTGCTCTCTGACCTCTCTCCTGGGGTGGCTACCACACGGGACAGCTCATAAATGCCTGTGGATAACTCCTCAGGTGCTCCCTGACCTCTCGCATCATTCACACAGCTGAAATACCTCCCCAGAGAGACAGCCAGGGAGAGGGAGGGAGGGAGGGAGGGTTGATGGGGGATAACAGTTTGATAGAATAGGAGAGAGATTGAAGTATAGAAATTCATAAGGTTTAATGACACATTCTCCAGAAAGATACAGAGAGAATTAGACGAGACAGAGCTGGGAACGAGCTGACAATTCTACGTTCACATCGGACGCGAATAGCGCGTCAAATTCGCGTCTACTGCGTCTAGTTTGACCCTTGACCACTTTGTGTTAATTTCGCGCGTCAAGAGCGAAACAGACGTGGGTAAAATAAAAAGTTTGAAGCGAAATTTACGCGCATCAAAACCGAAACCCGTTGACGGCCATCTTTGTTTATGTTGATCCAGCATTCATCGAGAGATTCACCACACTGTATTTGCTCTGGAGAGCTAGAACAGCGGCGTGGGCCGTATTTGTGTCCACCGGACCCTTCGGAGGTGAACCGTTTGGCGAGTTTCACCATTTGCTCGCTCCAGGAGCTGCGCCGGGATGACGGCCGCTGTAAGCGTTACTTCCGCCTGTCCCGCGCCCAGTTTGATGACCTGTTGTCCCGCATCGGAGCGAGGATCACCCTCGCCCTCATCCACCTAATCTAGCTGTCATTTATTTTTGTTTTGATGATAAATAGAGCCAGCTTCCAAAAGTTATTAACCTGTGATTTTTTTTCTCTCTAACATCCAGACATGAACTTATGCATATATGTTGATTGTCATAATAGTATTTCATATAATCTAGATATGCAATGAATAACTTTCAATACAAAATGAACATGTCTCGTATATAGAAATAATGTTTTAAGTGATAAAATATTTGCTTTGTTGTGCATAATCCCACCATACATTTAGTCATATACAAAATAATTTGTTGAAGCATCCAGACACTTCACCACATGAGCAAGCAGCTAGGCTCCTGATTGGTTAACGCAACGCGAATTCACGCCAAAGTTCAGATTTTTCAACTCGGGCGGCAGACGCGAATTCGCATCAAACGCGTGAATGCACAAATGGCACTAACTAAATAATTTGCGCTTAACACGGCAGACGCTCAATACGCGCGAATGAGGCGTATTCGCGTCTTCCGCGCCGCGCTCCACGCCTCATTCGCGCCACAGGAATTTTTCACGTGCGTAACACGTCTTTGCATTGACTTAACGTTGAAATCATTCGCGCCTGACACGCTATTCGCGTCCGGTGTGAAGATACCATAAAGGTTTATTTACATAAACCCCGCCCCCAGGAACACAATTTATATATTATCATGACAGAATATGCTAATCAATGACTAGATAGCTAATTCCTCATCAGCTACAGTACATAAATTCATCAACTAAGCATTCAGAAATGTCCTGTTGCATTCACGTCACTTCTTCTTGACTCTCTATCGTTGTCCGACTCCGGTTTGAACATAAGAGGCTGAACAGTTTCTGACATTTTCAGTGAGTGTCCGAGAGCAGCAGCTCATTTGGATTTAAAGGGACACAAAAAACAGTGCCTTTTTTCACCCTCAAAAAGTGACAATTTTAACATGCTGGTATTTTGAGCTAAAACTTCACATCAGAGGGTTATTTTACATCTAGTGAAAAGGGTATTATAGGACCCATTTAAGTTTTTTAAAACTTATATATATATATATATATATATGACAATGAGTCATATGTATGTATATGTATATCTATATGTATATGTCGATCTATATGTACTATATGTGTATAAAATAAGTATTGAACACTTCACCATTTTTCTCAGTAAATATATTTCTAAAGGTGCTATTGACATTAAAACAACCCGTGCAATCTACACATGAAATGAAATCAGATCATTGATGTCCATAAATTAGGTTATGTGTAATAATGTTAAACGACACAGGGGGAAAGTGTTGAACAAGCTTACTGAAATTTACTTAGTACTTTAATTAAAAGCCTTTGTTGGTAATGACAGAATCTAGTAGTATGCATTGCTCTAGTGTGATTTTGGCCCATTCTTCCACACAAACAGTCTCCAAATCTTGAAGGTCCCAAGGGCTTCTTCAATGAACTCTGATCTTTAGTTATTTCCATAGATTTTCAATTGGATTCAAGTCTGATTGTCTGGGTCATTCTAGCAGGTTTGTTTTCTTTCTCTTAAACCAATTGAGAGTTTCCTTGGCTGTGTGTTTAGGATCATTGTCTTTTTGAAATTGTCTCGCTTCGTCTTCATCCTCCTGGTAGATGGCAGCATATTTTTATCAATAATGTCTCTGTACATTTTTCCAATTATCCTTCCTTCAATTATATTAAGTTAACCAATACTATATACTGAAAAACAGCCCAAACTTCACTGTTGGTATGGTGTTTGGGGTGTTGTGCAGTGCCATTTCTCCTCCAAACATGGTTTTGTGTTATGTAATTTGGAGCCCGATCTCATGAAAGTTCGTATCTATAGCACGAATGTCATTTCTCGTGGCATTTATACGGCAAAAACAGTTTTTGCGTGTATACGTGTTTTTCGCATGCATATGATACTCACTTTTTTCATATGAAACTCCCCACCCCCTCCCCCCTAAATCTACCCCAGGGTTTTTTAGTGCGTAGCACATGCACGCAAAAAACATTTTTGGCGTATAAATGCCACGAGAAATGACTTTCGTGATATAGATACGCATTTTCATGAGACTGTGTTGGTAATTTGATGGCACATCCGTATTTAATATTTTCCTAATGTCTTGTAGCCTACCGTTAAACATGGTATCATGTGGATTCCGCTGACTGGGATTTATAAAGTGAATTCTGCTCAGGTTCTGGCATTTATTTATTTATTTTTTTTTTTTTTTGCGTAACCGATTCTGGCTTCCGGGCGCACGTACACCTTTTAGTATCCTACGCACAGTTTTATAAATAAGACGCCAGGGGCCTCATGTACAAAGACTTGCGTTGAATTCATACTAAAACATAGCGTACGATCAAAGCTGTAAATGTGCGTACGCACAAAAAAAAAAAAAAACAGATGTATGAATGTCTACGTACGAAGGATCCCACGCATATTCTCTTTGTACATCCCAATTAACCTAAAATTGAGCGCACATGCACGAGCACAATGCCCCACCCAGTCTCCTCCCTCAATTAAATTAATTTAAATATGGTAATAGTCCAATTTGGCAAAAGAAACCTGCAAGAAATGAAATTTCACAGAAAATGTTTTCTATGTGAATATATGTGAAAGTGTAATTTATTCCTGTGATCAAAGCTGAATTTTCAGCATCATTACTCGTCTTCAGTGTCACGTGATCCTTCGGAAATCACTCTAATATGATGATTTGATGATCAAGAAACATTTATGATTATTATCAGTGTTGAAAACAGCTGTGCTTCTGCTTCATATTTTCATGGAAACCGTGATATAGTATTTTCAGGATTCTTTAATGAATAAAAACTTAAATCAAACATATATAGAAATCGTATAATCTTTTGTAAGATTATAAATGCATGGGCACTTTTAAACAAATTCAATATGTCCTGGCTGAATAAAAATATTACTTTCTTTTTTTTACCTTTACTGACCAAAATAATGAAGTTTATTTTTTATTTCCTAGTAAAGCTGCCATTGCTAGACGGGTTTGCACATGCTTTATGTTCTTACTTAATTGCATAGAATATTTTAATAAGACTCGTGTGACATAATTTGTATCTGATAAATTATTTGACATATTATTAAGCAATATCTGACAGCTGGTGGTGCGATAGAACAATTCGTAGTGTAATGTTTGCCACTTCACCTTATTGCCTCTAGGAGTCGCCAACGGACAAATCAAGGCAAATGTACGTACGCCAGACATGAAGTTTACTTGGAGGAACGCACATTCTTCCGTTAATTTCACTGTTAGTACATCTGGCCGTGAACGTGAAAGCTGGCGTACGCCGTGTTTTTGTACGTACGCAGTGTTGATACATGAGAAACTGTCCACAAGTGGTCCTTGGCTCTTGGACAACTCTGTCAGACAATTTGCGAGGAACATGGTCGTGGCCGGTTAAAGGTGAAATTATGTTCTTTCCTCTTCCGGATTATGGCCCGTTTTGAGATGTTTCTTGTGTGACACCTTGCTAATGAGACACCTTTTTATAGGCCATCAGTTTGGACTGAACCAGCTGATATTAATTTGCATTGACAAAGGGCAGGATGGATTTCTAATTACTGATTGTCTTGCCTTTCCATGCCTTTCTGCACCTCACTTTCTTCCTGTGTTCATTACTTTTCCCCTATGTCATTTGACATTATTACACTTAACTTACTTTATGGACATCTATGGTTTGATTTCTTTGCATGTGCAGACTGCATGGGTTGTTTCCAACATCTGGTGAAAGTTGCATGTCAATAGCACCTTTAGGAACCCGCTTTATGTTTTATATATATAAAACATAATTATGACATACTTTTTCTTAAAATGCTTATCTAAACATTGTGTCCCATATATCCTGTCTGTGCAGGTCAGGTTTTATCTAGGGCAGCAAGTTTTTACCGTTTGTCTACATTTTCCTGTTATACTATTTTGGTCCTTTCAGCTTTCGTTCTAAGGTCAGCTTACGGTCTCCACTGCATTCCAAGTCCTAGATCTGCATGGGAGGGCAGCTTACAAAACTGTGCTGTCAGACTGACAGTGCTGGCTGAAGTCTATAGTAGCTCAGATCTTTACAGAGCCAAGCCATGCACAATAGTGGAAAACAACAGAACTCTGTTAAATGAAATGGGGCTCTGGTTTGAACGGTTCTCTGGGGCTTTACCCAGCCCCCAAATTGACTGGCGAACAGCGAATGGTGTGGAAATATCTGACAAGGACTCAATACCAGCAGCATTAAGGTGCCATGACATGAGAGAGTCTCAACTATTCATTGGTAAACAAAAGAACCTTCCCTACAATGTGCTACAAAGCGACTGAAGAATAACATGTCTCTCAATGCATTGACTATTATACCTACAACGGCTTCTCTTTGGAGATCTCCCCATGGGTTGAACATTTAAAAGTGAATGCACTCGCCTTAGACTCGATTAGCATAACTTCCTCGGCCTTCAGACTGGGTAGTGCAACTGATATGTTAATTTAAGATGTTACATCATGCAGACCTTCACCAGACTTGCATCAGTGAGGTTTTTTTTTTTCCTGTGTTGCTTCCTTTTGATTTAGATTTCTTCTTTTCATGGGTTACGTGAAGCTTTTGTGCTTTTTTTTTTTAATGGAGTGCCATGAATATCCATTGTTTATATTGTATAGAATTGTTTTTGTGTTTACTCACAAATAGAGACACTTGTTAGTCAGAGGCTAGTTAGTCGAGGGAATATTTATTCAATGTTTTTGCATAATTTTTCCAGAAGATAGTGTCTGTGGGGGAAAAAAGCTTTATTTTATTCTCTTGTTATTGTTATTAACATATAAGGGAGTTAGAGATCCATCCATGTTCGATCCGGGTCACCAAAGACCCGGATGTGTAATTATTATTGGATAAACATTCATGAATCTAAGGGGTAATTTGAGTAATATTAATGTAATAGAGATGAGGTGAGGATGTACTGTAGTTGCAGCAGGTTAGCTTTTATTTTCAAGAACATAGAAGAAACAAAACACTAATGAACAGACTATTTGCAAGAACAGAACAACCAAGCTAAGCTAGTATGCTAATATACAAAACACAGGGCTTAATTTAGAAAAAAAAAAAAATATTAGTCTTGATTTCTGTTGAGACATTCAGAGTCAGAATTTGACGTAAACAGAATGAAAACATGGATCCATCATGCCTTGTTACCACTGTGCAGGCTGGTGGTGGTGGTGTAATGGTGAGAGCGATGTTTTCTTGGCACACTTTAGGCCCCTTATAGTGCAGATTGGGCATCGTTTAAATGCCACGGCCTACCTGAGCATTGTTTCTGACATTGTCCATCCCTTTATGGCCACCATGGCATGTACCCATCCTCTGATGACTACTTCCAGCATGATAATGCATCATGTCACAAAGCTTGAATCATTTATAATTAGTTTCTTGAACATGACAATGAGTTCACTGTACTAAAATGGCCCCCACAGTTACAGTAGTTTTTATTTGTTTTGTTGGATCCGTGTGAATGGGGATCATTTTGACAATCGTGGGGTCCGTACACGGAAAATCTTCACCGTTTTAAGCATGTCGTTAATTAACACGTGACACATGCGTAAATAATACTACTACTCAAATTAATTTATTTTAATATATATATATATATATATATATATACATACACGCAGTTATGTTATAAGATGTATTAATTGTGTATTGTATTATTTAACAATATATATATTTTTTAACCACACAAATTAATTGGTAATCACTGGGTTACAAACAATCAGCTGAAGAAATGCTGGTTTTAAAGCATTTTCACATTTTCAGTTTATTTATATTCCTTTTAAAAGGGATGCTTCATTTGATTGACAATATCATCATCATCATCATCAGTAGTATTAGCTTGCCAAATTTCGAGAAACGCCAGCCAAGTCCTGATGTCGTGTAAGCCAGTAAACAACGCAGCATCCTCGCTCATCACGGTACTCCACATCCAAGCCATCTATATATAAAACTATTACATTTTCCCATTTTTAAACTGCGCCATACCGATAACATCTCTGGCAGAACCAGTCCATGATTATCAGAGAAAAATGACTTGCTTTTAGTGTGAACATTAGCTAGCGAGTTGTTACGCAGGCAGAGACACGCTGTCAATCAAATGCCACAGCCTTTTCAATGCGGGAGAATAAAACAGCGTCTGAGAGGCGCTGCAGATCAATCGCTCTGACAAGTTTGCCCCTTAATGGCTGTACAGATTACACATGATTGACACTAGCATAACCACATATCACACATTAATTACAGGGCCTGAGATGGCATCACATCCACTGAGAGCTCTGAGGGTGTTTCAATGCATTCACTTGTGCACGTGTCTGACATAAGCAAATGTGATACCGCCGGCACACGTCTGCACTAAATGTCTTCACCTTATTCTCGATGTGAAAGCAGACGCGGACATTGTACACTTTTGTAACGGTCTCATCCGCCGTAGTTATTTTTAGCTTTACAGAAACGGTCCGTTATGCTGCGTGATATTGAAAACTATCACATTATTTCATTTATTTTTATATTACTAAAATGAATAAATTTATATTATAAATATATGTGTGTATGTATGTACTGAATGCTTTTATTTCAATTTTAATATATATGATTGATCCTATCAGTTGAACTATTTTAATTGAATTATTTAAAATTGTAAACTGTGTTTAGAGCAGTTTGGTGCGCAACTTGTACAAATTGCTTACCTTTTCTGCTTTGTTGTAATGACTAAAACCCCAAAACATTATTAATTAATACTATATTACTGAATTAAACAGATTTATAGTGTGAATAATACTAGTTTTTTTTTTTTAAATAAAATTACAAGCTTCACATTTCTGCTTTTAAATATGTCAAAAAATGTTGGTTAAAGTCAATTCCTTTTTCTGGTTTAATCAAATGCTGTCATTTACCTTGTATTGAACCTAGAATATCCCTTTAATTAGGATAAACTGCAAAGTGATGATCAAGACATCAGCAGTCACTGTGGCACACAACATTAGTCATGCATAGGCAAAAGCGGTGCTTGTGTTAACTAATAAGCAACAGATATAAATAAACTTGAGAAGTTGCATCTGTGAAGTTTTCCAGCTTTTTTTCCTTTTGTGCTTGCCATGGATGATGCAGATGAAAAAGACAGGTGGATGCGAGCGTACGCCTGTTGAATCTCTAAAGAATGCAGCCACACACCTGCAACTCGATTGCACCCTAGAATCAAAGATGCGCAGCAAGAATTATAGTTGGGTTCCTATGAAGTGCCATTGCTTTATGGAAGAAAAATTGCCAGGAGACAGATGGAATAACACTTGGGTTGGACTGAGAAATAGAGTGCTTGTGTTGTGAGCTTAGCAGATGGTGCATTGTGGGTAAAATGCATCAAAATTGAAAGGTGTTAGACGATGTTGCAGAAACATTGATAAACATGGGGGTTTCTTTAGCAATTTTAAATCGGGCTCTTTGGGTATAATGTTTGTTTGGTGTGTGTTGTTGTTTTGCAAGGCAAGTCTGCTATTTATTTTTTGTCTGCTTTCATATTCAACGTTGCAGTGTGTATATTACAGCATGAGGCTAAAAGCAACAATTAAGATTTTATGAAGTAATGATGTGTAATTTAGGGTGGCATGATTGAGGCTTTTGTCGATGAGTTATATTTCATTAAGAAAAATATCATTATTGGGTATTATTCCTATATTCATAACCACTGCAATGAGGCCTATTCAAAAGAAAGCATTGTTTTAAGCCCTTGATAGATACTTCCGAGACTATTTAGAATTCAGCTTTTTCATCTGTGCGCTGACCTTTCATTATTATTATTATTTTATTTTTTTTTACCTGACCAGTTCTTTTAAAGGTGGGAGCTGTCATTTAGCCTTTGTCATCTTGGATAATAACTGCTAGAAAGGTGTGTGTGTGTGTGTGTGTGTGTGTTATAAATAAAGCGAACAAGTGAAGGGACGGCATACTAAGAAAATCAAAAGAAAGTAATGGTAGATGTAGGGGTAAAAATCTAGATTGGACGTGACAGTTTATAATGCAATAACGAGGTAATCAGTAAGAAATGCCTTCAGGTTCTAATTGATTCTCTTTTTTTTTTTTTTTTTGCTTTTAAATAATTTACTGACTTTTTTAAAGCAGCTTTGAAAATATTTCCCAAACTCATTATAAATAAAGTTTGACTCATTTCTAATTTGACTAATTTCTGTGTATAGTCAGTGTGAATGTTATATGATCCCTTTCATGTATATATATATATATATATATATATATATATATATATATATATATAAACATACATTTAAATTACTAATTGATTGGCTTCAGAAGAGAGAAATATCATGTAAGCAAGCCAGGAACACATTACTTTTTCCTAATATTTTTTAAAAATATTTTACGTGTTGGATTCACCCCATTTTTGTTTAGTGCAATATATTGTCATTTTTCACAAATTGTGTAAGATGAATTTCATAAAGCTTTAATAAAAGGGTGTTTCTTTAACTATGGGGATTTTGATAGTCCAGGGGTTGATTTATGAAGAATAAAAATGTATGTATATATTATTTACGCGTACACAAACACTTGGGTTTTAATTTTTTTATGTGGAGATTACATTGACATAGTGATTTTTATAATGTACAAACTGCATATTATATCATTTAACCCTAACCATCACAGAAAACTTTCTGCATTATTACATTTAAAAAAAATAAAAATAAAAAAAAATCATCTGGTATGATTTATGATTTAGTGGACCAAAAAAATATCTTCCCCATAACGTAATGTATACCTGTGGCACTAAAGACCATACATTTCTTACTTTCTAATGAAGTTTTGTGTATTTTAACTCCATGTCAGACTTTTCACTTTCCTGAAGTGAACCAGTAACCCACCGTGGGAGTCACTTGATGCTGTGTTGCTCACATGCTTCCTGTTCAACCTCTGTCACCTCTCCTCTCTCACACTCCCTGTATTATTCCTACGTCTTTGCCTTCGTTTTTGAACCTGTCATCACAGTTTGCCATCAAAGACCACATAGGGGCTGTAGACAAGGCTGACATTTACTTACGCAAACTTGAGCAGCCTGGTGTCGCCACTCTGTACCCTCAATACGTCTGTTGAGAAGTGTGGACAAATAGCCCTCAATTCGCACACGTTTAGAGCGTATTTTACGTGTATTTAACTTTTTTGTACTTCTGTTTAGTTATTGTACTACCAAAAAAATGTTAATGGATGTTAACATTTTTTTTTTTTTTTACATTTTTTGTAACATCCACCGACTGAACACAAGTGTTCAGTCGGTGGATGCTACTCACCATATTCTTATCATTATTATATTACAATAATAATTTGAGTGCGATTAAAATTACAAGCTCACAAAGTCTAGATGCAATGGCCTTCATTTACAGTATTACAGTAACTTTGCATCGATTAGGGCCGCAATTAACGATTATTCCGATAATCGATTAATCGGACGATTTTTTCTCTCGATTCGAATCGATTAATCGGATGGGAGCCGAGGGAGAGAGACGTTGCGTATGTGTGTCTGTGTGCCTCATAGAGCATCGTGATTGGCCCGTTTCAACCAATCACCAATAAACAATCCCCATGACGTAATCAGACCAACTAATCGATAGTGACATTCGTTGACGACGATTTTCATAATCGATTATAACCGATTTTATCGATCAGTTGTTGCAGCCCTAGCATCAATGTTTGTGTGTGATTCGCCTCAATAACTCTTATTGTACCACTTTAGCACTAGAGCCACTGTCAACCTGTTTTATTTAAGCTTGTTTAAGTTTTTATTTGTCATTGTTAGCAGAAAATTGATAAAAGGGACAGATTATTCTTCACCAGAAACTTCACCGGTACTTAAAGGTCAATTCCTTACGGGACAGTGAGAATCCATCAAATTGCTTGCTCAGCATCTAGGAGTCACTTCAACCATGAGAAGTCTTTTAAGAAGTGAACTGGAAGAGCTGGTTGCAGCTACGAAACCCTTCTTGCGGAAAGCCAGCTAGCTGAAGAGATTACAGTAGCTATTTGAAAGTCCACGAAGCACAGAGTGACAACCAGTGATGGAAAGTCCTGTTGAGGACAAATCTAAAACATTTCAGATTCACAAAGGCACCAGTATGCCAGAAGAAGTGTTGGGGAGACGCATGCTGATGTCTGAAGCTTGTGGATGCAGCAGCCAATGGAGGAGCCAAAAAGCATGTTTTGCTTTGGGAAAAGTGACTGACTGTAGCTTCATCTTCAACAAATCCAACACTAGCTTCAACATAACAAGCTGCAGACTTATATTTGCAATTAAGATATACTCTGAGCGAATGACAGTTCGCCATTGTGTATGAGTTGCATAGACCGTAAAAATTGAATATCATAGTAGGGATGCAGCTTACGAGTATTTTAGTTATCGATTACCGATTATTTCATCAGATTTACAGATGAGTTACGATACAAAAATTGAGTAATGACACACAGTGCATTTCCAGATTCATGTTTTTAGCAACCCAAACTCAAAGCATGAAGAGATGGTTATCATTTAAATGGCTCCATGCATATACATGAATACAGTGCAACTTTGAAACAAACTGCATCCGACTTTTTAGGTTTTCCCAAATGTCAGCCCGTTCTCATCCCAAGGCGTCATCTAACTCAGTCATTCCCAAAGGCGGGGTCCCGACCCACACGTGGGTCGCGGGAGATTTTGTCTGGGTCGCCAAGTCGAGCACTATTTTTCAGTGTGTTGTAGGCTACTCTCTAGATCAGGGCTATTCAATTGGCGGCCCGCGGGCCAAGTGCGGCCCGCCAATCATCTCCATACGGCCGAGGGCACCCCAACCTCCCTCTCCTCCTATTTTCTGGTGGTGCGGCTAAATTTGGTCAGCCTGGTCTCATTGTTAATACGTAGCTATTTTACGTTTTTGCAAAGATAGAAAACGTACTTTATAGTACGTTTGGGTAGATGCTGAAACGTATAATATAGACGTATCTGCAACATTTAAACGTAACATTATTACGTTTTTACAGCTACAAAACGTAAACTATTTACGTATATTCTATATCATAAAGATATCTGGATAATTTCCCTTTTTACTATTTTATAGATAAATGTAAGATCCCGTAACCCTAATCCCAAACCTAAACATACCCATTTTATACTTAATATAAAAAAGGATAAAACGTAACGGACAGGTGTTGGGAAAGGGCAGTTTTATTAACAATATAGCATTAAAATATATTTTGAGCCACCTACTCCTACCCCTAAACCTACCATAACAATTCCTTAAAACTACGTAAAAAACTACAATTATGAAGAAAAACATAACTAACAGACAAGTATAATCACAATAATTTATTTATTGCGAAAATGTCAAAACCGATACCAAAAGCCGTTCACATGATGAAGCGTTGCAGTCGCAGTCTTCTCTCTGGCAGTATTGTAATAGTTTTGTATGAAGTACAGAGCAGAAATTAAATTACTAATGAAAATGTTAATCCGGCTTCGGTTGGTTCGCGCTTCTCCATTTCAAAATTCAAATGAACTAAACTAACCAACCGTCTACAGTCCTTCATGTCGCAAACTGTGACGGAGCAGGGAAGAGCCAATGAACGTTTGATATCGCTGCCGTAAAAGATGACGTATGGGCGCAATATTTGAATTTGAATTCATCACCAGCGCGGGCCGGGTTTGACATGTAACGTTACGGTCGCTGCTGAGAATGGAGATCACGACTGGACAGGAGGCTGAAATCTATGGAGCGAAGTATGTGCCTAAACCTCACACACAAACAAAACGTGTTTTACTCACACCCAATGATTCACAAACAAACTCAGTGTGGTTTGTAAATACAAAACATCACTCACAAACTAATGCATATTGTTCTGCAAATAAAAAACGTACCTATCAAACAAATACAGTATGTTTTACATATACATAGAAACGTATTTCTTCAATGACCAAAATATCCTGCAAGTACAAACTAAAATCTTTGAAAGTACAAAACAAAATTCTACACGTACAAAACAAAATTCTACAAGTACAAAGCAAAATTCTACAAGTACAAAGCAAAATTCTACAAGTACAAAGCAAAATTCTACAAGTACAAAACCAAATTCTACAAGTACAAAACAGAATTCTACAAGTACGGAAAAACTGTCACGTGACTTTTGGCACTATTTTTCCGCGTCCAGGCAGAATCAGATTTTCTCACAAATACAGTGGAACAACTTCCTCTTCTAGAACAGTAGATGGCGCTAAGATAAGGGATCAATTTGCTCGCCTTTGCCCATGGGAAAATGAGCGGTGAACAGGTGTGTTTCTGTCCAACTTTATCTATAATTAACCTTATTGAGGTTTTGGAAAATGTTTATTATATAGACAGAAATCCACATTAGCACTTAGTAGTAACGTACTCCACTCTAGGATAAGGGAATCTATAAGCTGAAAGCTGCCATCATGTTGCTTTTACTTTTTGTAAAAATGTTTCATTTACTGAATGACTCTATCAGACTCTAACATTTCATTTAATTGAAAGGGTCCCACTTATTCATTAATTTTGTTGGAATTCAGTCAGCGTAACTGTTAATGTAATAAAATAATGAATGAACAAATCAAACAATATAGCAGTTGTTTCTTCCCTGTGATTTATTGTCCAAATTATTATTTTGGACAGACAAATGAAACCCTCCTTTCAATTAAATTAAATGTTTTCATTATTAAGAACGAAACGAAAGTAAGATTCGTTCAGTGTATACATAATCACTACTTTAGTCATTTCACACGCGTCTTGTAGGCTAGATTATTAATCCTGGCGCGTTCACGGCGAAGATCGCGAGTCAGCATTGTCAACTTCATGTTTTCAGCCGACACACTGACAAAGATACACTTGTTTATTAATAAACAATTAAAATATCTTCTTGCTATATTTTACATAGCCTATTCATAATCTTTTGCCGGTTCTTTGTGACAGCTTTAAGGTGCTTTATTGGCAGTGCCACCCTACATGTTACACGCGTCACCACCACATCACCAGAATAGCCCAGTTTAGTAAACAGAATTAGATGGCCACAATTCTTACACTTCTAAAAGGCAATTCAATGCGGATGTAATCCCTCAGATTGAGTAGCTAATGTAATGGAATACGTTACAAATGACATTTTGGGGCATTTATTCTGTAACGAAATACGTTTTCCCAACACTGCCTACTACAACTGAGGAAAGTGAGCGGTGTGTTTCTGTAGCCTATTACTTTATATAATTAACCTTATTGAGGTTTTCTTTTGCAAAATGTTAATTATTTCTTGACAAAAATCCATATTACCGCTATTAGCACTTCACTCTCTCTAGGGGAATCTAGGCTGAAATCTATGTCATATGTTGCTTTAAAAAATAATATTAATAATCTCTACATAAGACGCGTGTGAAATGACTAAATTAGTTATTATGTTCACTGAACGAATCTATTACTTTCGTTCTCCATACATTAATGAGACCATTTAATTTAATTGAAAGGAGGGTTTCATTTGTCTGTCCAAAATAATAATTTGGACAACATCACAAGGAAGAAACAACTGTAGGCCTATATTGTTTTGTTCATTCATTATTTTATTACATTAACAGTTACGCTGACTGAATTCCAACTAAATTAATGAATAAGTGGGACCCTTTCAATTAAATGAAATTAATTCTCATTAATTTACGGAGAACGAAAGAAATAGAGTCATTCAGTAAATGAAACATTTTTACAAAAAGTAAGCAACATGATGGCAGCTTTCAGCTTATAGATTCCCTTATCCTAGAGTGGAGTTCGTTACTACTAAGTGCTAATGTGGATTTCTGTCTATATAATAAACATTTTCCAAAACCTCAATAAGGTTAATTATAGATAAAGTTGGACAGAAACACACCTGTTCACCGCTCATTTTCCCATGGGCAAAGGCGAGCAAATTGATCCCTTATCTTAGCGCCATCTACTGTTCTAGAAGAGGAAGTTGTTCCACTGTATTTGTGAGAAAATCTGATTCTGCCTGGACGCGGAAAAATAGTGCCAAAAGTCACGTGACAGTTTTTCGTACTTGTAGAATTCTGTTTTGTAGTTGTAGAATTCTGTTTTGTACTTGTAGAATTTTGCTTTGTACTTGTAGAATTTTGCTTTGTACTTGTAGAATTTTGTTTTGTACTTGTAGAATTTTGCTTTGTACTTGTAGAATTTTGTTTTGTACGTGTAGAATTTTGTTTTGTACTTTTAAAGATTTTAGTTTGTACTTGCAGGATATTTTGGTCATTGAAGAAATACGTTTCTATGTATATGTAAAACATACTGTATTTGTTTGATAGGTACATTTTTTATTTGCAGAACAATATGCATTAGTTTGTGAGTGATGTTTTGTATTTACAAACCACACTGAGTTTGTTTGTGAATCATTGGGTGTGAGTAAAACACGTTTTGTTTGTGTGTGAGGTTTAGGCACATACTTCGCTCCATAGAAATCGCTGAATTAGGAGTTGTTTCTTGCAAACAACTATGGATTCTAAAGATTTGGATTACATCAAACTAATAAAATTGATGTCTTTTGTGAATTTTTGTTGTGTTTTATAGGAGAAAACGCTTTATGTGTCTCAAGGTAAATAAACTATTACAAAATGGTTGAACGAGTAACGTTAAAGAATGTATTTTTTAAGGTTTTATAGTGTATTGTTTAACACCATGCAGGCGAAACGAGCAAAATGTTAATATTTATGAGTATTATATCAATAATGCGACTGAAAACTTCATTAATAAGACAGTGGGATGCAATAGTCAAAACATAATGCTACGATATTAATATGCATAAATTGTGATACGTACAATGTGTACGTCGGTGGATTTGTTCATACGTAAATAAATTACGTTTTTGTGCTGTCAATACGTAAATATTTTACGTTTTAGTGCTGTAAATACGTCAGTATTATACGTTTCTGCGCATATAAAACGTAATTATATATACGTATGATAGAACGACACTTTACGTACACATACATACGTATTCTCATGAGATCACGTTGATTTGGTATATGCGCGTGGCCGCAGTGGCGCGTGCAGCTGGATGACTATACGCACTGTGTGTGTACCATGAGCACTCAGACTGACCTGAGAGAAAAGTTTACAGTCCGAATATTTCAGCAGTTTTTATGTGTCCCGTATTTCTGTCGACTGAACCAGCGATATTAATCATTCGTTGGTTTGATTATTTCCTTTCCATGAATTGGCCATTGGCCAAACGCGCGTGCATACGGTCTGAAACGATTCGGATTTGTTCACCTGAAGCGGTTTCTCGGTAAGTAACAACATATAAAGAACAAAATAGCGCTGGTTTCAGTCGTTTCACTAGTTTACTTTGAACTAGGCAGCACGGCCCAGTGGATAACGAAACGCAAAGCTTAAAGGAGTCGCGTTTACTCCCGGTCCCGGACACTATTATTAAACAGCGTTGCGCAACATCCTTTAAGAAGCGTTTCCATTGGACACGTACTCCTCTCTCTTACAAACCACAAATCACTCAATGATTTTAACTAGTTTTAAATCGGATGAAACAGTCTTAACATTCCCAACACTACTGATGAGAAAAATAGAAGAAACATGAATAAAGTTAGAAGACTAAATGCCCTAATCACCACCCTTACAAACATTTACCATGTAATAGCCTGAATGTAATAATTTACCATGGTTTGGGCATAAATGTGGAATATTTATATTGCATGCTATGTTATAGTAATTTATATTTCCTTAGATTTATTAGGGGGGTAGAGGAATATGTATTTAATCGTGTGTATAGTTTTTTTTTTTTTTTTTGGCCTGTTTAGGCATTTTTTATGCAGTGGTAGTGAGCCATGCATGGTTACAAAGTCTCACGGTCAGAATATTTTAATTTAAGCCTATAATAATTATTATAGTAAATTATGTACACTGTAACTATGAGAATATGAAAACAATGAGATGCCCTGTCAACTCTTCCTTTCTCATTTCACCTCTGCATATTGTCAACAACAGGTTAATAAAAAAAGTGCTTTGTCAAATATCTATATCTCTTTTAAATAGTTAACTGGAAGCTTAAAAAATGACCTTAAAAAATGGTCATACATATTTTGTTAATGCATAAATTCTCTTCGTGATATATGAACTATATGGGCCTAATGTTTTTTGGGTCACAAGGATTTATCGACTTTAAAATGTGGGTCCCCAGAAAAAAAGTTTGGGAAACACTGATCTAACTGACGCTTTTGACCATGTGTCATCTAAACTGACGCTTTAGGCACCCCTTTGTGGTAATTTTTAGGCACCTCATTTTGAGGTAATTTGCACGCATGCAAATAATTAAAGTGTTGTGCTTCTCTGTGAACAAAAAAACAGTGCATATATTTGTTTAACTGAATCGCAGCCTTTGTGATTTCATAATAGCAGTATAACGGTACCAATCCGGCACTAATAGAGTACTAATACGGTTCATGGGTTCTCGTCCGTGGAACACACCTCTTCTCATATTTTGTCGGTTACTCGACGCAGGGAAATTTCAAGTGAGAATTTGATTTTATTTTTAAATCAAGTGCTCAACTTTAATCAAGGAATCGTAACAGCCCTATATGTTAGAAAAAAAGGGTTCATTGGGGTTCTATATATGAAGCGTGGGTTCTTTACTCAACTCCAAAGAAACTTTTATGCTAAAAAAGGTTCTACAATGACAAGAAAGAACCCTTTTGGCACAACGGTTCTTTATAGGCTATTATTCATTCATATATGACATTATTCTGCAACATTTTGTAGTTGTAATTAAATTATTGTTTATTAAACTGTTGTAGTAACTTCAATATCACATTTTTAATCATGCTGATTTTTGGAGGAGAAAAACTGACATGGCACTCTTCGTGTGATATTGATTAACTACATAAAATGATATAAATATAGACATTTTCTAACCCCTATATCTTGAATTTTGTGATCATTCACATGCATTCATAAATACATTTTAGGGTCTTGATGTTTGTCATTAATATGAAATATTTAATCCGGAAAGGGCAAAACAAATGATAAGGAATGAACCAAAAGGTTCCATAGAACATTTTTCCTGGTTCTAAAAAAACCTAATGGGGTTCTTATTATTGAACCCTTAAAAAGGGTTCTGTATAGAACCTTTTCCATAGCACTGATAGAACCTTTTAAGGTTCTATATTTCTTCTAAGAGTGTAGTATGACGCATTTCTTGTTGCTGCTTGTCTTCAAAGATTATGCCGCTTGTGAGCAGCTCACATTCTTAGCATCTCCTGCAGTAAATCTGGACACAATGACAACATCCTGAGTTGTTACCTAGCTACAGCGTTAAAGACCTACCATTAGTACTCATGGATGCAAAAGTAGAGCTTTTCAGAACCAAATGTTACAATGTGTCAAGAGACCTGTGGAGGCGAAGGGAGGGCCGGGGAACTCAAGTTCAGACCAAGCATGAAAGCAGCCTGCAACAGTGCAAGTAAAAGAATGACCAAAAAAAAAAAAAAAAAACCCCTGTACGTTTACAGTAGCATGCAGGCACTGGAATATAATTTATCCAGGACTCCATACCGTCATTTACTAATTGGGCCATGAAATTAGAAGGCCGACGAGCCGCGGTCAGAGAGGCGAAGGAGGAACCAAAGATTTATAGTTACAAAGCGCAGTGCTTCTTCTCTTCTTCATTTCCACTCCCTGCTATTTCCACTAATGACCATAACTCGCCACCATCTCCATTAATTCACAATGCACCGCATGGAAGTGTTTCAAACTGAAACGTATTTGCTCGCAGGAAAAAGAGCAACAGGAAAAATTAGCATGTTCATTTTGTTTCCTCATAAGTTAGTCGGACCTGTGGGGAAAGGTGCAATCTAGTCTTTTTTTAAGTTTCACCACTTTTTCCTACAGACGTGTTTGGTGGCTGCAAGTTATAACTATTGCTTCCATTGCCACACTGCATGAATACAGTAAGTCAGTAAGTTTAGTGCCCCATGAAAATGCTGCTATTTTCTCCTTAAAGCGATACTCCACTTTCATTTTACCACTCCCCCAGAGTTAAACAGTTGAGTTTTACAGTAATCAGACCAGTTCATTTTCTGGTCTCATTGACTTCCATAGTAGGAAAAAAAAAATTACTATGGAAGTGAGAATGGGCTGGGAAGTCAATGAGACCAGAAACTGTCTGAAACTCTATATATATTTTCAGACAGTATATCAATCAGTATATCAAAGATGAATTTTATGGGATATATATATATATATATATATATATATATATATATATATATATATATATATATATATATATATATATATATATATATATGTATATGAAGAGGTCAGATGCAAAAGCCTCTAAGTGCCATTTGAAATTTTCTTCTAAAATGATCATTTTTATCAAGTTTGTATATTTAAGTTCAGTAATTTCACTTAAATGGCAATGAAGATTACCTATTAATTGTAATTTTTAAGTGAAATTACTGAACTTAAAGGCTTTTGCATCTGAACTCTTCATATATATATATATATAAACTCCCCTTAGTGATGTTATCCCATATATATATATATATATATATATTGCTATAACTGTGGCATCCTTTCTAGTCATGTAATTCGAACACTGGCTGAACTCAAAGAAAATTCAAAGTTCAGTTTGTGTGGATTTTCTGAACAACATAAAGTGTATTCCAGACATTTTTGTCAGATCACATTAAACAGATGCTGCTACACCTGGATAAGCTTGACCTGACAGATGCCCATAGGATTACAGGTATTAGCTTTCAGAGAGAGTGGCTGCGAAATGGAAGGTTTGGTTGTACAAAAATGATGTCTGGTAAGTTGTTATCAGCTGTAGGTGAGGTTAAGTTTAAGTAGATGGATGCTACTTGTTAGTATGCGACACAGATACAGCAGTGATTTACATACTGCTTTGCTGCTCAAGCATCACATTTACGGACTGTGATTGCTTTTTCCTGAAGCTCTACCTGGAAAGTAATTAATTATGCGTTTGTCAGGTTTAGCAACATGTGAGGCAACAAAACAGAACAAAAACGTCTTGTTTTTGTACCATCTCCCACATGACTTTTGCTGTCATTCAAATTGCATTAGTTGTCTTGGCTTGCTTTCAGAAGCATATTTGCTACCGTCAAACATTGAACAGTTTTCCAAGGTGTTTCAATCCTAACGATGCAAATGTATCCCATTAATTATTGTGCACACAATTGTAACCGCTAGCTTTGCAAAAGAAAATCGCTGGAAATACATAAGATTAACGTGGGAAGGGTAAACATTACAAGCATAAACACAAGAGACAACATCTTTTTTTGGTGGCGTTCGTGTATTTGCTGCTAAAATACAATGTGTTTTGAAATTAGCAGCACGATGTGTTAGTAGCGTGAACTGTGTCTCGACTCCGCACTTCTGGAGAGGCTTTGAGAGATTACCAGCTGTAGTAATGCACCATGTCTAACTAAAGTAGATGGATTTGTGTCTCTTAATGCATGGGATCATGTCATTTAAGCCTAGGACGCCACCTTTTATTCATCATTGCTTTTGATTAGTAATGCAGAATAACTTTGCAAGGAAGATTTCGGCATGTAGCTCTAAATGTGCCCTTTTAGAGGATTACAGTGGGTAAAAGAGCAGAGGCACACACCTTCAACTTCAGTGAGTGCAATTGTGTGCGTGATGTCCATTCACATTGGTATATAACTGAACTAGTTTAATACATTTTTATTTTTTTTTATTTTATTGTGTAGGATTATTTTTAAATGGATTTTATTTTTATTTTATTGTGTAGAACTCTTTATTAAAGGGATAGTTCACCCCAAAACCATCATGTTGTTCCAACCCTGTAATTTCCGTTCACCTTCGGAAACAAACTAAACGGATAGTTCACTTTGAAATTAATTTTTGGTATGTTTTAGCTTTGGTATGATGTAGTTGATGTTGTTCCAGCAGTAGTTTCAATTTTGATATTTTTAGGTTAAACCTTTCATATCTATCAGTCATATAATGCAGGTCTATGGTCACCACCTTAAAGATCATGCACAGAGAAGTCCAAATTAAACATGATTTAATGACTCATAATTGTAAGTACACATTGATGGCCCAAGACACGAAACAATATCAAAACGAACAGTATTTATATCATTTTTACCTCATTACCACATGTAACAAGAGGTAAAAACGAAATAAATACTGTTTGTTTCCTCACATAAACCACTCGTTTCGTGTCTTCTTGTGCCATCAGTGTGTACTTACATTTACGAGTCATTAAATCATGTTTAATTTGGACTTGTCTGTGCATGCTCTTTGAGGTGGTGACCATAGACCTCCATTATATGACAGTTTTACTGTCGTGTCATTCTAGAATTCTCCTTTCACTCATCGTCTGTGAAGTAGAGCAGGACAACGTCCCACCAGTCCTATTGTTTCGGAGTCTCATCCACAGACACCTTGGTTTGGGTGTGGGAAGAGGCTTTTTCACTGCTGGATAAATTTAAGCAGCATGGCACAGCAGTTCATGTGCACGTCTTCTCCTAATTAGAACCAGAAATAGATCCATATTAAAGGGATAGTTCACCCAAAATGAAAATTCTGGGAATGAGAGCCACTGACTATTATAGTATTGAGTGTCGTCAACTATTACTTGAAATATATCTTCTTTTGTTTTCAACAGAAGAAAAAAAAATCATACAGGTTTGAAGAGTAAGTAAATGATGGCAACGCAATTTTAGTTTACTCTTTAAAACAAAGGAAAGTGGAGAATGGTTAGTATGCACAAACAGCAGGAAACGTTATTCGTGCTGTGAGCATGACGAGAAATCGATTCCGATTTAAAGCTTGTGACAATGTAAACGTGCACATCAACCTGATCACTTTATTTAGCGCCCATGTGAACGTTTGGATTCATTTCGATTCAAACAAAGTATTGTTGACCCCAAACTTTTGAATAATGGTGTACTTGTCAGGAACTATAAGTAGATGATTTGTTTTTTTTTTTGTTTAAAGAAAATAATTTACTGGCATTTTATGAATAAATAAGCACAAGGAACTTGATATATTCATGCCATAATATTTTGATGGCTGAAGGTGCCTGACAACAGCCTTAAGTCACGTCTATATTCACAATATATAATGGCCTGTCGTACCTCATAGCTCATGATGTAAACTTGAGTGACCTTAGTGTATATGTTCATGCACTCCATCAACCCTGTGTATAATCCTCTCTCAAACTCTGCGTGTCCCCGTGTGACTTCTCTTTTGAGTGCGTGAGCAATGAACGTGTGTGTCCGTCCGTGTGCACCTTTGCCTCTTTGCAGTGAAGTCAGTTGTTTCAGTGCTGTTAGAGCTGAATTTCTCAGCTCACTGCTCATCCAGATGGCACGTATCTTTAGCCGGATTCCCGCCTGTCACCTCCCTGTGTCTAACCTCCCTCTTCATGCCTCGCTTGAATGCCTCCTGACGAAGCCTCCCGGGCGTTCTGAACTTCCCTTAATGTGGAACACACAATACCAGTGCCAAGCCAAGAGACTGTTTAGCTTCTCCGAATATTCATGATGACTAATGGAGTATTCATGAGGACTAATAGTTGTATTTCATTTATTTGAAATAGATATGTTTTGTAGCAGTGTAAATGTCTTTACTAAAATAAAAGTATGTTACTTTTGAAAAATAAATAAATTGTTGGAATTAACTTAACAGTACATGCACTTCCAATGTACTTAGAGTGTATGGGTTAGGGTTTAGGGGTATAGGTTCAGGGTTAGTACCTAGTAGTTATTGCCCAGTATCATCATTACTACAATAATGTGCGCACTAACTTGGATGGGTTGAATGAAGAGGACTAATTCCACGTATGGGTTACTATACTTGGCCTTCACATGTCACTAAAGTAGTAAGTTGACTGTAAAATAATAACAAAGTGCTACCAAAATAATCTTACTGACCCCAAACTTTTGAACAGTAGTGTACAATAACAGGACAATATTCTGGAACACTGTTATAAATGGCTTTTGGACCCAATTCCCAATTTTAAAAGCTTATTAACCCATTTTTTACACCCCTATTGGCAACAAATGGATTTGCAACCTATAGACCTTAAAGGGATAGTTCACTTTGAAATTAATTTTTGGTATGTTTTAGCTTACCTCAAGGGCATCCAAAATGTAGGTGTCTTTGTTTCCGCAGTATTTTCAAATTTGATATTTTTAGGTCAAACCGTTCTTGTCTGTCAGTCATATAATGGAGGTCTATGGTCACCACCTCAAAGAGCACGCGCAGAGAAGTCCAAATTAAACATGATTTAATGACTCGTAAATGTAAGTACACATTGATGGCCTAAGACACGAAACAAGCGGTTTGTGTGAGAAAACGAACAGTATTTATATTGTTTTTACCTCTTGTAACCACAGCCACATCCAAATGATCTGAGGGCGCCAAGTGACGCTTCGGTCTGCGCAAGCGCCGGAAAGCTCGCGATTGCGGGAAAAAAATCGAAATATCGAAATCGTCTTCCATTGTGATTTTCTCGTACATCTAAATATGTTTAGATCTTCACAGTGAAAGGTAACGCTTCCGAAATCTCTGTGTAAACAATGAGTGACGTACACGTGCGAGAGATCACTTCCGGCGCTTTTCGGACAGAAGCGCCCATGCCCACAGATCACTTGGATGTGGCTGTGGTTACAAGAGGTAAAAACGATATAAATACTGTTCCTAGGCCATCAATGTGTACTTACAATTACGAGTCTTTAAATCATGTTTAATTTGGACTTCTCTGTGCATGCTCTTTGAGGTGGTGACCATAGACCTGCATTATATGACTAAAAGACAAGAACGGTTTGACCTAAAAATATCAAAATTGAAACTACTGCGGAAACAAAGACACCTACATCTTGGATGTCCTTGAGGTAAGCTAAAACACACCAAAAATTTATTTCAAAGTGAACTATCCCTTTTAAAAAAGTTACATTTTACAATTTAGATAACATTAAAGTAACGAATGAATGAATGTTTATAGTAAAATACTTAATAGATGCACTTGAACTATACAAACTATAGTGATAATTTATTCAAATATTTCCACATTGCATGAACATCTGTTAATGAGGGGAAAAAAATCAGCAGAAGTAAAAATGGCTATTTCTTTTGAATCCTACATCTGTGTTTTACGGCGGTTACCTCATTGGCTTTGGAGAGCACGATGCGGTGCCAGACAGGATTTTGGAGGACTGTGCTTTTGATAAAGTGCCTGTAATAACCCGATCAATTCATTCATTTCCATGGGGTGGCTGGCTCATTGGGCAGATAAGACCACCTCATCAACTGTTGCCCCACAGGAATGCACAGATGCTGTCTGATCTTACCTGACACCATCTGAACCAGGTATGATGGTCAAAACAAACTAAAATCTCTGTTAGTTTATTTTTTTCTTTTCTTCAAAAGTGTTTACCAAATGGGACCTTCTTGTATTGTTCTTACTGTCCCAGACCTAACCGACGGAAAATGTAAAGTTGCGATTTTCTAGGCTGCGTCACATCATGGTACAGCAGTGAAGTTTCTTGATTAAAATCGCAACTTTACATTTTCCGTCGGTCTTAGTGCATGATGTAACTACAGAAGAGTCAAGATTTAAATAGGAAAAATATCGAAACACTTTGCTCATTTTTTTAAGAAATGCTAATGGTCTTGTCCACTTCAATTATGTATGCTAAGCTATGCTAAAAGTCCCACTCATAGTTTTACAACTCTGGGGGAGTTGTAAAATTTTCAAAAAAAAAAAAAAAAAAAAAAAAGACACCTGTTGGTTCATAAACAGACTTTCAACAATACATACTGTGTATCAACTGTAAGATATTTTAAATGGACAAGTTAAATCAAGTTTATTTTCAAAGTCAACAGGAAAGATCATGTCTACAAACACCCTTGAAAAATGCACCAGTCAAAACACTTTAAAAAATGCTAATGGTTTTGGCAAAATTGAGAGGGGTAGTTTAGAGAGGTGTAATGTTGGGGGCCTGGGTGTCAAAGATAAACCCCAACCCCAAACAAAAACTGATTCATGATTTGCATATATGCTACCTTCTTCTGCTTATAATGTATTGGGATTGTGATCACTGAGCGTGTTTTAGCTCGACAGGGAAATGAAGAAAGGAAGGATTAGTTCAGCTATTGCCATTGCAGGCTCTCTCTATAGGACGCCGGATGATTTAGAGTGCTGTATATAAGTGCATCTGGAATTTATAGCTAACACAATTAGCTGGTATAAAAGTGAATTATGAAAATGGTCAGACACAGGAACAATAACGCTTGGTTGCTCATTTCCATAATTCTATAACCTACTCATTCTCCTGCTCTGCAGGTCAACACTTCACTGGAGTCACTGAATATTCTCTGAAAGCATTTAAGGGGTGTTTATATGCATGCGAACACTCTTCGAATCGTTTTTTAAAGAGATTAATTAAAAAGGTAAAGGAATCGTTTGGGTTAAATACAAGTTTAAAAGTCAAATTTGTAACTTCAGGGCTTTTAGACACCAAACAAAATTGCAAGTTTCCACTACACTAAACTGAGTCCCTTGAAAATCGCACTTGAGCAAACTAAATGTGTCCTCCTTCCACTGTGACTATACAATTATCTCACAAGATGGTACACGAGATTTGGCTTCACGAGATGAGATGATATATTAACACAATTTTTAAGAAATATTGGTAACACTTTACAATACGGGTGCACTAATATGCATTAATTCATGCTTGACTAATGCACAGATAATCATGAGTTAATGTATAACTAATGAAGAACTAAAATATTAATTAATGATAACTGTATCAGCAACTAATAAAGAGTCTATATGATTACTGGATTAAGTAAAACATGAATTGTTATTAATTCAATGTGTCATTGTGTATTAATTCCTTAATAACATATTTTATGAACTAATAATGTAAATTAATGTGTTAATTACCACAATTAGTCAAAGCTATGCACTTCAACTTCCAGTTGTCTGCTTTAATTAATCATTAGCTAATAATTTGCAAAGGTATCATTATGTTATGACTTTACTTGGTGGGGCACATCATTATTAACTAGTCATTTAGTAATTGTAGTAATTTGCACATGAATTTGAACTAACAATTAAGTAATTAATCATGTATTAATGCTTATTAGTGTACCTGTCATATAAAACTTAAACTTTGTTATTTATTTATAAAATGAGGGATCGTTTCGCTTGATAAGACCCTTATTCATCGTCTGGAATCGTTTAAAGCCGTTTGAACAAGTTTGCAGTTTGTACAGCGGTAATAGATCTAAATGGTATGTATGTAATGGGTGATGCCATTACTTCTGAAACAAAACCCAAACTCAGCGGTTGCGGTCATGTTTTGTCTGCAGTTTCTTTTACAAACTACAGCCATTTGTTTCTTGTGTCTCTAAAACATTCCCAGATGAATTGCTTTCTTATCCCATGCTATTAAATGTCGTTTCTTATTTCCTGTCTTTTTCTGGCATGGTTCATCCTCACCCTCCTCCTCCAAACCATGCCTGATATTCCCTGCTCTCTCCATCACATTTTAATGGAAATGATCCAAGTGTTCAGGGCGTTATGCAAATATGTGCTATAGATTTTCTTTTTCATTATAAGTACATTATTAAAATCAGCTCTCCTCTCCCTGTTCCCCTCACCTCCTATTAGAAGGCCCCAGAGTCTCCCTGTTGGCAGTCACTGACTGTCAGCAGTGGGTCCTTGCTGCAGCTAGTGATTTATTGATGTAAGTGGGAAGCTATGAAGCCGACTTTGTGACAGCTCCGAGCTTTTAAAATTGAGCATGTCATCCGGCTGATGAATGACTACAGGTTGAGCTCAGCCAGCGGCACAATATGTCAACGTCCACGCTTATGAGGGACCCAGTGGTCCATAGGCTCTTACACCGACAAGGGATATATACAAGTCGCCCCAATCCACCCTGTCCCCCGTATTTGGACAGATTGCGTTAAATGTGAAAAGCCCGGGACAATTTGAGATTCGATCTGATTAAGAACTGACTTGTTTTGAAAGGTCTAAAAATTGGACGAGGCACTGGAACTCTTGTTTGCAGGGAGCCCGTGGGTTCTGACAAAGTCTTACATTCAGTCGGATCAAATTTAAGGTCATAAAAAGTCTCAAATGCATGTAAAATGGTATAACAAAAGTCTTTATAATAATGTCAAGAGGTGTTTTTTTTTAATGGAACATTACAAAAGTTGTTATGAATGATTTATCCATGCACATCATCTTTTAATTCATGTGCCCTTGTAATCTTTAATAACATAACTTCCCCTCCTTCCTGCAGGTCATCTCTTCTCATTTCTGATGATGTGTTTACTGGCGTTGAGGGTACAATTATTTTCCCCTCATTTGAGAAGCCGTTTCTCTCAGATATACTTAGGGAAGAAAAGTTAAATCAATTTTCCTTGTCCACTTTATTTATTTGTTAAGGCTTTTGCAATTATGTTCATTATATATTTAGTTTGTAAAGGTTAGTTTTTACTTTGATTAATTACTCACTTGTTTTTTCAAACGAGTAAGACTTTTGTTCATTTTCCGAACACGACTGCTGGTGTTGCGGAGCTGGCGTGTTACGGATGTAAGTTTTTTAATTATCAAAAAGCATGTCTAATTAATTGAAATCATGTATTATAAACCAATACAACATTTTTTTTTTTTAAATCTAAGAAAAAAACAAAATCACACTATTTCTGTGTTTTTTTTTCTGGTAATAAAATGAAGACAATACACAGATTTTATCATTTATCATCAATTTTAATCATATGAAATTAAATAAACTTTGTCATATAAAGCGCTGCACAATGAGCTTTACTGTTAAAATTAAAACATGGAAGAAAAATGTATTATTCCTTAAAAAAATTAAGTATTGATGATAATTTATTTGGATTAGTGTTAGTATTATTACATTGGGACATATCTAAGTTCTGCTGTACAACAGTAATATATTTCTGTCAAGTTAAACCGGACTTTTATTTTGACGGGTTGCCGTGAAGACCTTTCGAGCTTCTGTGTGTTTATGTCATGATGATAGTTTCTCAAATGAAGCGGTTAAATGATCACAACGTGATTTTCAGAGTGGATATAGAGCCTGGAAGAGGAAGTTCATGCATCTTGTGTCTTCATAGGCAAAAAAACAGCGAAAGCATCACAAGTGCTTCAGTGTGTGGTAAATTAAGCTGCACGTCGGCTGCACCATCATTCACACAGATTCGTATTTAAATAGCCTTTGTGGTTTAATATCCACACTACATTTCGATTAGATTTAAAGTGTACTGAACTGCTTTTTATTTATTCCTCGAAAAATGTACAAATTCCGTGAAATTCTGCGTTAAACAGTTAATTCCGCTTTTATGACTGGATTTCGTCAGCATTTTTTGGGGGGGGGGGGGGGGGGTTTAAAGTGTTACCCAACTATCCCTCTAGTGTTATCATACAGAGACAGCTAAAATATTTATACAAAAGTTACATTAATCTAGTCATTAGTTCCTATATCATTTCCATTTTTAATACTCGGTCTCCATTAGCCATCAATAATCATAAAGAATTGTGGTTGAAATAGGCCACAGCTTGACTGGGTTGGTGCCTTCTCACTGTAGGACTAGAATAACAACGCTCTATTCCCGGCAGGGGGCCGATCAACAGTGGCATCAATCAGTGTAATAGGAACGCGCCAGGCTTTGTCATTAATTGTGCGGTTGGGCATGCAGAAACACAATTAGAGCAGTGGAAATTAGGCCATGTGTTTAGCAACTTGTAGGGGTCATGCTGGCACTCATATGTCATGAAGCCAGTTGGTGGGATGTTTCGAGTCAGTAAGGGGTGTATGTACAGTATGTCTAACTTATATGTCTGGTAATGCATGGGAAAACTCATGGGAGTCTGTTCTCCAACTCAGTAGCCTCACAATTAATTGGTTAACGATTAATTGATCATTAATTTAGACATTGATCGATTGTTGGAATTTATGTAAACTGACATCCTTAGTTTGTTCTGTACATTTTGAACGTTGTGTATTTCTGGATTTGATGTGGCTTCCATGAGATGGGTCTTTTCGGATCTCATCAAAAGCATCAGTCCTGTTATTGAGTGTTTGTGTTATGCTTCCAGCTCCTGTCAGTAAACTGCTTGTGGTGCGAACTCCGTTTGTTCTGTGTAAATGTAATGTTCAGTAGGGCTGGGCGATATGGCCAAAAAATCATATCTCGATATTTTTTGGTCAAATGGCGATATACGATATATATCTCGGTACTTTCCACGTTTTCTATTTAGATAAAGAAAATCTTTATATTAAAAAAAAATATATATATATATATATATATATACAGTATATTCACATTCGGCCCAATGATATCCTACAAACAATGTTGATATTGAAGGATATGGAAACAAATATAATATAGGCTATGCAATATATTATGTGCAAAAAGCTTTTGTTTTTATATTGACTAAAAGCTAAACTAAAAATGAAAATAAAAACAAAAACAAAAGCACAAACTAATTATATTAGCCTGCATTTGATTACCCCATTATAATCACTTTCACTTTCATTAAAAATATATACTTGTAGGTTTAAAATTCCACATATGGCACATTTTTTATTTTCTCCAACAACAAATATTTTAGCAATATGTTTATTTTAGTCAGAATTATTGCGTACTACGTAGTACTATTCACGCGCATGCGCGCGCTGGCGCTCGTTCAAGGAAGCATGAATTTTAGCGGAGATTCACTTGCAGAAGCTCGTCCTCTTCTGACATGGACATATTTGTTGTGAAATGGACATATTTGCTTTACTTTCTAACATTTACAGATGGAGAATATGTGAAATGTAAGTTGAGCACTGAGGAAAGCACCACATCTCAAACGCATTAAACAGCGCAAGTATATCTGTCAGTCAGCAACAGTGTCTGTCAGAGCATTTGACAGGGCGGTAAACTTGTTAACTATATCAAAGTGATTTTGACGCAATTAATATAAGCTTGTGTCATGTTTAGGACAAATTGTACTACGTAGCCTAGCTACTTTCACTGCAGCAGCTCACACTGCAACCTCCGCTATTTTTCAGATGTGCTCATACTGTATCGATATAAACGGTATTGCCTCATTCCATATCGTTTCAAAAAATATAACGATACATCGTACATACTCGATATATCGCCCAGCCCTAATGTTCAGTGACTTGTCAAGATGTACAATGCACTCGTGTCTCTGTTTGTTTGATTGCTTGAACCAACTACATCAAGGTTTCTGTAGAATTGAAGAGAGGATGACTATTCCACAACACACTTGGCACTTGCATTTTGTCTTTTTTATGTTAGAAAAACAATCCCTAACCCAGGGGTTCTCTAACTTTTTGAACCCTTTCATAAGTTCATAGCTGTTCACGGACTCTACTGTATCTCGCTTTTTAGAGCTGAATGGTTTGGTTCAACTCTTAAACACTTTATCTGAAATGTCTGTGGAGGAAATGAATAGGAAACCCAGACTGCAGAAAATGCTGCTTCTGTTGCATTCATATTGCTTGCAGTGCAATTTTTGTTCAAAATTCAGAAAGTTTCTGCGGTCCCCCCCTGGCTATTTGAGACAGACTCCCGTTTTGAGACATGTTTGAGAAATGCTGTCCTGACGGCTCTAGAAAGAGATATTGAAGGTATAGGCCTAGTCTGTTCTTCTCTGTGGACCGAGACGAATGTACAGACTAGAGCACATAGTGGAGCAGAAACTTCCGAATGAATTCCCTCCGGATCTGAGTGAACTCATCTCATCCATTAAGATTCCCTTGAGATTCACCTCGCAGCAAGTCCAAATAATTCCATTTAGACACATTATATGTGTGTCCTGTTTCACACGCTGCTAGCTCCAGGTAAAGTGCATAGGCTCAAATGATCCCAGTTCTGCCTGTCTATGGCCCACTGTCTGTCACATCACGATATTTGAGGTATAATACCGAGTTACCGATTCGGAAGTATAGCATTTTGCTAAATATCATTTGTCTGATATATTTCCTCAACACAATGGAGAAATGTATTGTCGTTGACTCTGACTTTGCGGTACTAAAACAGATCATTTAGATATAATCCAGTAGGATATTGCATGGCTATCTGTTAAAAATGCAAAAGTGCTAAGCAACTTTTCATTTTTGAATTTTTTTTTCATATTCTTGACATATATATACTGTGTGTGTATATATATATATATATATATACACACACACACACACACACGTTTATATATATATATATATATATATATATAAAACCAATTTGGTTAAACTGATATTGTAAAATATCATTGCACTTTAAAACAGGGTTTTTATTCCCTATATTCAATCTAAAACTATTACTAGCAAAAGTGATTAATAACTTATTTTCAATATTATATATTAGGGCTGTGCAAAGATTAATTATGATTAATCGCATCCAAAATAAAACGTGTTTACATAATATATTTGTGTGAGCTGTGTATAATTATTTTGTCCTGTATACATGAATACATATGCATGCATGTATATATTTAAGAATTATTTGCGAAGAATTATATATGTATATATAAATAGATAATCTATATTATATGTAAATATAAATATTTTATATTTGAATAAAATATTTTCTTAAATATATACATGCATGTGTATATATATATATATATATATATATATATATATATGAAGAGTTCAGATGCAAAAGCCTCTAAGTGTCATTTGGAATTTTCTTCTAAAATGGTCATTTTTATCAAGCTTGGATATTTAAGTTCAGTAATTTCACTTAAATGGCAATGAAGATTACCTATTAATTGTTATTTAAGTGAAATTACTGAACTTAAATATACAAGCTTGATAAAAATGACCATTCTAGAAGAAAATTTCAAATGGCATTTAGAGGCTTTTGCATCTGAACTCTTCATATATATATGTACAAAATAATTATACACAGCTCACACAAATATATGTGTATATGTGTAAATATATGCACAGCCCTATTATATATATATATATATATATATATATAATATTTGGTTAAACTGATATTGTAAAATATCATTGCACTTTAAAACATGGTTTTTATTCATTATATTCAATATAAAACTATTAAAAACATTGATGTTAATTGAAATAAAGTATAAATATTAGTTGAAAGCTATCAGTTGAAAACTTGAATTGTCTTAACTGAAATGATTTTAAATTGAAGCTCTAAAACTGTTTACTGGAAATACATAAAATCTGAAACTAGCTAAAACTGCAATAAACATAAATTAAGCCTAAATAGCACTACTTAAAAAATAAATAAATAATAAAACATATAAAATGACAAAATAACTCAATTACAAAACTATTAAATATTTTTTTTAAATATAAAACTATTAAATATAATAAAAATATAAATTAAATATAAATATATATTAAATATAAAAATAAAAGCTATTTGAAAATATGAATAAAACTGTAATAAAGCTAAAATAAAAAACTAAAATAATACTGATGTAATGTAACTGTTTATATTTTACAATTTTTTAAAATATAACTTATTCATGTGACAGCAACACAATTATTTATTTAAAGAAAAATACATATTATTGACTAACCACAAAGTTTCGAAGGTGTAATATATTTACATATTATACATTATATTCTTTCTCAATAGATAGATGGATAGTTTTCAAACGAAACAAAAAAATGTGATCCTTATGATAAGACCTATCCGCAGTAAATACAATTTCCATTTTCCACACTATTAAAATAGCATATATTTCCATACGATTGTGTGTTTAATTACCTAGAAAAGCTCAACCATAATGGTGTTCTCCTTAACCCATGACAACTGATTTGAGAACTGTGCTTTTTGCTCAATCCTTTAAAAAGCACCACACACAATGATTCAACTATGTAATGAAATACAAATCACAATGACGAATCAGTTATTCTGCAGAAAAGGTTCTTAAATGAGATGAGAAGAAACTGCCTTCAAATGGTTACATGGCTTTAACTTAACAGAGCGAATGATTGCAGATTTTAATGGCTGCCTATTTTTTTTTTCTCTTTCTCCCTCTCTCTCTTCTCTCCTCTTTTTGCAGCTGTATAGCTCATTTGACTTTGGCCGAAAGTGGCAGCTAGTTCATGAGCGAGTGACTCCAAACCGCTTCTACTGGTAGGTTGATGCTGTCACAAACACATTTTTCACACAATATCACTAACTTTCAGTTTTATGGCCGAACAAGGTAAGTTTATAGAGCGCTGGTTGACATTGGCGCATTGATAAAATGTGGAAAGAGTTTGAGCGATCGAGAAGATGGATACGGCTGAAAATGGTGTCCCTTTTTTGCCTCTTATGCTTAGAAAAAGCACAGGCTGCTGTCTATGTGAGATGAAATATGCAGATGTTTGAGCTATAACCTTTACTGCACAACTCTTCTCTGTTCAATATCAAGGCAAAGAAGGGGAGAGAATAAGCATGGCAGGCAAGATGGAAAGAAAATAGAGGAATAATGATGGCTGAGGAGAGCAAAGGTTTAAGGAAGATTGTACTCCATACTGCATCTTGACTTTAAAGACGTAAAAAAAAAAGTTTTACACAAAAAGAAATGGACAGTACTTTAAATTGTGCAAGGGGAAATCGAATGAAAAGTGAACAAATCACACAATATGTAGCTAAAATGATACTAATTATACTATAACTCAGTGTGAACCACTAAAGGATGCTTTAAACTGCTGGTGGGAAAGCAGAGCTTCGGAAGAATTTTCTCTTCAATTTGCGCACTAGTCACAGAGAAAGAGTGGTCTCTAGTACAGCCTACTTGAGCTATAAAAGACACTGTCAAGTTAATGCTAGGGTTGTTTGAGGGCTACTAATGTACTAGTATGGACATTAACAAACTCTAATGTGTCCAGCAGGTGTCATCATTCTAATTCCCATTATACTCTTTCACTGTCACCGCCATGCACAAATATACACCTACAGTGAGGAAATAAGTACTGTACCTGGTTTAAAATACATGGTTTTACACACTCTTCTAGTTACTGTTGCAAAATGTACCTTGATTACTTTTCCCATCGTGTGACATTTTGAAAAATAGCACCTCACAACACTTATGTCACTTTGCTGGCTGAAATGGACCTTCAGTAAGACATCAGTTATGGATTTTTTTTTTTTCCATCTCCCTGTGATAAAACACCTTTCTCCTCGCTCTGTTGTGTGTCTAATGCAGGTCAGTATCCGGTCTGGACAAGGAGTTAGATCTAGTGCACATGGAGGCCCACACTCCCGATGGCCGTGAGTTGCTTCTGTCTTTATTTGTCTGTATTTAATTCTGTCCTGTAATCTAGGGCTGAGAATTTTAAATCATCCCAGTGACTCTGAAAAGATTTTTTTGAATGGTCATGGCTTGGAACTACACTAACCTTTTCCACTGGTGGCACTTGCGCTACTAACTTTTTCAGTTACTGGCGCAAAACATGATTTGATCGCACAAATTATTTATAGTAAGCCTCACTCTGGATAGTAATGAATAATAATGAAACTGCATTAGGGGTGGAACGGTACAGAAGTCACGGTTGGGTCGGGTTCATACCTTGGTTCAGACATTCAGACGGTTCGGTACGATTCGGTACAATGGAGTGAAAAGCAAAACAAAAATGCAGAAGGCATTTTTATAAATGTCTTAAGCCTCGTATTTTTTAAGTTGTTTAAGTTTTATTAATAAAGGCATAGAACCAGTTTATTTGTAGTGCACTGACAATAGTTTTATATAATTAGTTTATTAATTAAATTAATAAAAATACAAAATGACCTTGATATATGTTTGGTAATTGTACTTGAATGAATGTAAAATTAATTTGCAATATTTCAGATCAATATATTTGTTTTCCTTAATTTTAACTAACCCTAACTTTATTCTCATCTGAATTATAAATACACGATTTCCGTATAAAATAATTACCATTAAAACACATTTGATTTTCTTTTTTAATCAATGTAGAATCATACGCAGGACTGTTGGAAAGCTGTGATGACAATAAAATGATAGCTTATAAATATATCTCTGGTTGTTTCTGTTCCACAACATTTTGTATGTCATGTTTGGGGTGTGGGATGAAGAGAGGGATATTTTCAGTAATTATTTAATAAAACATTTAATTTATCTTCAGTGTGTAGTATTAGCCAATCAGGTGTCTTGACGCGAATCACGCGATTATGATTATGAAAAAACTAACGTTAGTCTAAAAAACTGCTAGTGATCATATAACGTTAGTCGGTGTCAATATCAGCGCTAGCAATATAATTAGTTAGCTCATGGCAGAGTTTATCAGCCAAACACCAGACCGCAAATCTACCTTTGGTGTAAGGAAGAGACACGGTGTCTTACATCTCTGCGTCTTTTTCCTGCTGCCATGCAGGCTCAGATGGTAGCCTATATGATTATGATTAGCATGCCTATTATAAAGACACAAACCTTTTACTATCATGTCATTTGAATAATATGCGCGTGATAGAGAGAGAGAGCAAGACAGCGCTTGTGTTGTGTGAAGACTTGATAGTGCGCGCGCGACCAGGGCGCGCTCTCTCTCTCTCTCTCAGCTCGTTTGCGCCCTGTCAAACGCATCAGTCATTCTACTCTACAACACTCACCGCGATCAAAAAAGGCTTTGGCGGGACAAAAAGCGGACGATCCGACAGGTTTTAGAAGATTAAATACAAACCAAAAAAAACTAAAAAAAAACAGACCCGTCAAAATAGTCAGTGATACATTTGCGACCCATTAAAAATTAGGGTCGCAATGGGATTTCAAAAGGTTGCATATGCGACCATTTTGGTCGCAGTGTAGTTCCCTGACTTTAGCCATCTTCTATTCTATTCTATTCCTGCTTTCCAGATTGCATCAAAGCAGCTTCACAGTATCAATCAAAATATAATAACAATGTTCGTCTATTAATGATTGGTTAATTAATTTGAATATCCCCAAATGAGCAAGCCAAAGGCAAGAGTTCTATTATGTTCTATTATTGAATTACGTTCTATTATGTTCTATTATGTTATGTTATAAGTATATTATATTGTTGTATAATACTCTTTAAAGTACTATAAACCCGTTCATCAAAGGAATAAAAAAAGAAAAAAAAGTGATTATATTATTAGAAGTGAAAAGACTTTATTCAAAACATCATATTTTTCCAGATTTTTTTAGTCATTTTATCATTCACTCAACAGATTAATTTGAAAAAAGAAAAAGCCAGCAGATTCTCACTTATGCCTCACTGCGCATTCACATCGGACGCGAATAGTGCGTCAAATTCGCTTCTACCGTGTCTGGTTTGACGCTTGACCACTTTGTGTTAATTCACGTGTCAAGAGTGAAACTGACGCGTGTAAAAACAAAAGTTTGAAGCGAAATTTACGCACGTCAGAATCAAAATCCATTGGCGGCCATTTTTTTATGTCGACCGAGCATTCATCGCGAGAGAGTCACCGCTCTGTATTTGCTGTGGAGTGGTGTGGGGATCATCGTCGCCGTATTTGTGTCCACCGTTTGGCGAGTTTCACCATTTGTTCGCTCCAGGAGCTGCGCTGGATGACGGCCGCTGCCAGCGGTACTTCCGCCTGTCCCGCGCCCACTTTGATGACCTGTTTTCCCGCATCTGAGCGAGGATCACCGTCCCCCTCATCCATCTACTCTGTCATTTATTTTTGTTTTGATGATAAATAGAGCCAGCCTCCAAAAGTTATTAACCTGTCCTGTTATTTTTTTTTCTCTCTCACGTCCAGACACGAACTTATGCACATGTATGTTGGTTGTCTTTACATCATAGTAATATTTCATATAATCTAGATATGAAATAAATAACATTCAATCCAAAATGAACATGTCTCGTGTATTGAAATGAATTTTTAAGTGATACAATATTTGCTTTGTTGTGCATTAGAATCCCACCACGCATTTAGTCATATTCCAAAATAATTTATTGAAGCATCCAGATATTTCACCACGGGAGCAAGCAGCTAGGCTCCTGATTGGTTACCGCGGTGCGAATTTGACGCCAAAGTTCAGATTTTTCAACTCGGGCGGCAGGCGCGAATTTGCGTCAAACGCGTGAATGCACAAATAGCAAAACTAAATTTTTCGCGCGTAACGTGCTTAACGCGCCAGACGCTCAATTCGCGCGAACGAGGCGTCTTCGCGTCTACCGCGCAGCGCTCTACGCCTAACCGTGCGTGTCCACTAGCGCGGTGCGAGCAGAGCGAGCGTTTTCAATTCATTCCTCTGGAAGTCGAGCTTCACGCTCACGTAGTGCATTTTGGGATTGACAACGGACCGGTGAAATCGTTGAGAGCGTCAAAAGGTTGGGCAGTTCTCGACTTTATGCAAATATCAAGCAAAAAACGCGGTCGGCATCTGATTGATGTGCTGTTCGGGATGTGACATCTGTTTTGAGATTTTAAAAATATGCAAATTGTGCCGGAGTTTATGCTGTATTTAGTGCGTAAATAATTTTGTTTACAAATTAGACGCTTTGCAGTTGTTATAGGCTATGTTAAATAATTTTGGATGTGAGAATTGTGATTATACTGGCTGGGTTTATAAAAGTTTGTAAAATTTTAGAAAATTGACGGGATATCTTTGCTTGGGGCATTTATGTAAACAAAGCTTGTCTATTTCCGAATGTAATTGTGTGCATCTCTGATGATTATACTGTGTGTATATGTTGAAAAAACATAGATTAAACACATTCGCAACTGAAACACCCCAAAGCAGAGACATTATAGTGTTGCCAGCGGCACTGAGCGGAGGTTTGACGCAGTAGTGGACACGCACTGTCATTCGCGACTTTTTTTTACGCGCTTAAAGCGCCTTTGCATTGACTTAACATTGAAATCATTCACGCCTAGTCACGTCTGTTGTGAACGCACCATCACTCTTGTGTATTTAAATCCTCAGTCATCATTTATATAGTGCTTTTCTGGGTACTCAAAGCGTTTTACATAGAACGAGGAAATCCAACACTATCTCACGACCAATTCGTACAAATTTGACGCATGATTAAAAAGTGTCTAATTCGTACTAATTCGTACGACCTCACTCGTACTAATTCGTACGATTTGTCTAAACCCACGTGATGGTTAGGTTTAGGGGCGGGGTAGCAAAATCGTATTAATTCGTACGAGTGAGGTCGTATGAATTTGTTACGAATTAGCCACTTTTTAATCATTCGTCGAATTCGTACGACTTGGTCGTGAGATCGGGTTGGGAAATCTCCTCAACCACCACCAATGTGCAGCATCCACCTTTTGTCCATTATATTGTGTTAAGGTTTCGTGTTGGTAAGTTTCTCTATGTTTCCTAGTGTCATTACATGTTTTCATCGTTCATCTGCGTCAAGCCTCATTTTTGGATCATCAAGTCAAGCCAGAACGTGACACACTCAATCTAGTAATTCTGAAACATATCCCAGTACTTTCACCAGCTGTATTTTTTTTCTTCTTTCGTTCAGTGTCACCGTGAGTCTCATTCAGACTCAAAACACTGAAAACACTGGGTCGCTCAGTAAAGGGATATATTCCTTGAGGATACTCGTCCATTCAAAGGAATGCTTCGCACTATATACTATAAGGTTGTTTCGAATTCTCTTTCCCCTGCATCTTCACACTTTTACCTTCCTCTCACATCCCATCTACTGATCTGCGGCCCACTCCTCCTTCAAACCTGATGCTAGAGGAGGAAAAGAGATGAGACGAGAGCCCGTGAGCTTGGGGATCAATTCCGCAGCTGAGGATAAAGCCAGTCCTGCAGGCAGCTAGACAGGATTACCGTCATGATAAATACACCATCTGATAGCAGATTAATGCAGGACCTGGACTCTCTCTGCCTTGCTTTCTCTCATTGGTTATAGGAATAGGTCACCCAAAAATGTAAAATCTGTCATTGTTTACTTACCCTCATGGTGTTTTTCTTCCTTCTTTTTTTCTGCGGAACACAAAAGGGAGAATTGAGGAATTTTTCCGTACAATAATATTTCATAGTAACCAATCTATGAAATGAACTAAATTCGGAGAACATAAAACGACTTCCGCTTGATGTTCTCTGAAGTGCAGATGACCTTAGAGATTCTAAACAGCAGTCAGAGGTTATTAAACTCAATGCCTCCAAAATCTGAATCTAATTAACAGCTAGAATCCTTTTTCTGTCTCTCCTTTCTACAGATTGTCAATATGTGACATGCAGAGCTCAATCCTGCTCTGAATCCAGCAAGACACATCCATTTTCTGGATATATTGAGACCAACTCACTCGTGGTTCAAGATGAATACGTGTTCGTTCAGGTAAGGACCAGAGATCACCTTACTTTAACATATGTCTTTGAGATTAGGACTTTCTCGAGCAACAGACCTGTTGGAATTTCTTAAGAAATGCTCTGTCATTACCGCTGCTCCTCATTTATAAGGCACTTGTTGGTGATCTTATAACTCACGGTCTTGCAAAATCTCAAGCTTTGTGACTTCACCGAGAATCTAAGAACTAAACTGAAACAAGTGGCATCCAAAATTTGGTGCATTGACTTAATTAAAATATCTAGGTCTTACGAGGCAGATCACGTACAGTCCTCTGTCTTCACTCCCATGGCATCGCTACTCATTTGCACAAAGTTGAATTCTGCTCACCTTTGTCACATCGACAATGGTTCCTGCCACTCAAATTGCCCTCAAATCACCAAATCTCATTGAAAATGAATGACTTCTGCTTGCTTTGGGCTGCAGATCACTGTCAGTGTGAATGTACCTTCACCCGAAAATGAACTTTCTGTTCATTTCCTCACCCTCATGACATTGCAAACCATAAAAATTTGTGAAGCTCTTTACCATTCAAGCGGAGTTTGTATGCATACTTATCTATTTGTTCATGCTTTTTGGTGTCATTTTCAACTTCCCGGTGGATCAGAATAATAATCGTATACTCAAGGGAAAACGGGAAATGGTAATGGCCTAAATTTCCAATTCCAATCCAGGACAGTTTTGGGATATATTAATTCCTGTCTGCATGCAAAACAATAATCTTCGAAACAGTGCAAATGAGGGTGGGAACTATTTTAGGGGCACCTACACTGAAAATGAAATTTTAAAAGTATATTAGTGTGCATTTTTCTATACTTTGATGGCGTTTTCACACTTGGCTCGTTTTGAGCATTTGTTTCAGAACCTGGCGCACTTTCTCTTTTAGTTTGGTACGTTTGGGCATATATGAGCATGGCAAGCCCGGTTGGATTTGCACAAAAACAATTGCTCTGAGATCATCCGAACTAGGCTCGGCCTGATTGAAAACTAACTCTGGGACGGTTTGATTGAGGTGAGAAAGTAATCCAATCCAACGGGCCAACGAACCAAGTGGTATCAAAATTGCTAACAGCAGTGCCTGATTCTCTGAGTGAGCACATTAGTTATCGCAGTTGAAAACTAAACTGTGCCTCTTCATCTTAAAATATTGAATTATTGCTTTTCTTCGTGAGGTGCAATAATCAAGTCCCAACTAAGCCTTGATTCCCACTTTAACGGCATTATACATTTTATATATATTTAACCCTCAGGTGCTCTTCGTTTCGGAGTCACACTTATCTTCCCGGTCAAAAGTGACCGGACACCTAAAAATGAAACTTTCTCTGTCCCAGTAATACCAATGCAATTTATTTTTGTTCTATAATATTTATTCTTTTTAATTTAGTATTGTGAGACAATTTAATTGAATTTATTAATATTTATGCAATATTTATGGTTTATTTTTGCCATGGAAATATATATTATATTTTTCTATATATATATTATTTTTTTTCAAAAAAAAATATTAATGCAGTATTTTTGTTTAATATAGAGTCTAGGCCTTCAGAAAAAAAAAATGTTTAAGAAAATTAGCACCATCTGGTTACAGTATAGAGAAAAAGCATAGAACCATGGTGTAACCACTAGATGGCATGTACAGCTCTCTATGGAGAGGCATGTGAAACTATTTCTTATTAAAAAAAAATTGACAAAAAACAAAAATTCACAATTTTTTTTTTTTTTTACAATTTCCTATTCATTTGCTATGGTCGGTCATTTTTGACCGAAGAGCACAAGTGTGACTATTTTTTTTATGACCACTTAGCCTGCTCGGATCATGACCACATTTTTTTTTTTTTTTTTTTTTTTTGTGTTCACATACCCAATGCCATAAAAGTCACCAAGTTTCGTAACATTCCGATGAAGCTGTGATTTTTAAAATTTCAAAACAGAAAATTTTTGGGTCAGAAATGACCGAAGAGCACCAGAGGGTTAAATATATATATGTATTTGATCAGTTATTGCCGGTGTTTGCGTGTCATTTTTTGGGGTGAAATGTAGCAGTTTATGAAAATACAAAGAATTGCATCTATAGTCATTAGCCAAAATTGGCCACAAATTTCCAGACTGGAAATTTTAATTGCAATATAGCCAATCGAAAAGTTCCAAAACTTTCAAAAAACATTTACTCCCATCCCTCTCGGAAGAACAGCAGAGCAGATAACACGCTCAACCCCAATGTTTTGTCACGTCGCATCACAGTCCAAAGAATGTGAAACAGAAAAATCGATCATCCCAATTTCTTCCGAAGTCCAGCTGCCCATGGAAACCATCGATCCTGCCTGCTCCTTCCTTCTGTTGCACGCAGAGCCGCTTTTCGAAGAAGACACGGCGGACATGCTGTTTGTTTAGAACTTTCCCCAGCCTCTCTCTCCCCCTTTATTGAAAGCATGTTACCCGCTAAGAAGCTTAATTGCTTCTGTCATATAATCATGGACCCATTTTATTCACATGTTCAAATCGGAATCCTGTTGGGTGTATATATATGCCCACTAATTGAAATTATGAAAAGCGGTGGGATGAATGAAACATACCCACTACTTTGGCAGAATGAAGTATCTTTTGTGCTGTGAAACGGTTATTTATTTCATTCTTCACCCCTTGTGTTGCTGTAGATTTGACGAGCTTCTGACAGTTCTTGCTGTGTATGCTAACAATGTGGATTCGCTACACACGCTATCATTAGCGGCAACAATCCCCCCCGGGGTGGGATGGGAGCAGCCGCGTTGCTTGCGAGAATTAAAGATGTCTCTTGACAGAGAATAATGAGGGTATTGATTGTCCTACAAGATATTTACCACTCTCCACTCCTGAACTGCAAAGGGCATCGACAAATCCAGACCATGCAGTATCCTCCAAATCATAGGGGGAGATTCTTTTAAACGAGCCGTTCTAGACATAACCTGCGCACTCCGTAACTGAATTAGCTTTCTGAATTTACGGCTTTGTTTGATGTGCTGGAGAAGACTGAAGGTTAATAGCTCAGGATCTCATTAAATGACTGGGCTAGGGCTGGATGCGCCATTTTTATGGTAGCTCTGTATATTTCTATGGCATCGCTTTTTACTTATTGTAGAGTTAGTGAAAGTTATCATGGGCTTTATGATGTTTGAAGTGGATGTTATAACAAATGTCAGTATACCTGGAAGATTTTAAAGGGATACTCCACTTTTTTTTTTTTTGAAAATAGGCTCATTTTACAGTTGGGTTTTACCGTTTTCGAATGTATTCAGCCGATTTTTTGATTTAGAAGAATATCAGTAACCAGACAGTTTCTGGTCTCATTGACTTCCATAGTATATTTTTTTCCTACTATGGAAGTCAATGAGACCAGAATTGATCTGGTTACTGATATTCTTCTAAATATCAGACAATCGGCTGAATGGATTCGAAAACGGTAAAACTCAACTGTTTAACTCTGGGGGAGTTGTGAAATGAGCCTATTTCCAAAAAAAAGTGGAGTATCCCTTTAAAATGAGCAGTTTGTTCTGTGGAAACACAAACCGGAAAACAGAACTCAACGAGCGCAGTGCTGAAAAGGGGGCGGGGCTATATAAGGTCTATATATTATCTTTTGTTTTTTCTCTAAATGTTTTTAATGATTGTTTTATTCGTTTATTAAGGAGTCAATGAATTAGTAATGATTCATTTGATTCTCTGATTAATTTGCTCAACTTCCATTACCGGAATAGACGTTTTCCGATTATTTATACCACTACCGTTTAGACGTTTAACCCAATATGCTCTGTCCGAGACTAACCCATCTCTGAGTTGCCAGTTTGGTTACTTTTGACAAAGCCAATATTAGAGTGTATATTTTAATATACAGCATCAGTGTTATATAAAATTTATCATACTGTGTGATGTAAGATTTTGGTCATACTGATCTCTTCAAAGTACAAAGGCAAATCAATATTTATCCTCCAGTGTTAAAGCCAGTTATTTGATATCTGAGATATAAAATGTGTTTCTTTTTTTCCCCCATTCAGGTGACGACTACTGGCAGAGCGAGCTACTATGTATCCTATCAAAGAGAACCTTTTGTACGCATCAAAATCCCCAAATACTCCCTTCCTAAGGTAAGAGGCTACATACAATTTCATTTATTTAGTTTTATTTAGTTACAGGGATGGATTTACCTCAAGTTGAAACATACAACAGGCAAAATCTTTTTTTTTTTTGGCCCATCCATCTGCCTCAGCCAAATTTTATGGCTTTACCAACCAGCTATTTACGGAGCCAATAGAGTTACACGCTATACGCTATTTTTTATATTTTTTCATTGGTTAAATATTTGCAAAACCCAGAGACTGATGTTACAGGTAGGGTTGGGTATCGAGAATCGAGTATCGATTGGAATCGGGACTAACTTTTCGTTTTTCCCGGAATCGTTCAAAAGTTAAAATTTCGATTCCTAGTTTCCATATTCACAGTCCGCCGAGCCGAAGAAGAAACCGCTGAACAACACCAATGAAGAAGCGTCTACCGGAAGTGTTGGCATAACCGCGCGAGTCGAACATGAGTAGCTTACGTCGGCGGTCCAAAGTGTGGCTTCACTTTTCTAAAAATAACGAAATCGCGGCAAAATGCAAAATTTGTGACAAAAGGAGTATTTCCTTCAGAAAGGATTATTTCCTTCAGAAAGACCGTTGGTTAGCAAGGTTAGCTAAACTTTTTTGACCCTGCCTCTTAAAAGAATCGCAATCGAGAATCGTTAGGAACCGGAATCGAAACAAGGAATCGGAATTGGAATCAGAATCGTTCAAATTCAAACGATACCCAACCCTAGTTACAGGTGACAAAAAAGTAATGATTTATGAAAAACAAAAGACAAATTATGGAGATAGGGGGTTACTGTTTTACTTTGATTGTTTGTTTTAATTTATTTGTGCATTTTTATGATTTAATTATTAGCTTACAAATCCCCCTGCAGATACCTCGCTTGATACAACAGCAGTTTTGGCTTTTATACTTACACCTATTGGCTTGGATGAATGATAACCCAAAAGTAAATGTGTTTCGTTACCAATGCCAAGCACATTTCTGCACATTTCTCCAGAACTGAAGTACAAAATCGTTTCAGTTGGCTAGCTTTGGTCAGCTGGGTATACATTAAAACACATGTTCAACTGAGCTCTGCGCAAACATGTAATCCCATAGATCATGCCCAGCAAGAACTAGCAGGGGTCCTTACTAATGACTTCTGCTTTCTTTTTTCCTCACCCTTCAGCTGTCTTTTCTCCTTCTTTCTTTTTCTAGGACATGCATATTGTGAGCACAGATCAAGGTCAGGTTTTCACCGCCGTCCAGGAGTGGAACCAGAACGACACCTACAACCTGTACATATCTGACACGCGTGGGGTGTACTTCACCTTGGCCCTGGAGAACGTCAGGACCAGCCGTGGCCTCGGAGGCAACAGCATGATCGACCTTTACGAGGCATAACTTCATCACTAACTTGTTAACACGCTAACATTAGCCTTCAAGTCAACGGCTTCATGCTAGATGCTCATTACTCCTCAGGCTGCATTAGAATTCATGTCAGACGCCACTTCTCGCCCTGGCACTCAAGCAGAGCCCACATTATCTTAAGCCTCTGGGGAATTAGCAAGCGTAAATGAACGATAGCAATGAATACAGAGAGATAAATTGAGTTGTAGTTAAATGTTGTCGAGAGGGGGCTAGCGAGGAGAGGCCACTGATTCAATGGGAACTGCTCGCGTTTCATGTACAACCCCGTTTTAAAGGGGTTTCCCTTGATCTTTCGAGATAAAAGAGTTCATTGTACCATGAAAACAGACTGTAACTTTTTTCTCGCTCTGGGAAATCTAGCTTAAGTGTAGCAGTGTTTTGGATATGATAGCTGGTGTCTCGAGCACGGTTAAGGAATACTGACTAGGGCTGTCAAACGATTAATCGCGATTAATCGCATCCAAAATAAAAGTTTGTGTTTACATAATATATGTGGGTGAACTGTGTATAATTATTTTATATATATAAATACATGCACATGCTTTTGAAATATTTTCATGTACTGTATATAGATTTATATATGATTTATATTTTATATAAATATAAATATTTTATATATTTTTTTCTTAAATATACATTCATGTGTGTGTAATATATGAAGAGTTCAGAGGCAAAAGCCTCTAAATGCCATTTGAAATTTTCTTCTTTAATGATGATTTTGATCAAACTTGTATATTTAAGTTCAGTAATTTCACTTAAATAACAATTAATAGGTAATTATCATTGCCATTTAAGTGAAATTACTGAACTTAAATATACAAGTTTGATAAAAATCATCATTGAAGAAGAAAATTTCTAATGGCATTTAGAGGCTTTTGCATCTGAACTATATATATATATATATATATATATATATAAGAAATATTTTCATGTATATACTGTATATATATAATTATATATAATTTATATTATATATAAATATTTTATATATAAATATTTTTTTTTCTTAAATATACATGCATGTGTGTGTATTTATATATATATATATATATATATATATATATACAAAATAATTATACACAGTGCACCCATATATATTATGTAAACACAAACTTTTATTTTGGATGCGATTAATCGTGATTAATCGTTTGACAGCCCTAATACTGACATTACAATTCTCACATAAAAATTAATATCGTCTTGTCTTAATTGTTTACACAGTTATTTCTTGTTTATTTAGTTTCAATGGCAATGCATATCAGAACCTTAAAATACACAACATATGACAGGTAATTATATCGACTTCTAGAGTGTCTATTTAATAATTAGGTGTCTTTTAGTTGTTTCAAAGGTCTTGTGAAGACAACAGAGTTTGGGGGTCATTATTATATTGTCAAGGAACAGCCTAAATTACTTACTTGACATTTTGTTCTATTATGAGAGAAACATTCTCAGCTCATAAAAGATTAGAACATACGGCAAGTGGAACTAAATGAAATGAAGTGCCTTTCTCTTTCTCCTGTTATGTCTCCTCATGTTCTTTAAACACCTCTCAGCAGTAGTCTGCATTAAACCCTTCTCAGGTCAATGGATTTGCTTTGCTTGCTTCTTTTAATAAGGCTAAATTCTCTATGTTGTAGTAATAGGCTGTTAGATCTTTTCTTTTCAAGTACTAAAGACCTTATTCACAGCAGCACCATCTTTGTCTTTTAAAGAGATACTCCACTTTTTTTGGAAATAGGCCCATTTTACAACTTCCTCAGAGTTAAACAGTTGAGTTTTACTGTTTTCATGTCCATTCAGCTGATTTTCTGATATTTAGAAGACTATCAGTAACCAAAGAGTTTATGGTCCCATTGACTTCCATAGTAGGAAAAAAAAATACATACTATGGAAGTCAATGAGACCAGAAACCGTCTGGTTACTGATATTCTTCTAAATATCAGAAAATCGACTGAATGGATTCGAAAACGGTAAAATTCAACTGTTTAACTCTGAGGGAGTAAGTGGAGTATCACTTTAACAAGAACGAATTTGAGGCTGTGAGGGATAGACATGCATCTCTTCACTGGGTTGTAATGTTATTTAATGTGTTTTTGGATTGCTCTGCTGATGAAACACTGCAAAAATATATTTCCAAGTAATTTTAGTTATAAAAACAACGAGCTATGGAAATTTATAAGTTGTCGAAAGGAGCTTTATACAGCTTTTTTAAAGCAGATGCGATTGAAAACACAGTAAGTCTATCCTTCACAGGGAGGGATTTGCAGTCAAATTGTCATTATTGAGGGAATGACACTTAAAGACAGTTGTCACAAACTTGCATAAACCCTATTTCATATTCATGGCATATGTCATGGTTATGAAGGTGTCATGCCAGGCTTATGCACACCCCTTCAAGCAAAGTGTTACCTTTAATTTAAACCGTATCATATGCATGACTTTATACTAAATATAAAAATCATCTACCTCAATCAATGTTATTTTGGGAGGATAAGTCCTCAGTAGAAATTTTAAGCAACGGAAGTATCAGTATTTCAATATCGATCCAGCTGTCTCTTTGTGGCCAAGAACATTGTAGTTTTTCTATAAGAATGCATTTTCCAATTGAGTTCAACCTTCATCATGACAGTAAGATTACCATTAGACTATGGATGCTCTCAGCATACTATATTGTATTGCTTTAAAATTAGCAGCCTGCACCAAAAAAAAAAAAAAACAAGTTGAGGACTGAAACATTCCCTCCCTTTGTCCAAGCAGCTAAAAATAGTCTCCATTAGTGAGTGCAAGCAAGGATGGTTTCATTAATGCATTGGTTATGATGCGCCTCCCCATTGCTGTGCCAAGGCTGGCTCAATGCACGCTTACCCTGCCAATACTGAATCAGCAGTCCATCCATATCTCTAATAGATTGGAGCAGCCTTCATTACTGCTTATTGAAAATTGGCCTTTTTCAATGAAACTCCAGTTGGAGCCTAGACGCGGTTTGTGGCTGGAAGTTTGTCATATTTATCTGCTTATTGATCGGAGAGAAGTGGAGTTGTTTACTTTTTTATATAGTTTTATAACAGTAATGATTAATAATGCATATTTTGATTCTGGCACCATTTGCACAAACTTTGTTTGGTGTTGGCATCAGCGGCATGTCATTCTGTTGGCAAAGTAGGCACTATGATTTCCTTGGCAACGCTAAAATAGAGACTACCGTTCAAAAGTTTGGGGTCAGAAATTAATACTTTTATGCACCCATGATGTATTAAATTGGTAAAAATAACAGTAAGGACTTCTAAATTTTTAGAAAAAATAATGGAAAGGTCCTAAAAATGAAAATGCTGTATCATTTTCTCTCCCAAGTTGTTCCAAACGAGTTTGAACACAAAATAAGATATTTAGAAGAATGTCAGTAACCAAAGAGTTGATGGACCCCATTGACTTCCATAGATTTTTTTTTTCTCCACAAGAAGTCAATCCATCAACTGTTTGGTTACCCATATTCCTCAAAATATCTTATGTCTTGAGCAAAAGAGAGAAATTCATACATAATTCGTACATTTTTCGGAAAACTATCCCTTTAAATGTTCTTCATGTGACCATGCCAATAAGGAACCTTTATATTTTAAGAGTGTAGACCCAAAAAGTTTATGGACATCATAGTTTCAATGTTTACTTTCTCAAAATACAATTGGCATGGCCATTTTTTATTATTACTAAGTAACTGGTCTCAAAATTGATTATAAGTGGATGTAGAAAGTCAGTTCCCCAGGTTGCCAATTATTTCCAATTTATTGCACATTTCTTAAACAGTTAAAACATCATTTACTGTTTTTAACAGTAAGGATCTTTGCTTTGTTTGCTCTTTTGATTGTTTGCATAGTGCTGAACATGTAGTCCTGATGAATTCATTGTAAACACGAATGAGCAGCCGATCCACTCACTGAAGTGTGACCCGATTTGCAGAGCATGCTTAATATGAACCACTCTACCACAACCAGTACACCCATCTTCCGGGAAGAACATTGGAATGGAGAGATGGAAGCTAAAGGATAATAAATAATTACCACTGTGATTGACACGTCTAGCCAGCGGAGGAGGGGACATCATTAGCCGTGTCCATCCAATGCGGCTCCGTCACTGTGACACTGTCAAGTGCAGTCCCTATTAGTGCCACTTACAGACTCGGACCCTGGCTTAGAGCAGGCTTCGCTAGCGGGAGCGATTTAAACCGATCTCTAGCACCACTGTCACGATTCAATATTGCTAAGTTTGGACTTGTTTCAAGCCAAGGATGAGCAGCCTGGCTGTGGGTTAGATGCTTGTCAGATAGAGGAATACCTTGAAATTGTGTGGAACATGTCAGCTAGTTTGAGCTATCATAGAGTGGGCGCTAGATACTGGGTTAATTAAGAGGCTTTATTAGATGACAGTTGAAAGAGCTGTAACCATGGATATAGATGTTCATATTTGTATCGTATTTCTTCTCCCTTGTTCCCAGGCAGCAGGGATTGAAGGTATGCTCATCGCTAATAGGAAGGTGGAGAACCAGGTGAAGACTTACATTACTTACAACAAGGGCCGCGACTGGAGGCTTTTGCAGGCGCCTGCTACTGACCTGGCTGGAAATCCCATTCACTGTGTGCTGGTAAGGAAGTGTGAGAGAGAGAAATAAAGATGTGGGTTGAACAAAAATTCATTTCATTTATTATTTCACTTCATTTCATTACATTAGTCAGTGAACTTTTTATTTAGAGAAAAAATAATGGGACAAAAAGAAATCAAGTGACATTTAGAATAGATAAAAATGTGCAATTAATTGAGATTAATCGCTATTAAATATTTTAATTGTTTGACAGCACTATTATATATATATATATATATATATATATATATATATATATATATATATATATATGTATATATATATATTGTGAACTATTCCTTTAACTTGATCAATTTGTTGTTTTATAAATAGAATTGAGTGAGTGAGTGAGTGAGTGAGTGACAAAAAAAAAAAAAAAACTAATTGGCCAAGTGACACACACTATCATATACAGTATTTTTTAAATAGTGAATTATTCCTTTAACTTGATCAATTTGTTGTTTTATAAATAGAATTGAGTGAGTGAGTGAGTGATATATGAAGAGTTCAGATGCAAAAGCCTCTAAATGCCATTTGAAATTTTCTTCTTTAATGATGATTTTTATCAAACTTGTATATTTAAGTTCAGTAATTTTACTTAAATGGCAATGATAATTACCCATTAATTGTTATTTAAGTGAAATTACTGAACTTAAATATACAAGTTTGATAAAAATCATCATTAAAGAAGAAAAATTTAAATGGCATTTAGAGGCTTTTGCATCTGAACTCTTCATATATACATACACACTTTTGATTAGTATTATATATTAGTGATTTATTACTATATATATATATATATATATATATATATATATATATATTATTTTATTTAGTTATTTATGGGTATACAAAAGAATATTTCGAGAAAATGTCTCTTGATGGTATGCACTTAGCTTAACTGTCTTATTCTCTCAAGCTAATTTTATTTCTACAAATAATTTGATTAAAGGCTACATACACTAATGCATAAAATGATAATAGATTTTCCTTGTGTAGGTAGATTAAATCATATATTTTATTATTATTATTATTATTATTAAATGAAAAGTAGTTTTAGGGTCTTGGATACACATAGGGAACCATTAATATTTAGTAGCGGTATCATGTTTACATGCAGAAAAAATAAAAATGAAGGCCGAAATACACACAGAGAGCCCCTGCAGATTGAAGAGGCTTGAATCTGAGTTGACTGTAATAGTTCTCTTGTTTGACACTCTCATTAGCCTCCTATAATCCTGAAAATTATTTACTTGAAATCCTGTTGCCTTTGCCGTCCACGTAATAATGTCAAGCCATCCATTGAGGGGATGAAAAGGACAATTTCTTGCACGTGGAGAGCAGATATAGTTCTTGTTTTGTTGGAGGTCCTAAGCGAGTTACTTCTCTGCTGTAATGTCAAAACCCTGTCTTTTGCTGGTAATGACTGTAAAAGGCAATTAACTCGAATGGTAATGATACTTTAGGACTTTCACCCTCCATCCTTCATGTTACCTTTTCACTGTTCGATAAATAACATGTACCTACAATTGCACTCAGTAATAAAACATCACACATGCCCTTTATTTCAAATGCATACACATACTTGTGCAAGTCACGGCTTGAGGCTGTCTAGTTTCTACATGCTATTTCAGCTGTAAGCTTGAGGCTACTTCAGCAATACTAAAATTAAATCAAATGCTACTTTATTTGGAAATGCTATGAAATTGACTTTGCATGGGCTATTTTAGAATAGTAAAATACAAACCATTCAAAATTTTGTTGGTTATAAAAAACAAACAAAAAAGTAATGTGAATAAAGTCTCTTATGCTCACCATTTATTTGACTAAAGATGCAGTAAAACAGTAAGAGTAGATTCAATATAGCTGTTTTCTAATACGTTTTTAAAATGTATTTTATTCCTGTAATGTCAAAGCTGAATTTTCAGCATCATCACTTGTCTTCAGTGCCACATGATCCTTCAGAAATCATTTTAATATGATAATTTGTTGCATTTCTTATGATTAGCAATGTTGAAAAACAGAAGATTGCTAAAATTATACAACAGGCAGTCATTTAATAGCAGTCAAAATAAAAGTTGACGGATTTATTATTATATGTGCATTGACTGCTTCCTGTGTAGTACAGATGATTATAATGGCCACGATTTAGTTTTGACCAGTCACGTCATGCCACAGTTCAGTGCTTTCAATTTCGGGAAATCAGAGATCGTCCTCACTGCAGAACATGAAATCCACAGGGAGAAGTTGGATCCAGTTCCAACTCCTCCCACCTTACATATACCTAAACCTACCCAACTCCAACCCCTGATCCCTAAACCTACACATCTCCACCCCCTGATCCCTAAACCCACCCCTAAACCTGCCCAGCTCCACCCCCTGATCCCTAAACCCACCCCTAAACCTACTCAACTCCACCCCCTGATCCCTAAACCCACCCGTAAACCTACCAAGCTCCACCCCCTGATACCTAAACCCACCCCTAAACCTACCCAACTTCACCCCCTGATCCCTAAACCCACCCGTAAACCTACCGAGCTCCACCCCCTGATACCTAAACCTACCCGTAAACCTACCGAGCTCCACCCCCTGATACCTAAACCCACCCCTAAACCTACCCAACTTCACCCCCTGATCCCTAAACCCACCTGTAAACCTACCAAGCTCCACCCCCTGATACCTAAACCCACCCCTAAACCTACCCAGCTCCACCCCCTGATACCTAAACCTACCTAACTTCACCCCCTGATCCCTAAACCTACCCAACTCCACCCCCTGATCCCTAAACCTACCCAACTCCACCCCCTGATCCCTAAACCCACCCCTAAACCTACCCAGCTCCACCCACTGATCCCTAAACCCACCCCTAAACCTACCCAGCTCCACCTCCTGATCCCTAAACCCACCCCTAAACCTACCTAGCTCCACCTCCTGATCCCTAAACCCACCTCTAAACCTACCCAATTCCACCCCTCAGATCTGGATCCGACTCCGACTCCGCCCCCTGGATCTTGTGTACTGCAATGAGGTGCTAGGTAATAGAACGACATGTAAACTTGGAAAGTCATACAAAAATTCACAACTCAGGACATCATTGTGCAGTGTTTCTGCACCCAGGGAGATGTTCCAAAGGTAATTAAAAAACATAGCAAACAAACAAAACGCATCAATGAGTCAAAGCTCCGAAATTATGTGATAAAACGTTAGCAAACGTGTGCAGAGACCGGGGCGATCATCTGTATTGATAATTGTACACCTATATCACATCACATTGTTTATCCTCCGCAAATTGGTTTCCAGGTGACTCTGTTGACAGCCAAACACCTACTAATCTAACAGGAGCATTGCCATTTTGTTGTGTTTTTGTATCGTCAACCAAAAATCTGGCCTTTGGTGGATTTAACTTTAGATATTTCGAAAATATCAAATATGGAACGCAGCATTATTCTCACAACAGCTGTATTTTTCTAAATTCTACATGTGTTGCCTTAATAAGCGTAGTATCTCTTCGCAGCATTGTCCTCTAGGTTTGCTTCATATATTTATTGCCTTGATTTACCTGAGCTGTTATTTTGTTTACATGCACATATCCGACCACAAGATTAACAGTACCCAGTACACAATGGATCGCACTATCAGGACAGGGAATTATGGGAGTTGTTTCTATATCATGAATTGTATAATATTAAGCATAATGTCACCTACTGTATGGCCAACACATCACTGTTTGCGCGCTTATTGTCTTAGACTTTTGCATGCCTGCGGGATCACTTTGGCTCGCTTTGATTGACAGCTACATAATAGCTTTGTTGTGGCTAATAGAGGATGTGTCACTTTCTCTCTGCTCAGCCGTTTTGTTCGCTGCACCTACAACTGCAGATGTCAGAGAACCCGTACCTCTCAGGCTCCATCTCCACCAAGAGCTCGGCGCCGGGAGTCATCGTTGCTACAGGTAAATGGGAAAACCTGAACGACATGTGTGGGACTGTCATGTTCGGTTGCTGTTGTGTGTGTGTCGGCATGTTCGTGAGAAACTAAAATGTTGCTTGTTACTTCAGGCTGGTCACTAAGAATGCTATTACACTCAGAGCTTTTGCTGTTCGCAGTGATGTGTCCTGTTAGTTGGTGTGAAAGTGGCTTTTGGCATCAAATGGAAATGTGATTTACTCATTGCAAAGCTGAGAGGAGTCATACGCCAATTCACCCTAAATAACAAAAACAAACCACAAGAGAAAATTTCTGTCATTTACTCAGCCTTATGTCATTCCAAACTGAAATGTCCATACAGTGGAAGTCAGTCATTGTGTTCTGCAGAAGAAAGTCATACAGCTTTAGAATGACAATTTTAATATCCAATCTCATAGTAAACAGCTTGTATAGTCTTTGAATGCTTAATTCGCTAAGTAGCAGAAGTGACGTGCCACATTTAACCTCTTAACGCCCACTGTCGCAAATATGCAACAAACCGTTTGACTCAGTCAATCAGCCGAGATAACGTCTGCATTCCCCCAATGTCGGTTAGTGCATATTCGCTACGGACCGAGGACCTTCAACAAGCACTTGTTTCTAGTGGGACCTCAAAGTGACGGACGTATTTCCTAGTTTACGCATGGTCAGGAACATTTGCAACATTTGCAACATACCAAATTGACCATTATGCCCGCTGTTGCAGATTTGCAACATACCAAATTGACCCCAAATTGACCAATGCCCGCTGTTGCAGATTTGCAGCACACCAAATTGACCCCAAATTGACCATTATGCCCGCTGTTGCAGATTTGCAACATACCAAATTGACCCCAAATTGACCATTTGCAACATACCAAATTGACCCCAAATTGACAATTTGCAACATAGCAAATTGACCCCAAATTGACCAATGCCCGCTGTTGCAGATTTGCAACATAGCAAATTGACCCCAAATTGACCATTTGCAACATAGCAAATTGACCCCAAATTGACCAATGCCCGCTGTTGCAGATTTGCAACATAGCAAATTGACCCCAAATTGACCAATGCCCGCTGTTGCAGATTTTCAACATACCAAATTGACCCCAAATTGACCAATGCCCGCTGTTGCAGATTTGCAACATACCAAATTGACCCCAAATTGACCATTATGCCCGCTGTTGCAGATTTGCAACATAACACAATTTCGATTATGTGTTGTGCAAAAGTGAAATTGATAATCTCAACATTATTTACCATCTACTTAAAGGCAAAGCACACATAAAACTTTTTTTTTTATATACAGCTATATAAATTCAGGCGTTAAGGGGTTAAATTTCAGTTGTGCAGATTTTGTTACACTTCCGTAATGCAGTTACATTCAGTTAGCAATGTACAGTAATGCCAGCCCATTCTCATCCCAAGGCGCCAACTGACGCTTTTGGCCATGCGTCAACATCCGACGCACATGGCACCCTTTAGCGTCCATATGAGATGCGCCTCCTAGTGGTCTAACCCTAACCCTACCACAGACCTAAACCTACCCGCATTATCTAACTAACACAGTCTCATCCCAAGACGTCATTAGTTTGCGTTGCGGTACCATACGTCAACATCTGCCTTTTTAGGGTACCCTTAAACGTCGGTTAGATGACAATCCCGGGCCTTCATACAACTGATGCTTTACCTTTAACGTCGGTTAGGTGACGGGGTAGGTTTAGGGGTAGGTTTAGGTCTGGGGTAGGATCCTATAACGTCATCTAACCGACATTTGAGGGTACCCTAAAAAGGCGGATGTTGACGTATGGTCAAAAGACGTCCCAAGACGTCAATTATATAACGTCTTGGGATGAGACTGCGCTGATCTAACTGACGCTAAAGGACTCAAAATATCAATTTAAAAACTATTGTATTGCTTCCGCTAAAGAAAATAGTCAATTCCGTCTGAACTGCGTCCATGGCAACGCTGTGTTTTTCATGGCAACGCTGTGTTATACTTTGCAGTATAAGGCCAGATTCACATATAGCGCCTAAAAACATGTAGAAAACGTTGGGCGGCCGCATTCTGCTTTTTCCAAAGCCTTTTTTTTTTGCGTTCCGGTTGGTTCTTGTCACGTGACCTACTGTGCGCTTATGGTGCGCTTGCGGCATTCTGAAAAGTTGAGATGTTTTTTTGTCTCGGACGCTCTTGGAAAAAAACGAGCGCGCAAAAGACGCAAAAAAACACATTCTACATTGTAATTCTACCAATCCATGTAATAGTCTATTATATGAATGTCTTCATATATTTTTTGGGAGTGGCTATGCATGTTCAATGTCATACAACAAAATTTTGTAATGGTATGTATATTACCCATTACAATTATCCGGTTTTCAACCGTTCAACAGTTTCCAACATTGATGTAATCCAGTGTCATAACTTTTTACTTTAATGAGTGGGCTAAATATTTGGTATCATTTATTCATTATCATTTATACAGGATTTCTCTAAACATAAACATCCCCCTCATTTCACATTTTGCTCATTTTGCAAGTTTTTGCTCGAAGGAAATAAACTAATTTCTCACAGGCAATTCAAGGTCGTACAATCACTTCCTCTCAGTTCATTCCGACAGTCTTAGAAGACGGGGCAACAGCACACAGTAGAGGCGACTGCAGGCGGTTATACGCTAGTCATTATGTGTGTGTGCGTAGGCGTAAAACAACATCTACACAACAAAACTACACAAGAGTATCAGTTCATTTGTGAAGATGCAGCAGTCTTTCCTTATCTTTCACGTTCGCTGTACTGTAATTCAGAGTCGTTCCCACAGGGACATTTTGTTGCTCTGAACTTTCTCTTTTAGAGCTTCAGAACATTGAAAAATTAGACAATTATTTTCATACAGTAAGTATTTACAGTTATAAAATGAGTCTGGATAATATACAGTAGCTCAGACCATTTGCTCTTGGATGATGAATTTGATTAGAAGTGTTTGAGTTCATATTAAAATATTTGAAGAGCCTACTTTTATTCTGCAAGGATGCATTATATTGATCAAGAGAGGCTGTAAAGACACGCTACAACGATTTTGATTTCAAATAAATGCTGTTCTTTTTGAACTTTCTATTTATCAAAGAATCCTGGAAAAAAGTATCATGGTTTCTACAGAAATATTAAGCCACACAACTCACTGTGCAGTGATAAAGACGGTGTAGATGATGAATGTGACAGCAATAGAGACTCAAAAACATTAAAAAATCTTGTATTGGCAGTGCATATTATTGTTTTTTGTCAGGATGTGAGGGAACATTGCAGTCAGAGCTGAGAGTGTTTGTGTATCTGTGTATATGGATATTGTGTGTGTGTATATATTGAGCTTGTATGAGCATGAATTGAGCAAATATTGAACTATTCTGCCTGACCTCAATTACAAAGGCTGCTTATTCAAATATAAATACATATTTGTTGGTTCATGGATTTTAAATGTGGCACGCTGGTTTTTACACTGTTTCATTATTTAACAAATTTTTTTTTTAATGGTTTATTTTCTAGGAAATATTGGCTCCGAACTGTCTTACAATAATGTGGCTATGTTCATTTCATCAGACGCAGGCAATAACTGGAGACAGGTATGGCTTCTTCACAACTCTATACTAAAAATATCTGGACGAATTTAACAAAGTAAATTTATCAGAATATATATATATATATATATATATGTATTTTTGAGACATAAGTGTTCATTGAATCGATTGTAAAATCGATTTTCCATGTCTAAAGACGTTTTAAGATGGCCCAACTCAATTTAAATTGTTAAAAATTAAGTTGATGCAACTCAATAATTCATATTTAGAATTGAATATTACCAAATTGAATTAGCCCAACTCAATTTAAATCTTTCAATATTAAGTTGGCTCAACTCAATAATTAATATTTAGAATTAAAATTTTCCAAAATTAAGTTGGCCCAACTCAATAATTAAAATTTAGATCTAAAATTTTCCGGGGAGGCCAGAACGGTCTGTTGCTCTTAACCAGCTGTCCAGTTCCTGACAGGTTAACTGGTCTGATGCGAAGTCTCTGAATTCAAAACTCTGAATTCAAAATTTAGTTGGCCCAACTCAATAATTAATATTTAGAATAACATTTTTTCCAAAATTGAGTTAGCCCAACTCAATTTAAATTGTTCAAAATTAAGTTGGCTCAACTCAATAATTAATAATTTAGAATTAAAATGTTCTTCTTCCTGCTCAGCTAGCAACACTGGACATGAACCACACAGCAAACGGCAAAACCTTTTCATTACTGTCTACTTTCTATGTAAACATTTCTATCTAATTACATATTAGACAGGACTGTTAGACAAAGCGTAAACTAATGAACACGGAGAATGCGAGCAATGTGTGGCTCAGGCTGGTGTTCTCAGCACCATCAAAATAAAGGTTCTACTGCCCCGTCAAAATAAAGGTCCCAACTACAAGCTCAACTTATGTCACTTCAGAATTCCTACTAACTGTGCGAATGCAACATGGAAAATGTTCCATAGAAAACCATTTGTTCTCACAGGAAACACCCTGGTGGCTTGTTCCAAGAACTACCCGGCCGGTGCAAAAGCCCCTTTTGTTCCGATTTGTTCAATAAGATGCAAAATAACTCCATGTTGTTCTTCTAATGATGCAGATTTTTGAAGAAGAGCACAACGTGTGGTTTTTGGACAAAGGTGGAGCTTTGATTGCTGTGAAGCAGCCCACTGTGCCCACTAGACATCTTTGGTAAGTGCAAATAAGTTTGATTCTGCCAGGTTTATTCATGCTGGTTTGGTGAAATCCTTGCTTCACTTGTTTTGGTCAGCACTCTGACTGTCTGACAGGGTCAGTTCTGTGTTATTAGGATCGTTGAAGTATTGTGTCGAAAAAACACCATTGGTGTGAGTCGAACATGCTCCCTACAAGAACAAAAATGAAACAGCAGGACAGAAAGGCTGCCAAATAGCAGATTGGAATCAGTTTTTATGTGACGAACCATGGGAAGTGTTCCATATTAAAGCCTCCCACTTATCCCCCCGAGTTCACACATTGGTTCCTCGTTCAAATTGGCCCTCCCTGGTTTTGCTTCAGTGATGTTTAATCCCCCAGAGTCTTAAATCTTTTCTCTCTTATCACTCAAAGTGTTTGGCTTTAGTTTTAGGCCCACTGAAGTGTGGCAGCTTCATTTTTTAGTTCTCTTAAACAACTCAAGCGAGACAGTAAGTGGAGTCACAACTGAGGAGGGCGGTCGTGTCATTTCCTGCAGGTGTGACTTCAAATAACAGCCCTGTCTGTATGTTCTCTTAATGGATACATGTCAACACTGCATCAGACTGTTGCTTTTAGCAGAGTGAAGACAACTTTGCCATCACGCTTCAGTCCTTTCGTTGTGACCTTGTCACACTGTTTACACCTGTGAAATGATGTTGATAAGTATCATGATCAAACTTTCAGGAAGAAAGTTCTCCAGCTCTTACTTGCATGTACTCCCTCCTACCCAAGCATTTTTTTACCATGTTATTTCTGGTTTTCTTAGACCTCTACCTTTCTTTTTTACCTTTTCATTCTCTCTTTTTTTGTACTAGGTGTCGTGTATTGTGTCTCTAGCTTTTATTTGCTTTGTATTCCCTCTCAAAATAAGATAAATTATTCAAGGCATACATTAGTTCACCCATAAATGAAAATTCTGTCAGAATTTACTATTAACCGTGATGTTCCATCTCGATGTCTGCTTCAGGATCAGCTTCGATGAAGGTCGTCAGTGGACTCGTCACAGTTTCTCAGCCATGCCGCTGTTCGTGGATGGTGTTTTGGTGGAGGCAGGTGCAGAAAATCACATCATGACGTAAGTATATAGAGGTTTGTTTCACCATCTCACACAGCCTTTGCGTCCTCATTATGTCCTATTTTTCGAATAGATACCTCTCTGAGCTCTGCTCATTCAAGAGATACACTCATGAGGAAAGGTTAATTAAGCAGACTCCTAAGCTAATGTTGTTAGTCTCAGTGAACCAAACGCATTTCTCATAATGTGTCAGTGCTAGTGCTGTATCTAGTTTATCAGGGTCATTTTGTACTTTTTAATTATTACTTTAAACACGCATTAAACAATCCTTGCAGTACCGGATAAGATAGGATGGAAACGATCAGGTTTATTGTTAAATATAAACTATAGCTAACACTGGAATCCTGCATAAAAAGACGGTCTAGTGGGCGGACCTTGGCCAGTTACAGTGGTTATGGAGCCCATGTTTTATGTCTGGTATAAATATTTATATATATATATAAATATTTATATATATATATATATATATTTTTAAATATATATATATATATATATATATATATATATATATATATATATATTTTTTTTTTTTTTTTTCAATATATTTTTAAATATATATATATATATTTCTTCTGGTGTTTATGAATTTACTGTTTCTGGCTGTCTCAAATTCATTATAACTTTACTTTGTCTATACTTAAATAACTGTCTATATTAACATTGTCTGTTTCATAAATCGGTAACACTTTACAATAAGGTTCATTAGTTAACATTAGTCAACTACATTAGTTAACATGTACATTATGTGAACAATACTTCTTCAGCATTTATTAATCTTAGTTAATATTAATTCCAACATTTACTACGTTATTAAAATCAAAGGTTGTATTAGTTAACATTAGTTAATGGGCTGTGAACTAACATGAACGCGCAATGAACAGCTGTATTTGTGTTAACTAACATTAACAAAGATGAATAAACACTGTAACTAATGCATTGCTCATCGTTAGTTCATGCTAGTTAATGCATTTACTAATGTTAACTAATGAACCTTATTGTAAAGTGTTACCCATACATCTTTACATATGTATTTATGTATTGCATCATCCAAGTTAGTCAGGACTATATATCAGAGTGCATTTCTAAAAGAGTGAACAATATGGGCCATTAAATTGGTCACCTTGAATTCAGATAATACTATTAAGCCTATATCGTCCACTTTAGGTTATAGGTAACAATTTTAGACGTAGCTAATGAAGTAAGCTCGGATTGCGCAGCCTCTGGAGATGTACCTTTTTGCAAAGTTTAATTCCAATGCATACATTACACGCCTGAACTAGCTAATGAAGCTCTCCTGGTTCACTTGAAAATGAGTGAGTAGTTTGAGAGGAAAACTTTCTTTGTCTATCGGCAGGTTTTTCGGACACTTCAGCCACCGGTCTGAATGGCAGCTTATCAAAATTGACTACAAGTCCATATTTACCAGAAGGTGCACAGAGGGAGACTACCAAACCTGGCACCTGCATAACCAGGTGATTTTGTTATTTATGTATTTTTTCAAGGGAAGGGAGGTAGCAATAAATTGCAATATTGATCGTAGCTGACTTAAATATTTTCTTAGGGTGAGCCATGCATAATGGGTCAAAAGCAGATCTACATGAAGCGTCGTCCTGGAAACTACTGCATGGTGGGATGGGACAACTCCAGGATCCTTTCTGCAGAACCCTGCATCTGCAGAGCACATGACTTTGAGTGGTGAGTGAACAGTTCAACAACTTAACCAGCTGAAGCTTATTAGATCCACCCAGTGATCCAACAGCTGAATCTGTCACGCTTCAGTTCTCACTATTACCTAACTTAAACTATGACTTTTGCCTCAATAAACTAGCTAGTTAGATAAAAGGTATTGGGTAGGATTGAAGAATGTAAAATGTGCTTTATAATAAACATCCAATGGGCCAGTAATATGCATGCTAATAAGCAACTAGTTAATACTGAGAATTGCTGAATATAGTAGAATACGTACATGTATACATTTTCCTCTGCTTCTGAAGAAACTGTCTTAAAAACTTTCATTTACTTTAGATTTGCTCTGTTATTAATTTGATCTAACCCCAATTAAAAGAAGGTCTCAAATGTAGACTGATTGTAATTATATCCTGATCACATTTTAGATGTTATCTTAATTTAGACATTTGATTATTATTATAGGTATGCTTATACTCATTCATTCACATTCCTGGTCACATTCTCACTAACTCACTAGTCTGAATATAATCAAAGTGTGAAATGTTGCAAAGGGTAAAAAACTTTTTTTTTGGTCAAACATTGACAATAGTAAGAAGTGTTCTCAGGAGTTCAAATCAGCATATGATCATGTGACAATATTGAAATATTGAATAATAATTTTCCACAATATTACAGTTTATACTCTATTTTTTATTCGATAAATGCAGCACTTATACTAAGTATTTTACAAGCAAAAACAGTTTAAACAGAGCACAAACAAAAACTCTTTAAAACATAAAGTCTGGTTTATATTCTTGTTCAGTGCAGCTTTGTTGTTTTATATGCTAGTCTGCTCTTTAGGTGGGCTCGCAGGTATTTATAAAACCTTCATGTTTTGTTCACTGTGATCCAGGAGCTGTTTTCAAAGATCTCAGAATAGATATAGTGCTTCTACAGCAGCGGGCTGGTTAACCCCTTCTGTAGGGTCAGTGTAGATGGGATCAAGATGCATGACACAGACAGTCTCTGGACTTTCAAGCTTTTGAAGTCCACAAGGCTAAGAGAAGATTGAGGTTCTTTATCATCATAGTCTTTTGTTGTCTGTCTGGAGCTCCATTTAAAGTATATATAAATACTTTGGGATCTACATCATTTATCACATTCGCAGACTAAGTGTTCCTTCTTCTTCCAACAACACACCATGTATCCTTACTTTCTCTTTAGTACATTCTCATGTCCCGCACGGTCTCGTTTTCAATAAAACCCTTGGAAACCCATTGGAGGGATCTAAACATGCTTCCAGAGATGTGTTGATTCATCTTCTCTAAATGCAAGTAGTCCCCATGCCTCTTTAATTTGCCCAGTACTTTGATTCTAATAATGTAATTTTTCATTACACAATTCTTTGTTCAAAATATGAAACAGAAGGACCCCCTGTAATGACAGCCCATTCTCACCCCCAAGGCGTCACTTAACTGACGCCTTGGGAAGCATTTGGACATGCTTCAATATCTGACGCTTTAGGCGCCCTTTAGCGTCAGTTAGATGACGCCCTAGGATCGCGTGTACCCTACCCCCACCCCACACCTAAACCTAACCGACGCTTTCCTTTAGCGTCAGTTAGATGACGCCGTAGGATCGCGTCATGTAAGTGACGCTAAAGGGCGCCTAAAACGTCAAATATTGAAGCATGGTCAAAGGTGACGCCTTGGGGTGAGAATGCGTTGGTAATGATGATTTATTTGCGAGGACCTTCACAAAACATGAACATTTTTGTTAACTGAAATCGGCTGAAAATTGACATATGGGTCTTAACTTGTGTCTACATTGACTTGCTTTTATCCTTTGAAGTTTGCATTTACATATTCCTGCAGACTCTGTGTGTTTACATCATCACCTCTGCCGTCACAGTAATCTTCTCTTGATAACTGTGATAAATATATAATTTAACGTCCTTCTTAAAAGTAAATTCCACGTCATTTCTATAAAAGCTTCGCAGCCCATGATTTAGAAGGAAACATTGATTCCCTTTTCTGTCAAAGGAAATGATTATAGAGACATTTTGTCTTGCATTTATTTTTGACAGAGGGCAGTCGAGAAAGGTAAGGAACTTAGGAATTACTAAACGAGGCCATTTTGCATTTTGCTGGACTCAAACCTGCATGTTGAAGGATTATTAGCCTTAAAGGTTGTATCAGCGGGTGATTGTGGGTAACGTCACTTCTGTTTGTGTTTGAAGCAAGATCCCAAACATACCAAGTTAGCTCACACTTCCCTCCCGTTTCGTGCATCATGAAAAAAAAAACTCACACACTAAATCCCTACAATCTGATATTCGCTAGAGCTATCCAAGTTTAGTCGAGCTTCACTCATATTTTTGTTTAAGAATTATATTTTCACACACAGTTCACATACAAAAAAGTCAGCACTAGAAGCTACTCACCTGTCCAGAAGAAACAGTGCAACCTCGCCGTCCAAGGTTAAACCCAAACTTCAAAGTCAAACTTTATCAGGATTAAAGTCCATTAGCCGCTGTGATATTTTGTTTCAATATATTCGTTGACCAGATGAATTTGACCCACATTTACATATTTCATCCTGCAACTTTGTGATAGGAAAATGCTATTCGCATGCGTTCGCCACGTACACACTTTCTAGTGGATTTTGTTTCCAAGTGCTCAAGTCACTCACACATGCTCTGTTATACACATAGTGCAGATGCAGACGGCTTGAGTATATAGACTTTATGTAGCCCCGCCCCTTTGCAGCGCTGCGGTCATTGTCTTTTGACTTCCGGTCTGTATTTTCACAGCGATCTTGCATATGAATGAACTCGGTCGACATTTGTTAAGACATCTGCTTTACAATGCTTATGATAAACATTACAATGCTCATGATAACTTTTGTTAACTCTACAATAAGTAAATCCACTTCACCAGCTAATTACTCCTCAACAGCGATGCCATAGAGATATACAGCGCGACCGCAAAAAACGGAAGTTCAAAGACAATATTCTAAAGATGACGGCGCCCACGTTTCTCTGGTGCATAAGGTCTATAGGCTTGAGTATATATGCTGATGGCTTGAGTATATAGGCTTGAGTTACATGCATCTTGTCACCATTTAAACTGTCCTGTCAATGTTGTCACCTCCACATTCAATTTAATTTAAATCCCTTCTCTATCAGAGAGAAATGTAGTCGCACATTGATCTGCCAGAACTCTCCTTGTGTGTTTGCATAATGTACGTTTTGCAAAAATTTGCAATGCTTTTGCAGATGAAATATGTGGATAAATAATCAAATTCCCCGGTTGTATCCTCATCCAACGTACAATGGGTTTTGAGCAATATTAGCCGTTAGAGTGTGCATGGATCTGCACTATGAATTCTAATTGGAAAAAGTGGATCATCTTTGGAATACTCATTTCAACATACTATGATTTGGGACACACTCATTTCGAATACTATTTAGGATGAGTTGTAAGCGAATTTGGACGCAGCATGATTTTGTGATATTAAAGGGTTAGTTCGCCCAAAAATGAAAATTCTGTCAGTATTTTCTCACCCTCATGTTGTTCCAAACCTCTATGTGTTTATTTGTTCTGCTGAGCACAAAGGAAGATATTTGGAAGAATGTTTTAATCAAACAGATCTCATTCCCCATTGACTACCATTGTAGGAAAAAATACATACTGGTAGTCAATGGGGAATGAGATCTGTTTGATTAAAACATTCTTCCAAATATCTTCCTTTGTGTTCAACAGAACAAATAAACACATAGAGGTTTGGAACAACATGAGGGTGAGTGAATAATGAGAGATTTTTCATTTTTGGGTGAACTAACCCTTTAATAACAGCTTTTTAAAAAAAAATATCTACACAATATGCATTCTATTAAATGATTAATGCTAGTTAGTTCATACAGTAATTAGTTAAATACAAATGACCAAATTAATTGAGCTATTTACATGTAAAATGTGTCTTTTTTATGACAAATGATTATTGTGCCGTCATTGTCCAATACTGCCATTATACATTACATATTAAGCATTTTAGCACTATTGAGATCCTATTTGATTATGATGTAAATGAGAGTGACAGAGAAGCACATCTCTGCTGGAAGTTAAAGTTCAGAGGTTCTTTAATTATATTTAAAATTAAAATATATTTTAATATATTAAAATATATTTAATAACTTTAATTATATTAAAGTTCATTTATTGTTTGAGATTTTCACATCATGATCTAAGAGTAGCTTTAGGTGTCATTACTAATCCAGTCAGCATTTGCAAATTACAATTCAGAAACTATCCATTTATTCTTACTTATATCAAAGAAAATTGAATTTTCACCAAAAAAGTAAGAAATGCCATGACCCTCCGTCACACATTGTACCAAAATCCACTTCAAAGTTGATATTCCATTAAGTTTTTAACATTAAGGACGTTTCAGTTTTCAAGATCAAGTCATCAAAAGTGTCACTAATTAAATCATTTCTCATACATATGCTTTCTAAACAAGACAAACGACCCATTTCCCTGCGTAGACAAAGACATGTTGCGTCTTTTGAAATGTTATTATCTGTTGAGCATGTTAAGATATTAAACACAGCTAAATGGTGTGAACACTTCATTTTATTATAGGACTAATCTGAGCGCTAGCACACAAATCTTTTAAAGCTTGAATCTTATCTGAGTGCTGGATTGGAACTGCTCATAATTAAAAAACCCAAATGCCTGATGCCAAGAGGGACCATGTGGTCTGCCGGGTTTTGTTGTGGATCAGTAATTAATTGATAAATCAAAGTCACCAATGATATATGAACAGACATTTACTTCAGCAGGTTCCAAGGCTTCTGGGAGGAGAGAGAATTGAAAGACGTTGAGGACATACGTTGAAGCCTGCAGCTCTCAGAGCCGAGAAGACATTTATCATTCCAGAATTAATACATCTCAATGGCTGCAATTGTCTCAAGGGCATCAAAGAGGGACAAGCTTGAATACAAGATGTGCTGCTGTGCACGAATGAAAGGATGTACAAGTTGTTAAGAGAATGTTTTACGGGATGAGAAATGATGGAGAAGAGGAGGAAATGTCGCCAACCAGATTTGAACTTGTGTTGACCTTGTGTGAAACTAGTCAATCACACTTGGATTGAATTTATGTTTTTAAGAATGGATTGATATATTAAACAACACACTGAAAATTAATGGAGCACAGAAATGAGTCTTTGACTTCAGTATATGAGAATTGTTTCGTCTTTTGTAGTGATTATGGCTTTGAGAGAAGAGGAGATGGAAACTGTCAGCCAGCATTTTGGTTCAACCCTTCCATGGTGTCACGAAGCTGCAGCCAAGGGCAAAACTACCTCAACAGCACAGGGTAAGAAGCATTCACATACATATACTGATCTTATGGCGGTACACTACTGGTCGGGTCGGTAAACCGTTATCCGGCTTGGGTTTCCCCCGCCAACAGTACCCTTACTGAAAGAAGCGATCAACACCATTTTCGCGCGAAGAAAGTGACATAGTAAACAACAATGGATGGCATACAGCAGACTTTCTCGGCATGTTTGTCAGAAGAAACAAGCGCTGGCTTTAGGCGTTTCTCAATACCAAGTAGCCTAAGCAATGTCCGACTCGACACGACACGAGTCCTGCTAATGGAACAGCGTGTTCTTGAACGCGCCTCTAACCTCGCTCTGCGACTCCGGTTATCTCTGTATGTACATTTTAGGCAACAATAAAACCAAATATTTTATAAAACACCATCTGCTTCTTTTCGATTTCATTTAAATACATTTTAAACATTATAAGCACACAAATGTGGTTCAGGCAACGCATAGCCTATTGATTAGATTCACTGCATGTATGTACGTCGGTGTATATATATGAAGAGTTCAGATGTAAAAGCCTCTAAATGCCATTTGAAATTTTCTTCTTTAATGATGATTTTTATCAAGCTTGTATATTTAAGTTCAGTAATTTCACTTAAATGGCAACAGTGGTGGAGGAAGTACTGAATCTCAGTACTTAAGTAAAAGTACAAATAACCAGATAAATATTTACTTCAGTAAAAGTAGAAGTAACACAATGACAACCATACTTAAGTAAAAAGTAAAAAGTACCTGATTTTAAATGTACTTTAAGTATTAAAAGTAAAAGTACTTGCATAATAATTGATTCTCTTAATGACTATTTTCTAATGATTAATAAAACATTTAATTCTAACTCATTGAACCTAATACTCCTATAATGATGTTCAATAATGATGGGAAAAAATTGTTGTCACCATTTCTGAAACAAGCTTGCAATTAGGCAATAAGCCATATCCTTACTATATGTTAATAACTATGTTTGGCCGTAAACGCGATTAATTTATGGTGTAATTCTGAACCTCTTGGCTTGCCATAATCCTAACCAAACGTATATTACACACGGTGCGTTTCCTAAGCATGTAAAAACAAATTTTCGCGTATAAATTGCACGATAAACACACTGCGTGCAAGACGCATTTAGTTGATATATCTATGGCAACCAAACGTCACTGGTGAGACAAACGTGCAACGTTTACGTTTTGTCAGGGGAAAAAACTGATCAGAAAATGTAATGAAAAAGTAACAGAAGTTGTAGAAATGTAGTGGAGTAGAAAGTATAATAATTGCTGCAAAATGTAACGAAGTAAAAGTAAAAAGTATGCACTATTTATTCTACTTAAGTAAAGTAAAGATACGTGAAAAATGTACTTAAGTAAAGTAACGAAGTATTTGTACTTCGTTACATTCCACCACTGAATGGCAATGAAGATTATCTATTAATTGTTATTTAAGTGAAATTACTGAACTTAAATATACAAGCTTGATAAAATCATCATTAAAGAAGAATATTTCAAATGGCATTTAGAGGCTTTTGCATCTGAACTCTTCATATATATATATATATATAACAAAACTAAATATGTAAACATATTAAACATATTCCAGGCAATATGTAACATATTGCATATTGCATTGGTACAAATGTTGCAATAAACAACATTTTAGCATTTTATAAAAATCAGATTTTTTTATGATTAGTACATTTTATATTGTATATGAAGAGTTCAGATGCAAAAGCCTCTAAATGCCATTTGAAATTTACTTCTAAAATGACCATTTTTATCAAGCTTATATATTTAAGTTCAGTAATTTCACTTAAATGACAATTAATAGGTAATCTTTATTGCCATTTAAGTGAAATTACTGAACTTAAATATACAAGCTTGATAAAAATGGCCATTTTAGAAGAAAATTTCAAATGGCATTTAGAGGCTTTTGCATTTGAACTCTTCATATATTCTATCTGTTTAAAGCCTTTACTAATATTTATTTGTATTATTAATAATAATTAAAAAAAATGAATAAAATAAAAAGGTAATTTGAATAAATATTATAGGAAAATTAAATTATATGATATATTTTTTTTAATTTATTTCATATATTTAAAAAAAATAATACATAAGAAAACAATAATTACTAACTTAGATCCCACATCCTAATATTCATTCATGTTTCCTGTGTTCATTGGGATAAAGTAGAGAGCATTTTGTGAAACAATTCAATCAGACTTGCACTAATCTTGTTTTAGGAAGTGGTTATTTTTAATTAAGTGTGCCATGATTTAAACTTTACTGTGCTGATGAGCAGGCGCAAGCCATATTGATGTGAGCAGGTTTGAAACTTCCTGGAGATTGTGGCGTCCGTCTTTAGCACAACTTTCTAGACAGACAATCCATACAAAGAGACCTAGCCGGACAGATAACACTGTGTAATGGAAAGACTTCATTTAAACCTAATTTGAAAACCAACATCAGTAAGAAAGCATGTCCATTCAGAGCAAATAGTGTAAGATTACAGACAAAGGGAAGAGAAAGAGAAATAACACGATTATCATTTCCAGAGATTGTGTCAGAGCTGGCACATAAATCGATTCATCCTGAAAAAAAAAAAAAAAAAAAAATTAAAGCTTAGAATGGACTGAGTGCTGTATCCAAATGGATGAATACAGTGACCTCTAAGTATTCAGATGAAATACACGAATGCGGTTGAGTCAGATATCAAACCGCCAAATCATTTATTTCATTCTTATTTTATTTTTTAATCTTTTATTTTTGTGTGTTCCAGGTATCGTAAAGTGGTAGCGAATAACTGCACAAAAGGAGTGAAGGAGATGTACTCGGCCAGGAAACAGCAGTGTCCGAACCGCCCCCCACGAGGTTTAGTCCTGACAACCCGTGACGACAAGCTCACGGCCAACTTGGGCAGCAATGTGACCTTCCTTCTGCGACTGGAGGAGGTGAGATCTGAATCTCAGAAACTCAAACCTGACGCTAATGGAGAATATCAGATTCATTGATCTGATCATTTCAAGTGTTGCATGGCCAGAAGCTGTAATTATGGGCCTATTATTGAGTCAAGACCTAAATTATGCTGTAGTAATTATTAAATTGATGTGCTAACTCCATATTAAAAGGTGATCTGATATAAGGACATCCATGTATGTGGAAATGATTATTTTCTGTTAACTCAGTTTGTTCTCAACTGGCTTTACTTCAGGATTGAGATTTCAAATGGCGACACAGTGTATATACAGTATATATATTTTTTAATTTTGTTCTGAAAATTACCTTTCACAATTTTACAACATAGCAATGTCCCAGCAGTGCGCAAAATATTACTTTTAAATTATTAAAAATATTAGTATCAGTCAGGTCACCAATACTTATTATAGTTATAATTGGACACAGACTTTGGCATTAACACTAAAAAGAAATGGGAAGCATTTTTTTTTCCATATAAAAAGTTGATAAGTATGTTTATTTTCCTGTCCTACTAATGCAATGATTATATTTTTAGATGCATTTTTTTTTTTTTTTTCATTTGTATTTAACATGAAATTCAGAATTGCAACCCATTTTTTAGGTCACAATCCACTATTTGAGAAGCACTGATATAGACACAGTATTTATTGGATTTTATTATAATGTTCCATTTGTAGACATTAGATAACTACATTCACTCCGTACAGATGGGATAGTGCAAGCCGGATGTATATAACAAGCCTACTGGGGAATAGCTTTTCATTGATGTGCAATGCACACATGGTCACACATACTCTTTCTTGGTCTCTCTCTCTCTCTCACACACACACACACACACACACACATGAACTAACAATGAAAAATACTTTAGCAAGGTATAGATTTAGTTAATCAAATCTGAGATTTCTCAACAGCAATCGGGTGAAATAGGCAAATTTAGCCATCTAGCCCCATAGACTTCCATTCATTTTGCACTTCGGATGATCGCCCCCAGTGGAACTCTGGGGGAACTACAACCAAAAAATCGAAACAATAGGACTTAAAGGGGTCATGGACTGGCTTTTTAAATTTTATTATATTGTTGTCTGAGGTCAACTTATGACGTTCACTTGGTTTTTACATTCAAAAACATCAAAATGAATAAGTAATAGGCTATTTTGTACCCTAGTTTTGAGCCTAGCTGAAAAACGCTCGGTTTTTATGGGCGTCTCGCACTGAAGACTTGGAAGTAAACGCCCACTGCTGTGAGTGGATAACAGTTTTGCATATTATAATGAGTTTCAACTCACCCGTCGATGCACTTGGGGGAAATTGTTTTGAAAACGTCCAATGTTGTAAAATGGCAACCGGAATGATTCGCCCATACATGTTCGACCCAGAGTCCATGTGTTGCGCAATTCCTGTCAGATCCAATATAGACGGCACAGCACCGTTCTTTACTCTTAATCGCTCTGCAAATCCAGTCTTGTTTACAAAACAATCCTCAGTGAAATGAAGCGAACAGACGGACAATGTTTTACTTCATCAGCTGGAACGTCATTAAAAATAAAGTTTATCCATGCAGTCCTATTGCAGTCCAGAGGAAGCATGCAGCGACTGTCTTCTTCCACAACCAGCACTGCACAATATTTTGTATCGCTCGGTAGCTCGATCCGGTTTGTCATCACGAGGTAGGCATCTATGTTATTTAGCTATGCGTGTAATGTGCGAAGCGGTGGGCGGGGCTAATCCGGCCGCGTTGAAGTAGGCGTTGATCTTCTTCTGCGGGGGTGGTGTTTTATCCTCTTTGACGTCATAGTTCCCCACTTTGAAAAACGAGTCGTTTGCTGAGCCTGGTGTCAATAAAAGCTTTTATTGGACTAACAAGGACGTTTTCAGTTCTGAAACTTATTCTTATAATATGATGACCTCTTAGATGTCAAAAGCTCAAGGAAAATTTGATTTGTCAGTTCATCACCCCTTTAATCGTGAAAGTTTACATGAAAGTTTCTTTTATTTTTCAGTGCATTCGTTTTACAATATGCTTTTACCATCATGGGATTAATATTATAACTATTATTAGTGTGATGTTGAAATTGGTTGATTGTCGAAATTTCAATGGGATCAAAGATTTTGATCTACAGTAACTTGTGAAATAAGATTACGCTTAGATTAGCGTAAAATAAAGCCTACATTCAAGTCAAGATAAGATAGAAATACCACCTAAAGCAAAATAAATAAATAAATAAAAACAGTGGGTTATTACAGTGCAGCCAATTATGGGCCAACACCGTTGAGCTATTATTTGAATATGATTTTACTGTGCCGTTTGTTATTATGCTCTTAGCTATTTTATATTAACTCTCCACCAAACGACACAATCACAAAATTAACTATGATTGGCCACTTTACTTGCCGGTCATCCGAGACTCCCAGACCAGTGTGGCTAACATCAAGCTCTATATGTGAGCGTTTACACACACACGGGTCATTTTGACATTCTAGAATCTTTCCCTAATTCTGTCCTCGGCTCTGAGCTGTGCTGGAGCTCTGTGGCAGATGAAAAGCCTTCTCTCCGTACAGATGGGATAGTGCAAGCCGGATACATATTACAAGCCTACTGGGGAATAGCTTTTCATTGATGTGCAATGCACACATGGTCACACACACACACGCTCTCTCTTGGTTTCTTTCTCTCTCTCACACACACACATGCTCACTCCAGGTAAAGTGTTTCTCCCCAGGCATCTCACCACAGCAGAGTTGTCACATTACAGTATGATGAGATGAGGAAATGAGGGCTTATTCCTTTCATTAAGAGAGCTAGTAAAAGAGAGAGATAGTGAGATGGGCTAAGAATTCCAGCTATTTATATTCATGAGGGTCAGAGCCGAGGCTGTTTCTTAGGCAAATCAAATGGACCTTAATATTTAATGCCTTAAAGGTGCAACACTTTTTTTTCTTTTTTTTTTTTTTTCATAAAACCTTTGCTTCACAGAATATTAAAAAATGAACCGTTTGTAAAATAATACAGGAAAAAGGTAACACAGTGGTATTATGAAATATTGTTCTTTACTGAATAGAAAGTCAAATATAGCAGCATATAATGTTAGAAATGGCTTTACTGTCACTTTTGATCAATTTAATGCATCCGTTCTGAATAAATGTACTAATGTCTTCCAGAAATAAAATCGTACTAACCCCTAACTTTAAAGGGATAGTTCACTTTGAAATTAATTTTTGCTATGTTTTAGCTTACCTCAAGGGTATCCAAGATGTAGGTGTCTTTGTTTCCGGCGCAGTTGAAATTCCACACCAAACAGCATAAAGACATGGGGCAAATAGAATTTAGTTCAAAATCTATTTATAGAAACTGTATATTTGTGTATAAAGTTGGGTATCGTAGTTTTATTACGATTCCCGGTCCCACCCACTCCCGCTGACATTTTTTCCTTTCCCGTCCCAATTCATAGTGATTTTGTTTCCCATCCCGCAGGATGGGTCACAGGAATCCCGTGGGATTCCCGAAAAAATATCAGCCTCTACTGAGAATCAGTTGGAAATGGTTGCTGGGTGCATTTCCCTTAAAAATGACTTTGTCTGGACATGATCTCAGGGCAAACTGTCCTTACCATCATTACTTACACAAGCTGTTCCTCCTCTCAGTCGTGTTTTCCTTTCTCCTCCCACAGTGTAGTTTTGATTTTCTGCACAAAGTGGCGTGGATTGTCTTAAAAGCGACCCGGTGAACATGCTTGCACAGAAACACACAGAGGCGGGCCACTTCTCACAGTTAGCAGTGCCTAAAAGCTGAACAGACAGGCATAAAGCAGCCAGCTTTGGATTTGTCATTATGCAGGGCATAAACACCCTCTTTCCTTCATGGGCTGCTAATGCAGTGTTACAAATTAATATCCCAATAGCATTAGCGTACACTGTGGTAATGACGGAAAGAGATAAAGGAGAGGGATTTGGGGAAGCGTAAGCAAGGATTTGGGAATTTTGCACACACGCTCATCTCAACTTCTTGCTCCTTTTCTTTCTTTTCTAGGTGTTTAATGTTTTTTAACCGGCTGGTTAAGCAGTTTCATATGCATAACTAGTGCTAACAGTTGATTTTGGTGCAGACGTTTCAGGAGTTCCACCAGTGTTGGAAGAAATGCAAGGCTTATAAGATCCGATATCTGTGGATTGATGGATGGCCTTTTATTCAGTCAGGGATATGAATTTTCCATTGTTAAAAGGGTTTTGCATTTTTTTTTTCCGACCTTAAAAAAAAAAAAAAAAAAAGAATATTATTAAATATTCCTTCTACAGTACAATAGTATTATCATAATAAGTGTTATAAACAATAATAATATATATTTTCATTAAAAAAAGTTGGTAACACTTTAGTTTAGTGTCCAATTCTCACTCTTAACTATAACATATGAACTATGTTTTTAGCATATAGATTAGGATATTAGGATATATATATATATATATACTTTTGACATTGTGTCTACATCCGATGCACATGGCACCCTTTAGCGTCAATATGAGACACAGAAATATATGGGCAAGAAGACGCCTCCTAGTGGCTAACCCTAACACTACCCCAGACCTAAACCTGCCCATAACCGAAGCGTGTTATATTGACGCTACATGGTGCCATGTTCGTCGGACTTAGGCGCAATGTCAAAAGCGTCACCTATATGATGCTCTAGGATGAGAATGCGTTGTGTGTTCATAATTATAAAACACATATTAATGTCTTACTCTGCATGACCATATTCTACATCCCTTAATCCAACCCAATACCTAATCCAAACAACTACCTTACTTACTACTAATAAGCAGCAATTGGTAGTTTGAGGCAATAGTTGTAATTAGTTAATAGTGAGAATTGGACCCTAAAATTAAGTGTGACCAAATATTTAATACTTTATGATTGCATTTCATGTTATTTAAAGGGATAATCCACCCAAAAATGAAAATTCTGTCATCATTTACTCACCCTGAAGATGTTACAAACCTGTATTAGTTTCTTTCTTCTGCTGAACACAAAGGAAGATATTTTGAAGAACGATTGGAGCCAAACAGTTGTTTGGCACCATTTACTTCCATAGTAGAAAAAATAAAAAAAATATGGAAGTCAATGGTGCCAAAGTTCCAATCGTTCTTCAAAATATCTACCAAAAAAAAACATGCCTACACCGTGTTATCCTCTTTCTAAAATTCGCACCCTGTTGACTTCAATGGGGCAAGTTCTAAACCTGCTTTTATCCTCTTAACATCCTTGATTTGTCATTACAAGTGCAAAACCTAACACAGTCTCATCCCAAAAAGTCATATAACTGACGTCTTGGGACGTCTTTTGACCATACGTCAATATCCGCCTTTTTAGGGCCCCCTTAAACGTCGGTAGATGGCGATCCCGGGCCGTCATACAACTGACGCTTTACCTTTAACGTCAGTTAGGTGACGGGTTAGGTTTAGGGTTAGGTTTAGGTCCGGGGTAGAGTTAGGATCCCATAACCTCATCTACTGACGTTTAAGGGGGCCCTAAAAAGGCGGATATTGACGTATGGTCAAAAGACGTCCCAAAACGTCAGTTATATGACGTCTTGGGATGAGACCGGGTTGCAAAACCATGTGAGTGGTGTTATTAAGAGTGACCACGGTCAATCTGACTGCAGTAGATGTGAAAGATATGAATAAAAATTATGTTAATTCAGCCAGCTCACATACCTGTATTCACTTCCTGTTTTCGGTCGAAGTCCACAGTAGTCGATTGGTGAGTTCGCACGTGCGATCATTGGTAACTAAATGATGTTCAACATCTGATTCAGATGAACTATCCATTTGAGCTGATATTCTCAGAACACCACACAGCACCGTCATTGGCTGACAGCTAACAGTCTGAGTCTCCACTGTTGCTTAGTTACTAATGATCGCGCGCGCGCGCGAACTCGACAATCAACTACTGTGGACTTCGACCGAAAGGAGGAAGTAAATACAGGTATTTGAGCACAGATTTTTGTCGTTTTTGTCTGTACTGACAGCACTCCAAATGTACAAAAAAATGAGCTCAATGTTAAAATTGACCAGAGTTCTCCTTTAAAGCTAGGGATAGTCCCCACCGCTCATGGACCCCATTGACTTGAAAATAATAAGTGACCGAATTAAAATTTTTGGGTGAACTATCGGATTAAAACATGCTCAGACAGAGTCAGACATATTGTCTTTTAAACTCTTTTATGTACCACTGGTGTTAGAAGAATGAAAAAAACACTTATCACTTTTGACTTTCAGTAGTCTGATGTGCTAGATGCAGGAAAACTGTCACCATTAAGCCAACAAATGGGTTTTATTATACCAAAACATTAAACAGTCTCCGCTTTGTAGCAGAATAAAGTATGATATGTTAATTGTGTTATTGTATTATTTAGTTAAAAGTGTACATATGGCTGTTTGGATTGGAATAAAATAAATAGTAGGAAATCAGTTTGATTGAGGATTCATGTTTTCCCACTTGACAGCAAACTCACTCACAGCCGCACGAGTCACATTTACGCGGATATTCCTGTGCAATATCCTATCTCATAAACAGTAATTATGATTGCGGTGGATTGCATTGCATTTGACCCGTTAGGATATCACTGTATGCAAAACAAACACAATATAAAGTATCAAATATATATTACATATCGAAAGTAATATGAGTGGTTCCCACAGGAAGTTGAAATGCATGCTGAGAGGTAATTCATTTGATACAATGACTGTTTTCTCTATAAATAGCAGCTCCTGCCTCTGATTTCATACACTTCACTTCATATATTATAGCAGGAATGAACTCAGGGGCTGAAAACAATGCTTTGTGTCTGAAAACAGATGGGACAGTGTCTGTGTAAGCAGAATGGTGACGTTACCCGCAGCTGTTTTTGGTCGCAGCTGCCAGACACCGTCATTAAGGAAAGTGTGCTAAAGAGTTGTTGTTGTTGTAATAATTCGACTTGGCTCTGTGTGCTGTTTTAGGGCGACTCCGTGAGGACAAACATTCAGCTGGACTTTGGGGACGGGACGGCGGTGTCCTACTCTAACCTGAGCTGGACGCAGGAGGGCATCAGGCACGTGTACCGCAGTGCTGGGATCTTCCGAGTAACAGCGCTGGCGGAGAACAGCCTCGGGTCCGACACCTCATCCCTCTATCTGCATGTGACGTGTAGGTTTCACACACACACACACAAGCGAGTGCCTACTTCAGGGTTTATTTTTATTCTGCTGGATGATAGGATGTCATTTCAATCACATTATATTATATTACCTTCTCCTTTTTGCAGAGGTACCAAAAGTTAACATTTTATGAGGTACCAAAAGTTAACATTTTATGAGGGAATGTTATATAATTATATAAGCATTTTTGCCTTTCTAAATGTCAATTTAAAAAAAAAAAGTTACAGAGAACTGGTTTTTAATTTGGGTTTATTTTTTCTACCTCAAAGTCAATAAATTTTAATAAATTTAGTTAGCTTCACCCTTGTGTGGGGAAAAAAGTACACTTTAACATCCTTTTAGAAAAGTATTTTTATATAATGTATTAAAAAGAATATACTAATGTTGTTTTCTGCCACACAATTTTACGTTAATTGCAATTTAGTATGTATTAAATTTATATAAAATGCATTTAGCTGAATTGTTAAGTGTATTTTATCTTCATATGTAATTAATTCTATTTTTTTAAAATATGATACTGATGAATATACTGACAAGTTCTATGGTATTAAACTAAAATATAATATTTTAATTATATTCACATTTTATTAATATTGTTAACTTTAAATGCAATTTCAAATAACAATTTTATTTGACAAAAAACACTTTTTTTAAAATATATTTAAGAAACATTTTCATTAAAATGTACTCTCTTTGAGTACTCTTAACTGGCATTTTATTTTATTAATATAATATTATATTATATGTAAGACCATTTATTTATATAAAATGTATAATTTGAAGATTCAAGATACACACAATACACACTCAGCACACAATTCATTTTTTCTCTATCTATCTATCTATCTATCTATCTATCTATCTATCTATCTATCTATCTATCTATCTATCTATCTATCTATCTATCTATCTATCTATCTATCTATCTATCTATCTATCTATCTATCCATCTTTCCATCTATCCATCTTTCTATCCATCCATCCATCCATCCATCCATCCATCCATTATTGCTTCATGTTTTAAGGATGTTTTGATTTTTGATAAAAAGCTTTATCGATCTAATTAACCAATTTATTAACTAATGTTCTACCATTTTTATCTAGCAAAAAAAATACTTAAAGACTGTCTTGTCTATTCTGTTAAATAATAAAGCAAATTTATACAGAAAAAAATAGGCAATAAAGTGGTAGAACACTGGTATTACAAACTTTGAATAAACATATCTTAAAGGGATAGCTAACACAAAAAGGAAAATGTTCACCCTCAATTTGTTCCAATGTTGTATGAATTTCTTTCTTCTGCTGAACACAAAAGAAGATATTTTGAAGAATATGGTTAACCAAACAGTTGGACCCCATTGACTTCCATAGTAGGAAAAACATACAACTGTCTGATTACCAATATGCTTCAAAATGTGTTCTTTTGTGTTCAACAGAAGAAAGAATCTCATACTGAACCAACTTGAGGGCGAGTAAATGATAACAGAATTTTAATTTTCGGGTGAGCAATCCCTTTAAACAAAACGTGTACAATACACTTGGTAGGTTGTCTTTCATTCAGTTGCTCTGCCAAAATCTGCGTGTGTCCTCCAACTCTGCAGGTGAAGTCGACCGCGGTGCTTAATTACAGCTTTTATCTGCACTTTTCACAAACAAACAGGAGGTGGCCACTTGTGATCAGATGAAAGTAATTAGGTCCAAATTTCCTGATGTATACAGAATATTTAATAGCAAAAAAAACACACATCAATTTAACTTTTTTTAAACAAGCAAAAATATGCATATGGGGAAGGTTAAACAATACAGTATTTGAGATAAGTAAAGGATGAGGCAAATCAACGTTTTTCAATGTTTTATGATGATTTGGCGCTGTTATATATAACAAAATATGGGTGGATTACTTGTCCATATAGCCTTTTTGTCATTTTTTTTAGCACTTTTGCTTCAGTTAGCGTTCTGTGCTTTAGGTGTAAGACAGTTATCCCAAATAAAACTCTCTTGTTTAAATCCATCCTGCTTAAAACGCCTCCGCTACAGACATCCACATGCTGACTAACTCCTTGGCGCGTTTTTTTCTTCCGTTTTGTTGCGTCCCACTGCGAGTGTCGCGTTTCTAAAATGCTGTGCCAAGTTAAAAATACTCGATACAAAAACTTTTAAAAGCAGGTTTCGAGACCCCTGCGTTCTGTTCCTGTTTCTTTGCACTCCCGTCAAGCTCTGTTTGAACAGCGTCCAATTGGGGTCAGGTGAAGCCGAAAGCAATCTAATTATACAAGACCAAATAGTCGACTAGTTATTCAAGCCACCGGCGAGTTGATTTCCAAAATATGTTTGCTGTTCTCGTCTTGAGTGAGTATGTGTGTGTTTTTCAGGCCCGGTGGAACATATTCAGCTGTTGGCTCCATATGTGGTCATTAAGAATAAGGAGGTGAACCTGACGGCAGTGGTCTGGCCTTCTCATTTCAGAACGCTCACCTATTTCTGGTGGCTGGGGAACAACACTGAGGTACAACCAGCTCCTAATTACAGATTTTCTGCCTCGCTTTGTTGGGCGAAGGCCTCCGAGACATTTTACTTTGGAAGATAAACAGAACAGGAGCAATGGACCGTTAATAATGTGGTTCTTGTTCCTGTCGTTTTTTTGTGGTATTTAGATTCTTTAGTTTATGCTCTTTCGCCCTGAAACATCAATAAAGCTCTTGGCACCCTTTGTGGTAACACTTTACTTGTGCATGAGACTGGCATTACACTTTCATAACCATGACATGATATATGTAGGGATAGGGTTTTCTGCATGTTTATGAGAACTGTCATGAAGTGTCATTCGCTCAATAATGACATGTTGAATGCAAATATGACATTGTTTAAGTAAGATGTCTTTGTTATGACATCTTGACATAAACCATAACAGTGTCTTTGTCATGACAACTTAACATTAAATTAAGTTAAACTGTCATGTGGTTGGCTTTGACATTGGCTGTCATGAGGCCATTATAATTGTTATGAATATTTTTCGTGACCTCAACTACAGTGGTACACTGTAAAAAAAAAAATATTGATGGTTTAACTTAAAAAAGTAAGTAACCTGGTTGCCTTAAAATTTTAAGTTCATTGAACTGAAAAAGTGAGTTAATACAATGAAGGAGATTAATTTAACCATCAGAAACTCAAAATTACATGTTATCTGAACTAAATAAATTATTTAAGTTGATTTGACAAAAGAAAAAAATGTTGTGATTTCTACACTGTAAAGAATATTGTTGGTTTAACTTAAAAAAGTAAGTAACCTGGTTGCCTTAAAATTTTAAGTTGATTGAACTAGAAAAAGTGAGTTAATACAATGAAGTAGATTAATTTAACCATCAGAAACTCAAAATAATAAGTTATCTCAACTAAATAAATTATTAAAAAGTTGATTTGACAAAAGAAAATATGTTGAGATAACAAATCTTGAAAATATTTTTTACAGTGGTACTAATTGAATTTGTCTGCTTTTGTGTCACTAGCCAATAATTACGTTGGACAGCAGTATTTCCCACACGTTCAGGAGTGAGGGCATGATCACCGTGACGGTTCAGGTCTCGTCAGCGGACTCGATACTGCAGGACACCAGAACCATCGCCATACAAGGTAGGTGTTCACCTTCAGACAGGTATAGGGACACTGCTTTGTTTCTCTCTTTTATATATGTCACTGTCTGTATATGTATGTGCGTGTGTAGTGTATAACATATTATATAAACACTAACCTTTATGTTGGAAGAGATTCAAATATACATGTTCCCTTAACCGATTTGACAACCCTATATTAAATGCATTATCACTGCTTTCCGAGTGTTCAGAATTAGAGGAAATGGTCTCTTGACACTGCAGGCTAGTCATAAACCTTCTTTCTGGCAACTGCCAAATAGACTGTAATCATTTCTGTGATCAGCGCTAACCTTTCCATACCTGTCAGTAATGATAACTCTGCTACAGCTCGACTAAATCATCTGGAACAAATCACAGCAGATAGAAGGTGTTGGGCATCTTATGAGAGAAAGAATTAAGGGTCTGTCTGCCTCTGCTTCTCTCTCCCTCTGTGACAGAATTCTTCAAATCACTTCTTTTATCTTTCTCTCCTAATCTGGACGAGGCCAACCCCGACATCCCAGAGTGGAGACAGGATGTGGGCCGGGTCATTAAGAAGTCTGTTCTTCAGGTGAGTGGGAATTCATTCTCTCCATCTCGTCTCTCGCTGTCGTTTCTTTGCTCAGCCCAGAGATCCTGGTCAAATATTTCCTGTGGTCTTTGTCTGATCCTTTGTCATTTTCACTTTACTTGCTCTTCTGTGTTCTCTTTCACTGAAAAACAAATAAATTTGTGATTTTGGGCTCAGTAAGTAAACATCCCTAGAAAGGATAATGCAATGTCAGATAGTCAGAATCACAAAATAAATCTAGAATACAGAATAAGTGGATGTGAAATATGGATTTGAGTTCAATTATTTAATTATTTATTATCAAATCACATCCATGTACTTATATATATTCAATATTTTGTTATATTATTAAGATTAAAGTCCCTGTTACATTCATAAAATAGAGAAATCAATTAATCCATTTTATTTTATTTACAAACTGATTTTTGTTCATATTTCATTCTTTAAAACCCTATTTGGTTGGTTATTTTTCCTTGAAAACAAGGAAAAAAAATACTTATTTTTAATGTGTTTCTTTTTACATTTTAAATCCTAATTTATTAAATTATTTTTGATTATGTTTTTTTTTTTAGATTAAACATCCCATTACATCAAAGAAAGCAATCGGCTTAGCAACAAGATGAAATTTAATTAAATGCGTAAAATTGGTTTTTGGGCATATTTTATTTGAATTTATGCTTAAAAAAAACTATTGGTGGCATAAATGTAGATATTTTCTCAAAATACTGATTAAGAAAATGATGTTTTGCAGTGTTTTAATGTCTCTGTTTACATTTGAATCAATCTTTTATTAAATTAATTATATTATTCTGTTATGCAGATTAAAGGGAAGACAATTAGCCTAGCAACAAGACAAACTCAATTGCATGTATTTTTCTCACCTCACTGGTAAATTGATTTTGACCATGTTTTCCTTGGTTTATGCATAAAATGAGAAAAACAAACGTTTTGGTTGCATATATTTAGATATGAAAAAATATCTCTCGACTCTCAGGAGTAAACGAGTTCATCATCACACAGTGGGGTGTATTCACTAAACAGATGCACCACTTTAGCTGTAATTCATCCCAAATCCTGCTTCTTTTTCACTAACTTCCCACATCTTACTTTACCAGGTGCTAAATGCACTAAAATAGCACTGCACTGTATTTTAATTAAGCCATTGTCTTCCATTTCAGCACAAACACAAGTCCTTTATGTATAAATTAGGCTTATTATAGACATGAAAACTCAGCACCTATTTCCATGGTGCAATTAACATTACAACATTACTGCCCACAGAAAGCAGGTTGTGAATTAAACTTCATTTTAAGGAGCAGTTTTCCTATTCCTAATCATGGCAGCAGTTTTAACGGGGCATATCCAAAATAGACATGTAGACAAGAACATTTTAAAGAGCCAATTCAGATGTCTAGATCACAGTGGTGGAGTAAAGCAGTGTTAAAGTACATCTAGGACTCACCTAGCACTCAGAAATCACCCACAAGGTCAAGCAACACATACTTTGTTCAGCACATATTTTATAGGCGGCATTAAGCCATTTGCATAAATCCTCTTGTAAACTAGCCAGCAAATGGCACTCACCGGGAATAATTCAATATGTACTAGGAAAGTCTTTGGGTGGTGTAAAGGCTTGCTGTTCTGACAGTCCCTCGGTGGTGTGTGTGTGTGCGTGCGTGGGTGGGGGTTGCATTGTTTCGAGCTCTTGAGACTCTCAGTGCTGACAGAGAGATTGAACCCACTGCTGGTCGATGCATTGACAGTTTACACTACACCGTCTCAGTGCACACACACACACACACACACATGTACCTGAGCTGTCAGTCCAACCCTGGGACCTTCTCAGCTCAATACCAGTGTCCTTCCAAATAGCAGTGAATCCCAGACCTTTTAATATGTGTGTGCTATATTAAAAACAGAGAAGGATACGTTTGGGATGTTTATATTGTTCCCAGACAGTTGTATAAGTTTACGGTATAACATGTAACTTTGGAAAGAATGTTGGGGTGGGGGGTGAGGGATTAATCTGTTTATGCCCAATCATTTTGCAGTAGCTTTTTGTAATGTTACACAAAAATTTTGGTTTGCAGTGAGTTTTTTTTTTTTATACTTTAGAAGGAATTATTCTATGTATTTGATCAAAAAGACTGTCAAAATATTGTTACTTTTTTAAAAAAAATTTCTTATCAAGCCATTTATGTTGTCTCTCCATTTCAGACATGCACAAAAACAATCCCTAAATATCACAATAAAATCTAAACTCCCTCTTACAGAACAGAGCCTTGGAATCTGCCAGAGAACAAGGTCAGAATAGCTCTGCACAAAGAGCTTACTGATCTCACATATGCTCGTAATACGCACCTCCATCTTCCACATGTGCTCTTTCTCTCTCATTATCTGCCAGTCTGGGTTCCTGGCCTCAAATGGCTTTACCCAGAAGTAAAAACGTCCTCTTCTAACTTTTCCCCTCTTTGTTTCAACATCAAGTTCAAAGCCCGATGGTTTAAATTTGGGCTCTCGTGGTAAAGAGACTCACTTTTCCTCGTTCCTTTCATTTATCCTCTCGCATATAAAACATACCCCGTAGTGCCCAAGAGGTAGCCGATACACTTCATCCATACTGCTGATGATAAACAGCTCTGTGTATTAAAAAGAGAAGGAGAGCGAGGCTCAGACATAATCAAAGTCAAGGTCCATTTAAGATGGCTGTTTGAGGCAGTGGGCAGGCGAGGTGAGTGTCTGTTCTGCTGCACCGGGGCGATATCGCTTTAACAGCCTGAGGAGATGAGAATAGAGGGGTTACGGGCAGAGCCAGTGCCTCAGTCAACACAGGACTTGCATCACAAACACTTTGATACTGAAAGAAGTATCAGTGATAAGCTGTCTATTATTTTTAGGCTTTTCTCCACATTTATTGATGGAATGGAGACAATGGAAATGATGCAAGGATGACTCATATTGCACTAGGGATCCCTGAGCAACATTTGACCACTTACAACATCAATGATCAATCATGAAAACGTCTCTGGTTACGTATGTAACCCTTGTTCCCTGAGAAAGGGGACGAGATACAGCGCCAGTGATGACACTAGTTGAAGGGCGTTCCTCTAGTGTCATCACCGACGCAGTTTGAGTTCCCGCGAACGGGAACGTCTCAGGTTACGTATGTAACCCTTGTTCCCTGAGAAAAGAGGAGACACTGCGTTGATGACGACACTAGCTAAAGGGCATTCCCCTAGTGTCGGCACCGACGCAGTTCGAGTTCCCTTGAAAGGGAATGCCCCGGGTTACGTATGTAACTCTTGTTCCCTGAGAAAGGGGACGAGACACTGCATCGGTGATGAAACTAGTTGAAGGGCCTTACCCTATTGTCATCACCGACGCAGTTCAAGTTCCCTCGAAAGGGAGCGTCTCGGGTTACGTATGTAACCCTTGTTCCCTGAGAAATGGGACGAGACACTGTGTTGGTAACGACACTAGTTGAGGGGCATTCCCCTAGTGTCATCACCAACGCAGTTCAAGTTCCCTCGAAAGGGAGCGTCTTGGGTTACGTATCTAACCCTTGTTCCCTGAGAAAGGGGACAAGACACTGTGTCGGTGACGACACTAATTGATGGGCGTTGCCCTAGTGTTATCGCCGACGCAGTTTGAGTTCCCTCGAAAGGGAGCGTCTCGGTTTACGTATGTAACCCTTGTTCCCTGAGAAATGGGACGAGACACTGCGTTGGTGACGACACTAGTTGAGGAGCGTTCCCCTAGTGTCATCACCGACGTAGTTCGAGTTCCCTCAAAAGGGAGCGTCTCGGGTTACGTATGTAACCCTTGTTCCCTGAGAATTTGGACAAGACACTGCGTCGGTGATGACACTAGTTGAGGGGCGTTCCCCTAGTGTCATCACCGACGTAGTTCGAGTTCCCTCGAAAAGGAGCGTCTCGGGTTACGTATGTAACCCTTGTTCCCTGATAAAGGGGACAAGACACTGCATTGGTGACGACACTAATTGAAGGGCTTTCCCCTAGTGTTATCACCGACGCAGTTTGAGTTCCCTCGAAAGGGAACGTCTCGGGTCACGTATGTAACCCTTGTTCCCTGAGAAAGGGGACAAGACACTGCGTCGGTGATGACAGTATATGAAGGGCGTTCCCATAATGTTATCACCGACGCAGTTTGAGTTCCCTTGAAAGGGAACGTCTCGGGTTACGTATGTAAACCCTGTTCCCTGAGAAAGGGAACAAGAGACTGCGTCGGTGATGACACTAGCTAATGGGTGTTCCCCTAGTATCGGCACAGACACATGTTTGAAAAAAAAATGTTTTTACTTCACAATATTTTAAATCCAGAAATGACTTACAGAAGTGAGGAGCCTCAGACCACATTCATTGCAATTGCATTGAAATTGAGTCCTTTTGTGAGAAAAAGAAAGTGTAAAAATAAGATAAGTAAAAATAAGTAAGACAAATAAAAATAAGTAAGCAAATAACTTAATTTTATTGAAAACTTTTTTTTTTTTTACTTGTTCTCCTGCCTCTGTAAATGTCCACAATTTTTAATCATCTTGTGGACACCCATTTCGGGTGGCATTTAGTAAACATACCATTTCAACATAAAGTTGAAAACATACTGAACCGTCAATAAAGTAGCTGTATTATTTCAAATTGGAAGAGTGTCAAAGCTCAATGCAATGAGTCCATTATACTTTGGATCTCTTCGACGTTCACTCAGCTGGATCCCAATTAGCAGCCTACCAAAGGGAGAGAGAGAAAGAGGAGAGCAAAGTATATAAGTACACAACACATAACATGCCCAATAAGCAGCATCACTCTCCAAAAACAACACACGTATTACAAACGTTAACAAGGGGTGCACTGAAAACATTTTGTCCAATTTACTTCATCATATTATTTGCTATCTATGTAACACAATTGTGTTTCTCTTCTAAACTTGATATCCTTGTACTTTCAATTAATGTAATTCTCTAAAATGTGCAATTGACTATATTAAATTATTTACGGTGAATGTGAACCAATCAAGCACTTGAAAATCTAGCATGCTTTGATAGGTTCTAAATGAATAAAGTCAAAATGTTGAAATTAAGTGTTTTTTTATGTGTTTTTGAGCTAGACGAGAAAAGGGGGAGACTTAATAGTTTTTAACAGTGTTTAATGTTCAATTATGTTGTAATTATTAGGACTGTTTTAATCTCCATTGTGGAGAAGAGTGGAGCATTTGCTTAGGCTGCGGACTGGTACAGTGCATGTTATTTCTTTGCTCTTTAGCACGTGACATGGTAATATGTGCTATTGCTAGCTAATATTTGCTTAGCTAGCTAGCTAGTTCTGTCTTATTTTTCAGCCATGTGCCAAAGCATTTTAAATTTAAATAAATTAATTATGTCTGGAAACCTATACAATCACTTTGATACTACTTAATTGGCTCTCTTAATTAATGGCTTAATTCCGTAATGTTGAAATTTACTTGAACAAATTATGTTTGTTTAACTTATTTGATTCATGTGGGATCGATTTACATGATTAAATCATGTAAATCCAACACTTTTTTCAGTGTAGAATATAAGTTTATATCAAATAAAAATATTTATGTCTGTTGAAAGTCCCAGTAAAACATGGAAACAGACTGGGGTTCAGTAAGATTTATTTTAATGACTTGAATACTTTTAGTTTGCAATAAATTGATCACATTTTTTTTTTTTTTTTTTTTTACTATTTATTAAATAATCCTGAATTTTTTTTTTTTTTTTTTTAAACAGCTTTCACAAAAAATATTAAACAGCCCAATTGGTTTCAGAGTAATGATGTTGAAAATTCAGCTTTGCCATCACAAGAATAAATTACAAATTAAAATATGTTCAAATTTCTAATGGCTTCTTTAAATTTTAATAATATTTCAGAATCATACTATTTTTACTGTATTTTTTATCAAGTAAACTTTTAAAAAGTTTACCCCCAAACTTTTGAACGGTAGTTTTTACGTCCATGGAAGCATTTACACAATGGATGGTCTCTGTTATAAAGATGACAACAATGCATTTTTTTTTAATAGAACCATTCATCTGATTGAAAAATACTGGAACAAGTTGTAAACAAACAGAAGTGTTGTAAAAATTTGCCTGTAAAACTTTATTTGCAATCTGGTGGAGAGTCAATATTAGAGAAAAAAGTGACTTAAATGGGGAAAGATGGACTACAATGACAGAAAACACAACATATGTCTAAACAACCTCTTTAATAACAACTTTGTCCTCTACTATAATGGATTATCCCATCTGTACCTTTTAATGTTATTCCACATTTCTTTGGTCTGGGAATAGAATGTTTTGGCATTAAGAGATTTAATTACAACAATGACTCTTAAGCTATTATAGGCTGTAATTAAGAGCCTTGCAACGTTATGTCTCTCTTTTGCAGTCTAATTGCCTTCTAGGCCTTAATTCGCCAACAGAAAGTGTGTGTGTGTTGAGAAAGAAATAAAACCGGGAGTTTGGAGATGAGCATTAATCATTAGGAATATCAGTTGCAGTTGCACATAGACTGAATCCTTCAATGAGCCCCAGGGCTTTTTTTTTTTTTTTTTTTTTCTCCAGCAGTGAGTCCAAACTTAGACTCGGAGTATTGATTCGTAAGACTCCTTCAGCTCTGGCCGCATTGCTCATTGTAAATTATAGTCAGGCTGTCTATTCTTGAGCTATTGTTTTGTAACCAGTGGAGCCCTGCGTGGTAGTGGCAGATAAAACAAAGATTATTTACCTGAGGTGGGATAATTTCCTCTTAATGAGGGAAATGGCCTTTAGTGAGACTCTCTAGTTGAGTACATGGTGGGCTTCCCTTTATCGGCTTTGCGGCAGCCCGTAACGTCTCTAGACCTTTGAGTTTTTGTAGTGGTTCTCTGACAAAGATATTGATTGAGGTTTTTAGGAATTCAGTGCGTGTATAACCGCTTGCGTCTAATCATTTCTTGGCCGGCATTCATTCAGTATACATCAAATCTGATTTACTGGAAGCCATCACCCTTGTTTAAAATAAATGTAACCCTCATAAATGCAGGAGACGGTAACATACAGTATAAATCATTTAGGCTTATGTAATTAGTGTTGTTTTGTCCAGGTCGCTGACGTTCCAGAAGAACAGCTGCTGGTGGCCGTGTTTCCTGGCATTCCCACTGCTGCAGAACTCTTCCTGCTTCCTCCTGGGAACCAATCAGATGGCAGGAAACGAACAGAGGAGGATCTGGAGCAGGTTAGATGTGATCTGATGTATATTTTTATGCTTTCACATTAATAGTCCAGGTTGAAATGTGCTTGAGAATTATCAGAATAAAGAGCAGCTTCTACCTGGGGCTACAATGAAAGTAATTGTAATCGCAATAAGGCGACGATGTGTCAAAAATATCCCCTAAGGGGAATGTTTGACATTTTTACCTATTTTATTTCACCTTAAATGCAAATTTATCTCTGTGATAATAGCAGAACTACTAGTGTCTAATTAGGCTTACATGACAAGGACATTTACTGTTGGGACTTCTAAATTTAATACACGTTTGAGGGTCAAATGTTTATTGGTAGTGATTTGTAAAGTATTATAACTATAGTTATAGTGTCAGATCATTTAATTTTACAATAGTAAATAACACAACCATAACAATTTCTGCAGTTTTACGTAATATTTACTCATTAATATTATATAAATTGTTTAATCATTTTAATAATTATATTATTAGGGGTGTGACGAGATCTCGTGCCACAAGATCTCGCGAGACTAAAATATGCCGAGATTTGTCTCGCGATATCGCCATGACTGAGTGTGAGGGTGAGATTACAATTTAATATTCCACCGCTACACTTACAATCGCCTAAACTATCGTTTTTGATCTATTTATAAAAAATAATAACCATTATAAACTAATGTAAAAGTCTGCTCTGCCTACCCTATCTCACGACCAATTTGTATGAATTCGTACGAGTGATTAAAAAGTGGCTAATTCGTACTAATTCGTATGACCTCACTCGTATGAATTCATATGATTTGTCTAAACCCACGTGATGGTTAGGTTTAGGGGCGGGGTCAGGGGTAGGTCATTCGTACGAATTCATACGAATTGGCCAATTCATCAAATACGTACGATTTAGCAAAATCGTACTAATTTGTACGAGTGAGGTCGTATGAATTGTAACGAATTAGCCACCTCGTAAAATTCGTACAAATTCCCGTGAGATCGGGTTGGCTCTGCTCATCCAGCACGAGTTGCCGTTGCAATCAGTGCAGTACGAATCACAATTCACTGATCGCGTGACGATGGCGAAAACGAAATTTAGAATTTTGTCACGATCGCGTGACGAAATCTCATCTCGTTCTTGTGAACCCAATCTCGTGTCTTGTCTCGTCTCATGAGATAAGCGATAAACAAATTCTGATAAACGAGACGATAACCAAATAAAAAACTAGTTTTGAATGGCAAAAACTATGATGAAAATCTATTGACATTTTCGTCAATGAATAAAAACTAGACGAAAATGTTAGATACTGACAATCCAGTCAGAACTTGTCAGAACTTTCTTTCCAATGTTTATGTGGTTTTATTTATTTTTAAGATATTTTTAAGTCACAGTAGTTAAATCTGTATCTATATTGCATGTTCAAACTTTAAAATCATTCATATTATCTGGTTAATAGATGTTTTCTACGAGAGTATAATTATGGGTTTGGAAATTTTTGAGAAATTCTAAATGAATGCATTACAATTAAACTAAACTCATTATATTTTAGTCATCTGAATTGTTTTAGTTTTAGTCTAGTTTTAGTTGACGAAATACAATACGATTTTAGTCGACTAAATCTACAGTAATACTACACTAAATATTGCTGGGTTGTTTAAACCCAAATTTTGGGTTAAACATGTAATTTCAAATTTTAACCCAACTTCAACTTTCACTTTCAACTGTAATTTTTGGATTTATTTTTTTTGTTAAATCTACCGTTGAACACCTTGCAAAAACCACATACCAATCTGGTAAGCACCATTCACATTTTCTGAAGACTCTATATAACAGTTCTGAATTCTGCTTTCTTTTCTTAGATATCAGAAGTCCTGGTCAATGCATTGAATCAGATCTCGCTGGAGTTCGAGTTGAAGCCTGGCTCCCGGGTCATCGTTTACATCACGCAATTAACTTTAGGTAACAAACATATCGTTTGCAGCTATTTTAGCATGATTTAGTTGATGACTGAAGTGTGCGACTGCTTTTATTTGATTACTGTAGTGGTATTTTAGTTGATCTCCGACTCTAGCTTCTGTTGGGTGCCATATACTGTTCCCTAGAGTAATTTCGTTAATTGCTTTTTTGAGACCAGAAGCTTGTCAGCACTATAAATTGTTGAAAGATTGGGCTTTTATGTTCCACTAGTGATGCTGAAAGCCTTATGGAAGATAATTGGATAATTGCTCTCTAGCAATCATGGCTTGCAAGATCTTCTCACTTTCAAAGTAGAAAAAAAAGTCTCCCCTGAATAGAAGTAGGATTTCTGGTCATTTGTTTTATTTGGCCAGCTTTTGAATAAGATTTTTGCATCATGTTGCAAAACAGTCAAAATCACTCATGAAGAATCTCAATCTTGATATTCAGTTCAGCTCTTTGAATCACTCACTCACTGACCTGTAAGTCAGTATGATTGTCATTAAATCAGTTTAATTAGTGACTCATTGTTTATAGTATGGCACAATAGGCACAAATTATTCATATTGAGATCTTGGTATTTAATTTAATAGTGTCGTTGTTTTTTGTGTGTGTTGTTTATTGACTAAGGAATATTTCATGAACTGAAATCGCTTCCTATAGCTAAACTAGAAGAATATGTAGGGCCCTCACTGTAAAAAAATATTGATGGTTTAACTTAAAAAAGTAAGTAATCTGGTTGCCTTAAAATTTTAAGTTCATTGAACTGGAAAAAGTGAGTTAATACAATGAAGGAGATTAATTTAACCATCAGAAACTCAAAATTATATGTTATCTGAACTAAATAAATTATTTAAGTTGATTTGACAAAAGAAAAAAATGTTGTGATTACTACACTGTAAAAAAAATATTGTTGGTTTAACTTAAAAAAAGTAAGTAACCTGGGTTGCCTTAAAATGTTAAGTTGATTCAACTGGAAAAAGTGAGTTAATACAATAAATTAAGTAGATTAATTTAACCATCAGAAACTCAAAATAATAAGTTATCTCAACTAAATAAATTATTATAAAGTTGATTTGACAAAAGAAAATATGTTGTGATAACAAATCTTGAAAATATTTTTTACAGTGCTGTGATTTTTTTGGTATGTAGAAATCATGGCTGGAATTGTGGATTCCAGTCATTAAAACGGATATGCTTTATAAGACTGCCACCAAATTGGATTTATAAATCAAAAATTAGGCTTGTACAATTAATCAAATTCAAATTGCAATATGGAGGCCATCTGTGATTTATTAAACTGGTGTTTAAATATAAAGTCTGCATGTTCTGCACGTCTTAGAATGAATGATGGAACTTGAAATTATGACAGAAATATATTACCTTCGCTATAGCGGTAGAAACAGTCATGTGTTTGATTCCTAGGAAACGCATAAAAATGCTGTAATATTTTATTTATTTTTTTTGGATACAACATGGGCCAAATGAATAAATAATTTACATTGGAACCAGAATCCCAAATAAAAAGATATCTGTTATGCGTGTACTGAATTCATTCTAATTTAGCCTATATTCATCATCATCCATCTTGTTCTCCACCATGTGCCACATATACCTTTACTATTCTGTGCTACAACTAGGCTAGCCATTTGATAATGGTTATTAATTTCTTGTGGCGTTAATAGCATAGTATTGAGTAAACGCTCTCTTACTGTGACTCATGGTCTGTGCTATTAACCATTTTTACAGCAAAACATTGGCCGCCTCCTTTGCCCATTTCTTTTCTCGTTTTCATAGCCAAAGTTCTGGAAAGCAATCAAGATTCTTTCGGAAAGGTCAGAGGATTCATGGAGCTATCTTTCAACAGCATAGTCGCGGGGGAAATATACAGTCAGTAGGTGTAAAGCACCCATGAACAATTTTGAAGGGATGCCAACAATTGGCAGAGGTCCCTCTGGGAGAGCGGAAGAAGTTTTGTGGAAATTGTCACAGGAGATGCGATTCAAGTTCAGTTCTTTACTGCACTTGATGTAAAAGGTCTTAGATCTGCATGAATTTCCATTTTTAGGCTGGTACATTTTGTTCTGAAACAGATATTATTCAGCCGATATTGTTATTCGACAAAATTAGCTGTGAATCCTCTTTGTGCTGTTGAAATTAAATCAAAGGTAAAGCCAAAAGAAATGAGTATCTTATTTCATATGCCTTGGATAAGTGCTCTGACTTTCATAGGTTATCATTAATATGATTCAAGTGTCATATTCTCAGAGAAAATACATAATAAATCAGTTTTAGAGGTATGTTTTTTAAATGCTGAAGTGTGTAGTTTCTATACCACATCACTTGGAGTTTTTTAGTTTTCAAGGTTATTTCTCGAACAATTCCCATCCGCCACTGGTCAAACCATCGGATAGTCCAGTCCCAAACTCACACTATTGGTCGAGACAGCTGGAATAGAAGAAAACATTTTAATATTTACACAAAAATGACATACTTCAGATTTAAAGTGATATATATATATATATATATATATATAGTGTGTATATATATAGAGAGAGTAAATTATATATAAGTTATATTAAAAGAGTTAGAAGATATACTGTTCATTTTCAAGATTTATCTTACTATATGCTCACTAAGGCTGTATTTATTTGATCAAAAATAAATACTCTAAAGACAGCAATATTGTGAAATATTATTAAAATTTGAAAGAACTGGTTTCTATTTTAATGTACACTAAAATGTCATTTATTCCTGTGATGATGCCAAAGCTGTATTTTTAGCATCATTACTCCAGTCTTCAGTGTCACATGATCCTACAGAAATCATTCTAATGTGCTGATTTGCTGCTCTAAGAAATAGTTCTTATTATTATCAATGTCGAAAACAGTTGTGGTGTTTTAATATTTTTTGTGGAAACCATGTTTTTTTTTTTTCTTAGGATACTTGGAAGTAGAAAAAAACAGCATTTATTTGAAATAAAAAAAAAGTAACAATGTAAAAGTTAAAGACCCCACAATTGAATTGTACATATAAAGTAAGATCTGGAAGATATATATGACTTTTTTTCTTCTTCTTCTTTTAAAAAAGAGAAGGTGGTAAACTTTAACTCTTGTTTTTTGTCTTTGTTGCAGCTCCTCTGGTTGACTCCATCCCAAGACACAGCAGTTCTGCAATGCTGATGCTTCTGTCGGTGGTGTTTTTGGGCTTAGCTGTATTTCTCATCTACAAATTTAAGAGGTATATCCATGCAAACAGATTTATATCACACATTCCTTTTACCAGGACTCCAGCAATTGAACTTTATGTCTTTTCATGCACACCATAGTTCTCGTTTCTGTTTATATATAAAGATAAAGTAAGATTTGATGGGGCGGTATCAGGAGCGACTTTCCTTTGCATCAAGCAGTGCTATTTTTACTCACGATAGTTGTGAGATCTAGTTATTAGTTTGCATATGCTAGAAACATTTGAAAGAAAAAAAAAACCTTCCTGTGAAAGTGCAGGAAAATATAAATGGATTGTTTAATATGCAGTCCGTGGTTCCTCTACTGGAAAACTGTTTTGTAATTCTTTGAATAATTTATTTGGTCTCAAAATAATTCAAATGGAAAAGACTCAGGGAAATGTTGAAACAATCATTAATAATGGATATAATTTTTCACTCGGCAAGTAATTTAAAAAGGAAGCATATTTATGGAAATATTACATTTGGAAAAACAAAGCAATTAACTTACAAAATTAATAGTAATTTGAGGAGGAAAAAATGGGGGGGGGGGGGGATTTCTAATTCATAAAAATGAAATGGAAAACGCATTACAGTCTGGTTTGTGTGTTGGAAAAGTACACCATGAAATTCGGGGGAATTACTAATACATTGCTGTAATTTTTTCCGGGTTGTCACAGCGTCATCAAGACGATGTATTTTGCTTCTCTCTACCTCTGATTGCCCGTGTAACTTCTCCTCCAGATGTTATTAAATATACTCCGCAATTTCAGGAATACAATGAAGGATTGCACTTGCTCTCACATGGTATTTAATAACTTGTTATATTGCAGATTAACAAGTTTGCATGTGCACAGCCCTTACTGTGTTGTCATGCCTGTTATGGCAATTTGCTCAAAATTCAACATATTTGTTCAATGTTTTGGTAATTTGATTTGAGATGATTTTGATTTCTGAATATCTACTCAAACAGAACAGATTGCAATTCCATTTCCCACTGAGCAAAAGTATGTCCAAAAGACGTCTTTTCAACATCTTTGTCACAAAAGTCGGACGTTGAAAAGACGTCCACTGAGGGGGCAGCATGAAAGTTTTTATGAAGTCTGAAACAGGCGTTAATGGGTCCTTCGTACAAGGTTACGATTAACTACGATTAACTAAAACTAGTTCAAATGTGGCTTATTTAGACAATTCATACTGTTTCTGGACCAAATAAACACTCTCAGGATGCTTTAAATTAAATCTCATGTTTATTTCAATGTAATTTCCTTACATTGTTTACATGGTGTTGATATTTGTTTCATTTGAAGTCACCATTATGGTGATCAGTGTTCGCTTTAGTTGGGTTGGTGCCACTAAATGCACAGAAATAAACACAATGTTGTTGTTGTTTTTTTCCTAATAAAATCTTGCGCAGAAAAATCCCCTGGATTAACATCTACGCGGAGGTAAACCATGAGAAAGAGCAGGAGATGATCAATACGGTGGGCCAGAATGACGCCACACCCAAAATCACCCTGAGTGAGTTGATGGAGAAAGAGCTGGAGGCCCGTGCCAAACGTGAGTGAAGTACTTGCTTATAAAATCAATCAATTATTAAAAAACTTAAGAGAAAATGAATATTTTTCTTACTGCATTGTCAAATAGCTTTGTCTTCTTCTTGTTTTAAGCATAAACCTGACATTTTTTATAATAAAAAGTATACATACAAATATATAATAAAAATTGCTGACTGTATGTCGTAGAAACAAATAATTGAATTAGGCTTGCACCTAATAGTCGAGGAGAGAAGGCTTAGTCGATCAAATTTTGATGAGTCGGCTATAGTCACAAAAAAATAATGGCTGGACCAAGTTGTCAGAATTATGTTCTGTTAATTGTGTTTGTTTCTGTCATTCAAAGTTTGACCTATGCTGTGTTCAAAATCGTCCCATCCCATTGGCTATTCCTTACATTACTCCACTAATATAGTCCACTTGAAGGAGTGAATGAAAACGAGTAAGTGATTTCAGACATTGAGTGCGCCGGAAGGGCTTTTGAATAGTTTGTGCTTTGCCATCTAATAATCATCTGAAACTTTGCAAACTGGCAGCTCCAGTATTAATGAAAAGATTAATCTTGAACTCTGCCATGGAACTAGCATGTATAAATCTTGATTAAATTTTTTTTTATAATCAATCAAAAAGGAATTTATACCTGTATGATATTACGCTGTACCCACATTGGACCAGCAGTTTGGAAAATTGGGTATTCTCTAGCCGTTGAGAGTACATTGTACACTCGTTATTCAGGTGCATTATGGGATTGAATGAGTTCACTCAATAATGTCCAGTATGCTTTCGGACACCACTACAAAAGGGTGTCCCCTAAAACAGTGGCCTATTTAGGGTATAGGGATTATTTTGAACACAGCCTTAGTTTCAAGTTGTGGTCGATTAATTTTTTTAATGCAAAGCTTAGTGAACAATACTTAAGTTACTTAATAAATACTGAACTTAAGTCATTTAACACTGTAAAAAAAAAAAAAAAAAAAACTTAAGTTCAGTTGCTGCCTTAATTTTTTAAGTGTAAAGAGGTGATCAATTAGCTGATAACTTGGGATTTGAACTCAAATTAAACTGACTTAAAAACATAGTTGAAATTGCTTGAACCATTTTAATGAGATAAAGTACTGTAAAAATTTGTGTTGCCATGACATTGTTTAAGGAAACATGAATACTTGTCTTTTTCTAGAACTTAGTCTTAGTAGTTTTTAAGAATAAGAAAGAAAAAAATGTTTCGCGTCGCTCCGTTTTCCACTAAAAATATGAATCGGTCAGCTTTCAGAATTACACAGTGAAAACTATCAGAACAAAAACACTCTTTGGAATCAGGAGAGTTTATAATCTGACACACAATGCATGCTAATGAGAACTATCTACTTTGGGCCCAAGTGTCCTTATTTCCCGAGTGGATGCTTCTGTGATCATGTAATTGCTTAATAACTGCAAATTAATATTTAATTGGCGCTGTTAAGCAGTGATTATAAAAGAGCACTGATTAAACTATAAAAGGGGTCACATTGGGGTCAGTGTGATAACAACAACTGTGATGAATAAACATGCAACATTCGGTGCCATGCAGAAAATAAATCCCAACACTGTTTCTGTGTGTTTAATAGGGGGGTGAAACGTTTGTATTTTGGGCTTGATTTCTTACTTAATGGTTCAGTTTCCAGTCTGCTTTACATTAATTTGCTTCCCTTCACCAGGATACATTTTTAATGAGTCTAATACTAGAAAACGTTCAGTCTGTTCATTTATTGATGAGTAATACATAGTTGGGTGTATAATCAAGCATTTAGAGATTACGTGAAATGGCATTTGCTATGCATGTAGCAAAACCATTTATTCAACTTGAAATCATATTGAGACTTGATTGAATTGTGAAAAGTAGGTCTGGGTTAAATTGAAGAAAAGTTGCTTCAGAGAGGTGGAGAAAGTTACTAAATTTAGGATTTTTAGGATGTATAATAAACCACTTTTGTTAAAGCTGCATTCTGTAACTTTTTAGGGTTATAAAAAGCAAGTATATAACCAGCCCAGACTGATCTCATGAAATGGTGTATCTATGACACGCCAATTCGTATTTCCATTTTTGGCGTGTTATCAACACGCATAATCACTTTTCAGCGTGTTTATGAATGCTGTTGACTTAAAGGGTTAGTTCACCCAAAAATGAAAATTCTGTCAGTATTTACTCAGCCTCTTGTTGTTCCAAACCTCTATGTGTTTATTTGTTCTGCTGAACACAAAGGAAGATATTTGGAAGAATGTTTTAATCAAACAGATCTCATTCCCCATTGACTACCATAGTAGGTAAAAATACATACTGGTAGTCAATGGGGAATGAGATCTGTTTGATTAAAACATTCTTCCAGATATCTTCCTTTGTGTTCAGCAGAACAAATAAACTCATAGAGGTTTGGAACAACATGAGGGTGAGTAAATACTGACAGAATTGTCATTTTTGGGTGAACTAACCCTTTAACATTACATTACTGTATATATAAATATATGAGCTACCCCAACCCCGTCCCTAAACCTACCCGTCACTGGGGTTAATAACATTTATGAGTCTTCCCCTACCATCCTAGGAAAAAAAAATATCGCTCCCCAGATGTAGATCTACATTTTTCTTCGTTTCGCTCGGACATTTAACGGTGTGTACATACACGCGAAATCACTCGGACATTTAACAGTGTGTACATACACGCGAAATCACTCGGACATTTAACGGTGTGTACATACACGCGGAATCACTCGGACATTTAACGGCGTAGACATTGTAGACACGGCGTAACGCCGAGGCACAACCCACGTAAAGTTGATAATTCCGCGAATAACTGCAGTTGCAGATTTCAAACAGAGATGGCGACAAAGAGGAAAAACTACAGACTGCAGCTTTAAGGACATTTGACCTGTTGAATTATGAAGGCTTATTTGTAATTTCTGTCTTTGACACGTAGGTGGAGTGATCAACACATGTGAAAGCACAAGGGAGATCCCGAACTGCACGAGTGTCTGAAAACATCAGGAAAAAAAGATGGTGTATTGTAAAAATGTGTACAGAGGTATCACAATTTTAAAGGTTGACAGTTTTCCTCCTTTGCTTTTTTTGTAAATTCAAAACACTGTCATTGTTAATAGTTTTCTAAGGAGCTCAGATTTGCATGGATGTCTTGTTTGTTACGATCTGTGGAAAAGAAGAATAGACTAAGTCACTGAAAACATGCTAAGGAATTGACCAACTTTTGAAATCACAAAGGGCGCGTTCTGAATATTACCGAACAAAGCGCAGACGTTGGGGGGGAAAAGCCACTAAACCTCTCTCAGTGAGTCTCATTTCCTGTGTGCATCATTGAACTACGCTTGTTAGTCAGTTCTTCAGATTAATATAAATTGTGGGGGAAAAAAGTGGCTTTTTGTTTCAAAAACTGTGATTTTGTTGGGTCACAGCTTATGCCAAGTTTGTTTAAATGTTCAAACTGATTTTCACACATTGTGAAGAGTGCTTTTAGTGACTATATTAACTTAATTTTTAGGTTTTTAATCTCTTCAGTAGGTCATCTCATTTTTATATTTGTTATAACTTGAAGTGAGGGAGCAAATTTGCAGCTGAGGCAAAAAAAAAAAAGCCAACTGTGTTTAAATCCCTCTCTATGGCCCTGTTTACACCTGGTATTAAGATGCATTTTGGTTGATCGGATTACAAGTGGACGACGCTAAATACGAGTGTAAAACGTTTTGAGCTTGTCCATTTCCGACCAATTCCAGTGGTAGTCAACACATTCGGCTGAATTGCTTTCGTAATGTAAACGCTCATGGGGTCAAAAGCGTTCAAACAGCCACCAAATGCGTGAACACTGGGAAGGTTGCTAGCCAGACGGGATTTAAAGTTTGACAGCTCGAGACCCAAGTTTGGTTTAAAGACAAAAAACACACCAAGCACAATGTTCTCTCTTCATTTATAATTCCTAACACACACTCACAGCATTCAGCGTGGTCTTGCAGCTATCAGAGCAGAAACCAATAAAACAAATGTTTAGCTGTTGTCTTAAAGGATAATTCCGGTATTTAATACCTTGAGTCTATTTTTTAGTTTGTTTGAATGAAATAGACGGTGGACTTAGAAATTTCGACAATGGGTCCTGTCTCGACTTTCTGACTTTTTTAGAATCGGCTGTGAGAGCTTTAGACTGGCTGTCTATGGGCATGCACAAACATGTCCATAAAACGTTCATTTTCAAAACTGCGACTCGCCGAGTGGTTGGTGGTGTTCCTTGATGTTCTGAAACAAGTAGCGTAGCGAAATACCATTTCTGTCGTGTTTTATTCGTCATTTTTTAAAATCGCATTGATGTCTGCTGGAGGACTCAGTGCTCGTTGATATTACTGCGCTAGCTACCGGAAAATGAAAGGGGTCTGTTTACATTTGGTTGTAGTCTTTTCACTCGGTTCTCTGTCTCTCAGAAGGCTAGCGTGAGCAGAGCAACTGTGCTCCCCGACTTTTTTACGGTGCGCTAGACACCGTGTTCCGTACAGCGTCCTGGTTGTCGCCATCAAGTGGCCGGGAGTGTGATAACGCTTCAGACTCAAATATCGAGCGGAAGTTTATACGCGGTTGTGGGGTATCTGAAAAAATAGTTCCACAATAGCAAACAACACGGATTGAAAGCATTCATTGCGCCGATATATTTGTTTTTAATCATCAGCGAACACCACCAACCAACCAACCATTTGTTTTAAGGACAGGTTTGTGCATGCCCATAGACACCCAGTCTAAAGCTGTCACAGGCGATTCTAAAATAGTCAAAAAGTCGAGACAGGACCCATTGTCAAAATTTCTAAGTCCACCACTCTATTTCATTCAAAACAAACTACAAAATAGACTCAAGGTGTTAAATACCAGAATTATCCTTTAAAGCGCGTTCATATGTAAATTGCGCAAGCTTATTTCGTCCATTTGATCGACAGATCTATGACATACATTTACCCGCCCATAGACTTGAAGAAATCAGGACGGAAGTGGTTGAAAGTGGACAAAAGAGACGGATTAAAACACCAAGTGATTCAATCGATCAAAATGCATCTTAATACCAGGTGTAAAAAGGCCTATCACAGCTTTGCCTTCATGTAAGCAATCCTGCTTTGCAGTCTTCGAAATTGTTAGTTGTTGAAACTTTTCAACTTTTAATTACACATTTAATCTCACCTTGTCTGAAGGCGGAGAGAGATATGGACTAAAATATGAATTTTTCAGTCAAGACGTGAGATACCTTCCCAAAAGCACTGTGATAAAATGTCAATTTGAAGGCAAGCTTTTTGTACTTCTATAAAGCGAGAATACTATTAAAAATCACATCTCTAGCTGGCTAAGCTTTTATTTCTTCTTAGTTAAAAGTCCATGATCGGTCAAACATTGAGAATGTTTTGTGGAATAAATCTCTTGATATACAAACATAGACACAATAGAGCTTGATATCTTTCGAGAAAATATTATAAAACTTAACTTTAAAGCTAACATACCTTCAGCTATATGTAAGTTGCTGCAAGCTCCTCATGTATATAATGTACCGTCCGTGTGCATTCCACCAAATTATTTTACATTCAGCTTGTACTTTATTTTTTTGTAGATAAAAGGGGTTACATGGTCATTATGCTTCATAAGTGAATGCCTTACAAATAAGAATGCCTTTTGAATAATGTTTATTCATCATAATAGCTGGCCATTTAGAATTTTTAATTAATGTAAAACAGTTTAACAAACTGCCATGATTGAGTTAAGTGCTTTTTTTTTATTATTATTATTTAATTTGATTTCTTTTGCATACATTTTTATGGTGTCTCATCTCCCAGGGATTGAAAAACCATTGAACCGTACAATAAGTCTCAAGTTTTATTTTCTCTGTATATACAGCAAGTGTATTTTCATTTCATATCATTATACTGTAAATATAATAGAAATGAAGACTGGACGCACTGGTCTGCTATACATTTCATAGGGTGTTTTACGAATCGAAACAGTGATTCATTGATGTGCTGTAGATAAACCGGTGCTGTAAATAGTTTTTTTGTTTGTTTTTTTAATTATTATTATTATTATTCATGCATTGTACAACAAAAATAGTAAAGATGTATTGCATATGCTTCAGTGTTGCCATTCTGGATTTTGACCTCAGATTTAAAGCTGAACCTATAGAGAGAGCAGTGTTTCAGTACATGGTTAGACATTCTGTTTTGGAGTTGATTGCCTGTTTCACACAAGATGAATATAATTCATGAATAAGTTGGTGGTTTCTTAGATTCCATTGTGAATGTAATTGTATAGCAATATATCAGAAAATAAGGGACTTTGGCAAAAATGACTTCCCAAGTAATTAATAAGCGTTCTATTCAATTAGTGATATGTTACAAATCGAAACATTGCGCTTCATGTATAATCCAGTTTCAGTGTTTTTTTTCCCCCTGCGTGAAACAGAACAATCAATTTATTCTTAAAAATTTTTTTTTTTTTTTTTTTATTATGTAAATGGATAGGGTATTTCTTCAATATTTCTCTTTAAATCATTTGCCCTCTAAATCAATGCCCACATGAAGAAATAATTTGCCATTTTTTGTTGTATTATAATAATTTTAATTAATGCATGCACCATACGTTAATATTCTGTTTTGAAAACTTAGTCAGCTGCCTTGCTGTCTTCTAAGGCTGCATCTTAATTTAAACAAAACCTATCACACTATCAAAAAGTGTGATACTCTGATACTGATCACATGCTTAAAATAAAGAGCACAAACAAATATTGGGGTAAAATATTCTTTTTATTTATGCATTTTTTTTTAGGTTAAGCATTGTTTATTTGTAAAAATCAATGCTTTATGTTTCTCAATGCATTATGGGATTGCCTTTTCCATGTTGGATGCTGTGATCAGAATTTGTCCCCCCCTAAAAAAAGTTTAGAATGAAAACCTCTTAGTCTTTGCTTTGGGAGCACTATGATGCCTTAAAATGATACCTACCTAGACAGCTAACTAGGTTTTTGGAACAGATCTTATATTATATAATGTGAATTTTTATCATTTCGGACTCAAAGTTTACAGATATACCAGCCAGACTAACCACAACCTCAACATGTTCTACTACGGTATGTTCTGATTTCAATCCGGTATATATACGTGAATACGGTATTTCACGGAAGCGAATTCAAAAATGAGTTTGAAACATATGCACTATTGTTCAAAAGTTTAATGTCATTAAGATTTTAGTTATATATTTTTGTTTTTAAGAAATTAATACTTCTATTGTGCAAGATTGCATTAATTTGATCAAAAGTGACCAAAGAATCCTGAAAAAAGTGTCATGTGACATTAAAGACTGGAGTAATGATGCTGAAAATTCAGCTTTGCATCACAAGAATAAATCACATTTTAATATATACGGTATATTATGTAAGCTTGTTTTTTTTTTAAATTGCGAAAAATGCAATACAGATTTTTTTCTTCTTCTTACGATTCTAAATTTATCTCGCCATTCTGAATTTTGAAACTTACAATTGCGAGAAATAATCAGAATTGCAATTTAGATGTTTTTATTGTGATTGCGTTTATATCGCACAACTCTGATATAAAGATATAAACTCGCAATTGACCCTTCGCAAAGACCCGCCCCCCCTTAGTTACTGTCGCTACGTCCGACAAACAACCATTTCCAACCATGGCGCTTCCACTGTCAATTTGTGCACTCCCTGGGGAAATAGTGAATAATTTCTGGAAAATAATTTGCTGATCTCAGAGAGAAAGGTCTGCGATATGCTTTCGAGGGATATATTCAGGATGTGAACGTGACTTGAAATAAAAACAAAACAAAACATATACTGACGCTTTTGACATTTCGTCTACATCCAATGCACACGGCACCCTCTCGCGTCAATATGAGACATATATGGGCCAAAAGGCGCCTCCTAGTGGTCTAACCCTAACCCTACCCCATCCCTAAACCTACCCATAACCAAACAAAGCTCTGTGTGTGTTATATTGACACTAAAGGGGGGTGCCATGTGCGTCAGATTTAGACGAAACTTCAAAAGTGTCACTATATGACACCCTAGGATGAGAACGCGTTGTATGCTAGTCAACTACGCTTGGTTTATCGGACTGGTTTGTTTGTCAGACAAAATGGTGGATTGTCACGGGAGCGCAAAATATCACCGCTATGATTGGTTAGATTGGCTCTCAATCAAGCTCCACGCTCAACTTTTTTAACGGTTTGTGTGTGTGTGTGTGTATTAAATAGATCTAGACATCAAGGCCTAATTGTATTTTCTTACTTTAGGCTACATCTTCATGAAACTTACCATGGTGTTTTGAACAGCTCCAGAGTTGCTGAAAACAGCTTTGCATTTGTAAACGTGAGCATAGTCTCCACAGATGCTAGTTATGCTTAACACGCTTCCCTTCTACATAAAGAAACTTAAAACGGGCCACAGAGACTCATTTAATTCATGATGTCTGTAAAGTCCAAAGCAGTGCGACATGAAACAGTGTTTTACCCTTAATCTCGACTTCTCAGAGCCTCTACAGTGTGCTGAAGTCAGCATGCAATTACAATAACACAAGCTTTGAGTCGAGGGAACCGGGGGGAAACTGGTACTTTACCATCCTGTCGCACGGTCTCTCATTACCACTCGCAGGTACATCCCAGCACGCCGCATTATCTTTACAATTCACAGTCGTTGTCTCGCTCTAATATCGACATTGATTTTGTTTTTACTCATTGTTGCTCATATCTTTAGTCCTCCACTAACTTAAATCCATGTGTTCTTACAAGGCCCAAAGCAGAAAATCTATAAGACATAAAGCTAATTTGGTAACACTTTATTTTAAGGTTGTCGGTATTACAGTGTAATTATACATTTAAGTACTGAGTAATAATAATGAACTATATACATACTATAGGGTTTGGTGCATGCATAATTTATAGTTTTTTATAGGTGTTTGGCAATGCCTCTGTAAAATAGTGTTACCGCTAATTTTTCCAGTAACCATCCATGCCAAGTTACAAGTATCAATGCTTTTTGTTGTTCCCTTGGGTTTCTTTCAAATTTGCAGATCTATGAATTGATTTTTAACAGTTTCACAATATCAAATATTTACTCACCCTCATGTTGTTCCAACCTAGTAAGACCTTCGCTCATCTTCGGAACGCGAATTAAGATATTTTTGATGAAATCTGAGAGCTGGATCACTCCTCCATACTAGTCCATAGGCTTCTTGAGGGATTGAAACTTGCCAGCCTCGGAAAGTTATTAAAGACATTGTTAAAATAGTCCAAGTGACTACAGTGGCTCAATCTTAAGTTTATCAAGTAGATTAAGTTAAGAGTGAGCCACTGTAGTCACTTGGACTATTTTAACGATGTCTTTAATAACTTTTCGAGGCTGGCAAGTTTCAATCCCTCATGAAGCCTATGGACTAGTATGGAGGAGTGATCCAGCTCTCAAATTTAATCAAAAAATATCTTAATTCGTGTTCCAAAGATGAACGAAGGTCTTGCAGGGTTGGAACAACATGAGGGTGAGTAAATACTGACAGAATTTTCATTTTGGGGTGAACTATCCCTTTAAACTGCAGTGTCCAACATATTCAGCTCCACAACTACATGTCAAACAAGAACATGTTCTGATTGGCTGTGATTGTGTTGCATCATGCATATCATCACAGCCTTCAGTGTAAAAGTTATGGTTAGTCTGGAGAGCCGAGCAGTTTAGCGAGAATCTCTTGCTAATGTAGAAAAGTACTTGCTGATGTTTAACAACTCTTTTCATTCTTTTCAGCTTATTTATTGATTGCCATTCTGTGCTGATGAACCCTCTCTCATTCAGTGGAGTCATATCCATCAGGTTTTATTTGCTGTACCGACACTCTCTTTGTGATATAAATCATACCTTTGCATCAATAACGACACTATCGGCATTAAAGCCAAGTGAAGCTGGTTGAAAAGAAACATGCCATACGATTTATGTGTGATTAGAAAACCAGTAATGTTTTGACGAGCAAATAATTGTAATCTCCCGTCGCACAAAATCTACAGCTGCATGACTCATGGTTATTGTTACATCTTGATTTCAATATTTCTATGGAAAACTACTGTCATTTTGGAATCGTTTCAAATAAATGTATTTTTGTACATCAGATACGGTTTCTTGTCTGTGAAAATTTCCGAATCGCAGGTTCACGGTTCACGCTACAGTGGCGGATGCTCGGTCTCTAATGATGTTTTGTTGTCATTAGCGTCTTTTGGCAAAGTGCACAGCTGGTGTGTGCTGAAGGCAAATTGTGCAGGTACACAAAGAAAACCTTAGGCGAAAGCTTAGAATGCTATCACAGGCCTCTCAAGTCGTTCTATAAACAGAGGCACAAAGTTGCAGAGGGTATTTGGAGGTGTGTGACTGCGTGACTTGTTTGCTGGTTAGATCTGTGAAAAGAGGGACAAATAAATTTGCTTAGTCTTTTCTAAAAGTGACTGCTGTTCCAGGGAGGAAACCGACGAATCAGAGAACATATTCAGAGTAGCGTTCGGTCTGATTCGCTAATCTAAATACACACAAGGTGTCCTTCACCGACTGACTGGGGGATTCTGGGGGAGTCTTCACTGTGATACAGCGTAAATGATAGTCGCTGTTTATGCGCGGATGGGGGAATCTAAATTTAGTCTAAGTTCAGTGATCAAACTTTGATATATGAAAGATACTCCCTCTGGTGTTCCATTAATTATCACTAGCTAGAGCATTTTAGTTTGTAGCCTTGAACATTTGGGACACACACACAGAGAGAAACAAACACTTCTCCATCTTTAGGCCAGAGATGTTTCTTTAACTACAGTGACTATGTGATTTCTATAGATTTTTACCTATTTTATTAAAGGGATAGTTCACCCAAAAAGACTTTCGTTCATCTTCGGAACACAAGTTAAAATATTTTTGATGAAATCTGAGAGCTGGATCACTCCCCCATACTAGTCCATAGGCTTCTAAAGGGATTGAAATTTGTTCCCCGAAAATTCACTGAGGACATTTTGTACGTCACACACATCACACACATGACCAGCGTCGGCCAATAGTGAGCCTACGTGTGACGTAGCTCTATCACACCGACTAGAGGCACAGAGAGAAGGAAATGAATACTTGAATAATGTCATTATTTATGTTTGTTTTTGCGCTCAAAAAGTATTCTTGTTGCTTGATAAACTTAAGATTGAGATGTCTTTAATAACTTTTCGGGGCCGGCAAGTTTCAATCCCTCAGGAAGCCTATGGACTAGTATGGAGGAGTGAGCCAGCTCTCAGATTTCATAAAAAATATCTTAATTCGTGTTCTGAAAATGAACGAAGGTCTTACGGGGTTGGAACAACATGAGGGTGAGTAAAAACTGACAGAATTTTTATTTTTGGGTGAGCTATCCCTTTAAGGTCATTTGAATGTACATTGAAAATCTTTCTATATTTCTAAAATTATTATGACCTTAAGAGTGAAATAACCATACAACGATATTATTGTGTCAAAATTATTTACATGCATTTTTCATGGTTATTACTATTCAAATGATTGGTTTTGAAGTTATTTCAACCCAAACTCAAGGCAATTCGTACTTATTTTACGAGGTGGCTAAATCGAACAAATTCGTACGACCTCACTTGTTCGAATTTGTACAATTTAACTAAATCGTACATATTTTACGTGTTGCCCAATTCGTACGAGTGACCTACCCCTGATCCCGCACCTAAACCATCCCATCACTGGGGTTTAGACAAATCGTACAAGTAAGGTCGTACGAAGTAGCCACCTTTAACTCACTCGTACAAATTTGTACAAATTGGTCATGAAAAAGCGTTGGCTCATTTGCACCATGACCAACAGTTTTGACTAACAATGCTTTTTCTAAAGTTACATTGGATTCAACGGGGTCAACCAAAAGCACGCTTGACATGAAAAAAAGAAACGATTTTTAAAGAAAAAGGAAATCAAGACAAAGCATATTGTATTATGTTTCCAATCAAGATGTCAAATTAATGTTTCTGTAACCATTAACCGTAAAGTTAAAGGACAAGTTCGGTATTTTACAATTAAAGCCCTGTTTTAAGATCGTTTCTGATGAAATAGAATGGTTAAGATTGTTTTTTAGACAGATGCTGCTGTTCCGAGAATTTTCAGTTTCTGTGGTAGCACCCCCACACCTTCACAATGGTTGCTTCGGTGCACAGGAACAATCTTTTATAAAACGCAAAAAACTTTAGTTTACAAAGACGTGAAACTCGTCGAGTGTTCACTGATATGCTCACACAAAAATCGCTGCAAAAGGTGCTTTCCAACAGGTTCTATCGTAGTTTTTGTCCAACTCCATTAATTTGTATTGTATGTTCTGTGATGTACGTTATTACTTCGCCGGCGGAAACAGAAATGGTGTTGTTTGTATTCTTTCTGTAGTCTTATGCAGTCGCGGTATTGTAGGCTACACTATACAAGTGGTTTGCTTACAATTGGCAAAGGTGCATTATCGCCACCAACTGGCCTGGAGTGTCTATTATTCAAGCTCTCAACGGAAGAATGTGAGGCATTCGGAAAAATAGGTCTACAGTTTTACAACGAATGGTAAAACACCTGTTGGAAAGCATCATCAAGCAACACCCCAGACCACTCGGTGAGTTTTACGTCTTTATAAACTAAAGTTTTATTTGTTTTATGAATGATTGTTCCTGTGGACCAATGCTACCATTGTAGAGGTGTGGGGGGGGGGGGGGGGTGCCACCACAGAATCTGAAAATTATCGGGACAGCAGCATCTGTCTAAAAAACAATCTTTACCATTGTATTTCATCAGAATGGATCTTAAAACAGGGCTTTAATTGTAAAATACCGAACTTGTCCTTTAATTACAAGTTAGTCAGAATGCGTTGTCCGCAAACAGAGTATCCATGGAGTCAGTAGGATCAGTGACAAAGCATGCGTACTGCCAATATATGTATCACTTTATCATAAATTTACACATCACAAAACTTCAGTTTTTGGTTTAAAACCTGTTTTTAGATTTGCATGAGACGAACCTCAACACGACATCAACTGCAATCCACATCAACAGGAAGCGGGTGGATGTTGGCTTTTCTCTGTTGCTTTCTCTCTTTCTCGCTCCAGGAATGAAATGATTGGGACCTGGCTTTCCACAGAGCTTGATAAAGGACCCTTGTCAGGGAAGTTGGCAGCATTGTCATTGCACATTGGCATTTCAGAGCTCAGGCCCACAAGATCCCTCTCGCCTGGGTAAGAAAGTACTCTGTCAGTTAATAGGGTGTCCCTCCGTTAAAGTTTATTTCATTATTTGATATGTTTGGGGGCGGGGGGTACAGCTGGCTGATGGGACTTGGACACGGAATAGACATGCTAGATGGCAAGTTGGCATAAATACAGTGGATTTCTCTCTATCTGCGGAGGATGGCAGCCAGAACGGAGCCTCATTACGCCATAGGTTAGATTAATCTCTCAACCTGTCCTTCCTTCTTTCTCCTACCCACATATACTCATTCTCTATCTTTCTCTCTCATACGCTCACGCAAATGCTATCTACCTTTCACATCCAATCTACTACTCCATCTTTTTCTCTCGCACCTCTCTCTCTCTTTCCCCTCTCGGTCTATTATTCTCTCACCTTCAACCTTGAGAGCGGATCACGGTTCGCTCTTTACATCTCTGTATCCCCAAACATGAGCGATTGAGTCTTGTGGGGTTATTGAAAATGAAAGAGGTAATGAAAAGACCTTAACTCAAACAATTACACCCTGGACGTGTCGCAATTCTGGCTGGGGTCCTAATGTGTAATTGGTTTTTAAAAAACAATCAACATCTCATTAATCTTTGTGATGCCTTTGGGACACACTTGATGATGTGAGAGGCTTCCGAAGACCCTCGTGACATCAACACCGAAGATTTGTGGCTTTTCCTTGATGTCTGTTGTTGAAGCCACCTCTATGCTTGTTTACTCTTACTCTTTGACAAAACTGAAGACATCTTATGCTGTACTTATTTCTTTTTTAGTTTATTATAGTTGACTTAAACTAAAACCAAAAAATGTGTTGCTTTAAATAAAATTAAATTAAAAACCTTAAACTTATTTTATTTCAGCTAGTTGCGAAATTAACATTTCTCATTTTCTTTTAGTTTAATATGATGTACTAACTACAACAGAAATTAAAATGAATAAAAAAACTATAAAGAACAAAAAAATACTAAAATATGAACACAATTCAAATGGAATTTATGAGAATATTAATATAACATTAATTAATATTGTCTGTTTTTGAAGCCATCTACATGTTTGTGTACTTAATTGTATGCTGTAGTTATTTTTTTTTTGTTTTGTTATTATAGTTGACTAAAATAAAACGTGTTGCTTTAAATAAAATAAACTTAAACTGAAAAAAAATAATTCAATAAAAACCTTAAACTTATTTTATTTCAGCTAGTTTAAATTAGTTTAACATGATGTACTAAAATAAAAAATTAAAATTAATATAGAGAAATACAAAAAAAATCATTTAAAATGAAAATGGAAAATATTTACATTATAAATCAATAATATTAGTATTATTGTTGTTATTTATATTTTATATTTTTTATTAATTTTTTTTTTTTATAGAATACAAAACATTATTATTATTAATGTGGTATTTTGTAGTCGTTTTTTTTTATTCATTAATTTATTTTATTTATTTATTTATTTATTTTTGTTCTTGCTGCTTTTGTGATTTTCTTTCTTCTTTTTCTTTTCTGTAAAGCGTCTTTGAGTACTCAGAAAAGCGCTTGACAAATAAAATGTATCATTATTATTATTATTATTATTTAAACCAATCATGCCCATAGACTGTAAAAGATCATGCTGCAATAACTTTCAACTTTCACAGTTGAGAAACTATGTGCTACATTTATAGTATATTTATTTAAAGTTGATGTTTCTTAAAAATACTTTTTTCTGAGTATTTTTTTTTCTCTTCCTGTTCACTAATGAGGTAAACAGAACTTTTTTGCTAGTTCCCAAGAGACCATAAATAGCTTTTAATTTCTCACAGTATTTGGATCTCATCAAATGAGTGTTATTCAGATATACCACATGATTAAAGATTATAAATATCATATGTTCAATCTTCTCTGCCACAGGTTAGAGATGAGGGGTGGGGAGGATTTCATACATTTATGTATGACTATACACTTGCTTGTCTTCAGAGCAGATGGAAGTGCTAAATATTCAGCATATGCTCAACATGGAAATTAATGTGAAACTTTTGGATCAGTTACCACCATCAGTAGTGGTGATTTATCGGGCAACAAACTACATATTTTAAACATTTCCTTGCCTCCTGGTAAACAGTGGGCAGTCAGGAGTTCATTATCATTATGTGTTCGTTTAATCTATGTTATATAACTGCAGATGCATAAATGCTCATGGCCATATGCACAAGAAATGAGTCTAGTTCCTAAAAGAGGAACACTTTTCCAATTTTAATTAACAGAGAGTGACAGCTAACAAGAAAGGTCTCGGTTAATGTGCTTCATGTCCAATATTCTTAACTCATATTCACCCTTATAATTGGGCTTTTGCTGATGTTTTATCCCATGACACGAGACCTTGGCGGATGCCCTCTGAAAGTAATATTCAGCAGACGATCTATAAATGGAAGCACGTCGATGGCTCCAGATAAGAAAATGTTCTTCTGATATACAGATTATAACATTATCCCTGTGATTTTAATTTAGATACACAGAATATATTTTCAGAAAGATAAGAGCAATCATGTGTGAAGTAGGAAAAAGTCTATTACCCGCCGCTATTTGGTATCATTCTGTGTCTCATTGTAATTTTATATTAGTTTCATAAGGTTACATTGCTCTCCTGAAACATCAGAGATATCTAATATCAATCCAACGTTATACAGTATTTAATAATATTTTGTCTAAAGGATCCAGATTATCATAACGCTGACATGACATCCAGTTCACATCCTTTAAAAGGCATTCACTTCTTGTTTAAAATTAATATGACTCGACCCAGAAATGTCAATAATGCACCACAATGTTTTAGAACATTTAGTCACACACACTTAATACAGGAAATGCATTGTGAGCTCACGGGGTGTTTTGGAATTCCGCGAGAGTTCTCAAACTCTTTGATGAAGTCGGATCCCCAAATGATTCCAGACAACATCTGTCCCTTCACTTTCCATTCCAGATAGTGTAACAAGCATATGGAATCTGTCTCAAGTTATTCTATTCTTTGTGAATACACTCCCAAAGCTTCCTCTACAAACCACCTTTATCTTAATGGAATGTCAATCCTTCGGGCATTAAAGGTTCTCATCCTAGAACCGATAACAAGAAAATGACAACATTTTCTCACGCTAGATATATTAAAACTGCTTTTTAGAAGAATTTTGATGTGGAACTGTATTTTCGATTACATAAGGGATATGTTTTTTTTTTTTTCTGAGACATTACCTCAAAATCTGTGCACATTTATAAAGTGTGTGAAGATAAACGAAAACGCTGGCGCTGACTTGCAACTTTTTTAAAGAACGCTGGCGGGGAAAGAGTTAAAAAGTAGAGCTGTCAAGCGATTAATCATTTAATCCAAATAAAATCCAAAATAAAAGTTTGTGTTTACATAATATATGTGGGTGCACTGTGTATAATTATATATATATATATATATATATATATATATATATATATATATATACACAAGGAAAAAAAATATGATTTATATATAAAATGTTTATATTTATATTTAGATATTTATTTATATACATCTAAATATTTCAAGCATGTGTGTGTATTTATATATATATATATATATATATATATAATAATTATACACAGTGCACCTACATATATTACGTAAACACAAACTTTTATTTTGGATGCGATTAATCGCGATTAATCATTTGACAGCCCTATTAAAAAGACATGGAAGTATTTATATGCACTGTTGACGGCGTATCCTACTTTTGACCTGTGTTTTCCCATGCACATGTGGAATCTTGATCAGTAAGAACCAACTTAACGCTCTCTCTCTCTTTTGAATCAAACACGGAAGTGACTTAAACTGCAATTCATCGACTGGCCACTAGAGACAGGCTGCATAATTAGCCACCTTTTAATTACTCAAATGAATTTATACGAATTGGTCGTGAGATAGCGTTGATCAATCCCAAATGCCCAACTTTACATCAGAAAAAATATGTGTTTGCAGCCTGGTACAAAAATTGGTTTTGGTCTATATATATATATATATATATATATATATATATTTTTTTTTTTTTTTTTTATTTAATTTAATTATATTATGCCTTAAAGTTCTGCATAATCAGGTGGATGTACACTGCTATAATTGCTAGCCGTTTGTCTGCTGTCTGTTAGCCGTCACCTAACAGACAGCCATTTTTGACCATTTTCGTTTATACGGGAGTGACGCAGTGCCATGATTATGACAGCCGGCTCCGCCCACTTTGGGCTTCAAAAATGCTCTTCAGAAACGGGTGATGTTACGGACACTATACGTCCGTATTGTTTTAAAAGCTATGGTAAGAACCATAGGCTGTAAATATGCATTAAATATTATGCATTAAACTTGCATGAAATTATGAATTAAAGCTGCAGTACGTAGCTTTTTTGGGGGTTAAAAATTATCCAAAATAAAATTGAGAATACACAACCAGCCAGTGTTCAAAACAGCCACACACTCTCCTCAAACATTGGATTCATCCGCCCTGTGCCCTGCCGAGGCACAACCCACGTAAAGTTGATAATTCCGCGAATAACTGCAATTGCAGATTTCAAACAGAGATGGCGACAAAGAGGAAAAAATGCGTACTGCAGCTTTAAAAAAAAAGATATCTAGGTTTCATTTAATCATTTAATCACTTAACGACATGAAGGTGAGTAAATGATGTTTCTTTATTAGGCGAACTATTCGTTTAAGGTACAAGGTGAGAAATTTATTTGAAAATGATTAATTTCTGTCTAAATCTTTAAGTAGTTCTTATAAGGGTACATTACTTAAAAGGCTTAGTCTGGGTCATACTTCTCTCACAGAATTTTCACCTCACTTTGCAGAGGTGTTTACTTCAACAAGTCTCGGCACTGGGGCTCAAGTCTGTCATTTTGACGGCTCTTTGATCTAAGCGTAGCTACGGATTTTAATACTTGATGCGCCATTAGCTGAGGATGCGAAGGTGAATCCTCCGTCTGAAATTAAAAACAGCCTCCGAATACCACTTCAATAATGCATTAATGCCCAGATTCATCCAGCTGTAATGGAATATTTTGCCATGGGCTAACTGTCTTGGCTTCTTGAATATCTTCTTCCTCCAAATGTGCTCAACTGTATGAGAGGCACGATCTGCTCATTTCTTTACTCATGATATCATTACGGGCATGATATATGCATGGAACTTTGCAAATTGTGTAGTCCTCTGCATTTGAAATTATTATTTAAAGTTTACCCCAATAAATCCTCAGCAACTGACATTGAATATCCATGTACGTGTTTTGTTTTGTTTTGTTTTTTTCTGAAATGAATGCTTATTTTAAAAAAAATAAAAAAATGTTGCACCTGCTGAATTTATTGAACACAAAATGAAAGGGAAAAACACATTTGGTTTTCTCTGATTGCTCAAGCTCCCTTGTGTTACACAACCAAATGAGCCAAGTCTCTTTAATCTAAGATTTGACATTCAGCGGTGCGAGAAAGTCACTGAACTTGAATCGCATTTGCATCTTTCTCATGATGGTTCAGATTAAAGAAACGAGATGATTGCGTGAAGTCCCCTGACATATTTTTTTTTTAGGACTTACCTTCAGAATTAAAGGTAATCGTAAACCCGTGCTTCTCTGTATGTCCTCGTACATCAAAAGGTGTTTTGTCTGGTGAGGAGTACATTTGCATAAATAACAAACAAGCGAGCACACCACAGATGCGCAGTGTTTTGGAATGATTTGAGTGAATATGGATGAAAGACAAGGTTCGGGAAATAAGCATCTGGAATGTTCTACTCTGGTCAAGATGTTGCAGTTTGGATTAGCAGTAAACTGAAGCTTGATCACTGCACAACATGTGTGCCAAATATCAAACATTTGCAAACTACGGTCAAATAAAGGTCAGTGTTGAATCAGAATTGAATATTTTTTACATTTTAATGGACCTTTTTCACATTTCTAGGGAAATTATCAGTTATCAGAAACTAAAAAAACCAAAAGGGTTTTACTTTATTTTGATGGTCCTTTAAAGGGATAGTTCACCCCAAACCCAAAATGGAAATTCTGTCAGTATTTACTCACTCTCATATTTTACCAACCCCGTAAGACCTTCGTTCATCTTCGGAACACGAATTAAGATATTTTTGATGAAATCTGAGAGCTGGATCACTCCTCCATACTAGTCCATAGGCTTCTTGAGGGATTGAAACTTTACGGCCTCAAAGTTATTAAAGACATCTCAATCTTAAATTTATCAAATGTCGAGAACTACTTTTTGTGTGAAAAAAACAAACAAAACAAAAACAACGACTTTATTTCACGTGTCACAGCCTACGTGTGACATTTAACTGACTAGAGGCCACATGAGAAGGAAATGAAGAGTTGAAATAAAGTCGTTATTTATGTTTGTTTTTGCACACAAAAAAGTGTTCTCGTCGCTTGATAAAGTTAAAATTGAGCCACTGTAGTCACTTGGACTATTTTAACGATGTCTTTAATAACTTTTTGAGACCGCAAATTTCAATCCCTCAAGAAGCCTATGGACTATGAAGGAGTGATCCAGCTCTCAGATTTCATAAAAAATATCTTAATTCAGCCCATTCTCATCCCAATATGTCATCTAACTGACGCTTTTGAACATACGTCAACCTTTAACGTCAGTTAGATGCCGCTATCTAACCCTAAACCTACCCGCGTCATCTAACTGACGCTAAAGGTAAAGCGTCAGTTAGATGACGCCCTTGGATAGCGACATCTAACTGACGTTAAAGGGCACCCTAAACGTCGGATGTTGACGTATGGTCAAAAGCTTCGGTTAGATGACGTCTTGGGATGAGAATGTGTTGCTTAATTCGTCTTCCAAAGATGAACGAAGGTCTTACGGGATTTGGAACAACATGAGGTTGAGTAAATACTGACAGAATTTTCATTTTTGGGTGAACTATCCCTCTCTCTCTTTAACACATTCTGTTAACTACAAGTAACGTTGCACCTACATGTCTACTAACTATCATTAAGTTTAACAAAATAAAGTGTTTCCCCCCAAAAAAAAAGGTGTTTCAAGGATTTTTCAAAAAAGGAAGAAAAAAAATAGTATAGAGATGTCAAATTTGCTGTCACCCCCTCAGCCGTTGAATTAGGAACACTTGTTTTAAGTATAGTACAACACAAAGTATAGTTTTTAATACTTTTATACTTTAACAGCTTTTGTACGTTTATATATTATAGTAGAACTTAAATGTTAAAACGTGTCATTAGTCTGTATAAAGGGATCATTTGAATTGAGTTAGCAAGCAGGATGCAGAACCACATCAGTGTAGGATTAAAAAATGAATTTAAAGTAATGCAAATGTAATTGTAACTAGGAAAACTAAATTTGTCAAGACAAACTTTACATTTTTTTTTATAAGTTTGGATGGATCTATCTACTGTATCTATCTATCCATCTGGATGGAAGCACCAGTAAATTAGTCGCAGTCGACCAACAACGCTCTATTAATTTAGAGTTAGAGGCGGGGTGGAAATAGGCATATAAATTTAAATTTCTGGATTTAATGGAAGAACAAAATGCTACAAAATTGTATGATGCGGTCACTTTGATAGCAATCCAGAGGAGCAGATCTGGTTATCGACTTTATTTAGTATGTGCACTTATATAAACTCAGAGTACTTGCCTTACCTGGGTTATACAGTAACGCTTCCTTTTACAGTCCAATTACCCATTTAAATACTATGTACTTATTTTAGTACCTACAATTACTGGGTAATAACTAGTACTAACCCTGAACCTACCCCTAAACCTACCCCTGTTCCATGTACTTATCTTACATTAGCCAGTACTTTCTAGGTAAGTACACTACTGTATTGTAAAAGCAAGCGTTGCCGGTTATACAATATAACTACATGGGTGTTGGGGTTAATACCTATTTATTACCATTGTAATAAATATAATAAGTACATGGACTTTGGGAATCAGTAATGTAAAATAAAGTGCTACCACTTCCCTTATTGTATAAAAATATGAAGAAATGACACAAATAATACTATATCTTTCTAGGTTTGTGTTGGAGGGGTTCTGTTGAGATGCAATGACATTTATCTCATGAACAGTGGTCTTCTCAGTAGGGATCTCTCATAGGCTGTCCTCTACTGTTTTTGTGGGAAAACCGCAGCCTTCATCCCAGTTTCCTTGGATGGTGGATGTTATTTATGGAGAGAAGCTGACATGAAACAACATGGAATGGATACTGCACAATCTGGCCAAATTCAAATATCAATGCAAAGGTCAACTAAGTTTGATTTCCCTCTTGGAGCTCATGTAAAATGATTCTGAACGGACAGAATAATGAATTAATAGAGCTTCGCAGATGGAGGCGCGTGTCCCGACCAATTGACCAGAAAAAAGTCTCTTTTGTTGAAAGTGTCAGCTCCACATGAGAAAACACTCGTCATATTATTCCCTTCTGCAGAATGGCTGTGTGTTTGATTTCATTCGATATCCGGGCACAGCTGAACAGTGGCCTGTAAATGTCAATATCCCTGTAGGCTCTTGAGTTTGTGGTCAACAATCTGTCCTGCTGGTTCAGAACAAAATGCGGATAAACCGAACTGGTTTGAATTTCAAAAATGAAGTAATTATTGAGTCTCCTGTGCCTTTATTAGCTAGCTCTGATTTTGAGGTGTGTCGCATATACGTTGTACAGTTGTTAAATCTGTCCCTAGAGTTGTGTAAACCCTCAAGTGCATGATTCCAGGACACATAAGTAAGGGATAGTCATCGTCGCAAACTAAACTCTGATAGGGTACAGACTGCAGAGCAAAGCAGAGTAGCTTAGCAAGTAAATGAATACATAAAATATTGATTTGAGTTGAAATAATGTCATCTTACTTTTAGATAAGCTGAAATATTACAATAAAACTATCAGCAACATTACATTCAGAGCTTAATAGATTACTTACAAATTACATGAGGAAAATAGCAATTTGATTACTTTTAGTATTGGATTACATAAATTATTTTTTGATTTATTTTTTAGATTGCTTTTGACCTAACTTGTTCATCACACAGATTTGAATGGGATTATTGTGTACCATATTTAATAATAATAAAAAAAAGAAAATATACAGTATATCATTCTTTTTCAACGTCATAACGCGATTTTTTTCCAAATCTCAAAAACTAATACTGTTCTTCATTTAAAGAATCTCTGCCCACAGAATACGCAAAAAAAAAAAAAAAAAAAAAAAATGGGACGCGGCTGTTTGACCTTTGCAAATTTGATGAATTTTGGTTAAAATTTATTTTAACCCTCCTCTTATCCTTGGGGTCAATTTGACCCCATTCAATGTTTAACGTCTGTAAAAACATAATTTTTTTTTTTTGCTTCAAATTTAATTACTTTTCCTAATTTAATGGGGACAACTCTGTAAACATAAAATTAACCTGCTAATATTTTTTCAAAGTCCTGTACAAATTTTGTAGCATCGGTGTTCCTTGGGGTCAATTTGACCCCAGGCTCTTTTAGTTGTATAATAAAACAGAAGAAATATAAAAATTTCACACACATTTGTTTTGGTTGTTATATTGAGGTCATTATAACATGTTATAATTTGAATTTATAATATTCATTGTAATTTTACATATTCAATATCATTTTCAAAAAACGTCCCTCTGTTTTAGGGCTCTAACCAAACATAACCATATCTGTAGTATTGCGAGAACTACTAGTAGTTCACATGACATGTGACATAATTCTCAAGATAACTAATAATTCTTTCCTGTGCATTGGGGAGGGGAAAACATCATTTTTGTGAGAAATTTGATGTTTCCCGTGCCATGGGGGAGGAGAAAACATAATTTTTGTGAGATTGACCCCAAACATAACTCGTATTACTATCCTTGATAAAATAAATAGTTTTTCTTTCCAAATGTCATAGATTGCATAAATCTATACTTAGAAATATTATAAAACAAATAAAACACCAGATGTATTTATACTTTTCCAATTTTAGGTCAAATCAGTAAGATTTTATGTTGATTTGTAAATTTGTCCATAGTCGTGCAATGGCTATTCTGGATGTATAAGGGGTTCGGTGGGGTTAGGTGGGGTGGGGAGGGGGGTGGTGGGTGGATGTCAACTTAAAACATTACTTAAGAAATCAACAAAGACATAAATTAACTGAGACAAACCTTTGTAAAAAAAAATAAACATATTGTGGAGGTTTAAATTACTGGGGTCAAATTGACCCCAGAGGGTAAAAAGTGTTATCAGATTTGAGGATAACAGGAGGGTTAAACACTTTTCCTGAACATTAAAACCCAAAGGTTTGTAAGATCTCGCTTTTGTAAGACAGTTCACCTCTCCATATGAAAATGAACATGGACTACTTGGTGGGAATGCAGGTAACACGAATATGTCACTCCTTTACACAGTGTTTATCTCACAAAGCCACAGATGTAGGATGTGCCATCAGCAGATCTGAGCTGTGAGAACCAATGTCACAAACACAAAAGAACACATTACATTTTTTTTAACAGTGGGACTCTGTTGGGTGAATATTTCATCATCTTTTCCTCTTTCGCCTTTTCTCCGTTTGTCATAGACCACAATGGTGTCAGTGCACATTATTAACAAAAAGCTATATGAAATACTTCTAGCAATTAGGATTTTGGGTTGCATTCAAGCTGAAAGTAAGCCGTGTGCTGAAGATGTGTCACAATGCTTGTGTGCAAACTGAAAATTCTGCTTGTAAAAAGGATTACATAATTCCCAGAGTCAATACTCAAATGAAATGGCATATTAAATTGATATCTAATAGCAAAGTCACTAGACATTTCTAGTGAACCATCGGGACTACGGAATATCCAAAAGGTGTTCTTGGATTGTTGTAAATAAAATCAGACTTTTCACCCCCTGCAGGTTTGATATTGAACACTGTTTTTCGCACAACCTGTTGTGTTTCCATTTTGGCCCATAAGGCCAGCTGCCCTGATTCACACCTGCCAATTCATTTGGGTGTAAATAACAACACCAGCGAAATGCTGTATTTTTCCTGCCCACTTTAATGTGTCCTCACTAAGTGCAAACCCGACTCCTGCAGCCAAGAGCAGTGAATCACGACTTGACAAGCCACAGAATTGGCCATTTTGGAGACTGTTGGTAACAAAATACGTTCATGCTTGCAAATTACATTGTTTCGTGAGAACTAAATACACTGTGAATTGTAAATCCAATCGCTTAATCTTAATATTGGACATAATTACTTTTAATAAAATAGAAGAGGTGTTATTTTAAGATTCAGAAATGCCTTGAAGGCAGTGATATTTCAGTTTGATTACAATTTAAGGCTTTAAATGAAAATTAATTTGTATTTTAATTCGGCTGCATGGTTGAAGAGATGTAACTTATGCAGATCGTTAAGCTTCTATGGCAAGCCGTTTTAACTTTCATTCATTTCCAGGATATGAATTATTGATATCATCAATTCAATTCTTGATATCAACAATTCAAATTTTTGATATCAACAATTTAATTGTATTTTCACTAGTGAAATTTCACTATAGGCTGCCATTCAAAATAAATTCCTGATATCAATAACTAGTTTGCAAGTCACTAGTTTGCAAGTTTGTACTAGTAAAAATTATAATTTTTGATATCTGAAAATGTATTTCTGATATCAATACTATTTCAGATATCTAAAATGGCTTTCTTACTAGTAACACATTCATAATACTAGTCACATTCATGACATTAACATTGTCACTAGTAAAAATATAATTATTGATATAAAAAATGAACATTGTTACTAGTAACAATCCAATTGTGGATATCAAGAATAGACATTTTAACTAGTAAAACTTGAATTCTTGATATCAAAAATAAAGGTTTTTACTAGTAATAATTGTATTTCTGATATGTGAAATTGGAATTTTACCTAGTAAGAAATCAATTCTTGATATCAATAATTGGTTTTGAATGGCAGCCTATGGTGACATTTCACTGGTGAAAATAGAATTGTTGATATCAAGAATTTAATTGTTGGGGGGGGGGGGGGGGGGGGGGTCCTAGTAGCATAAATTGTGAGGCCAAATGTTAATATTGATATATATTATTACCAGTATGATATTAATATGATATGATATGATATATATATATATATATATATATATATATATATATATATATATATATATATTAATACCAGTAATTTTTGACCTTGTTTGGACATTTTTCTTTGGTCTCCATGAGGAAAACAGCTTAAAAAAATCATATTATAAAACGGTTAGTTCCAGTCCTTGATTCTGAATCTCTGATTGGTCAATAGCTGTGTTTTATTCACGATACAGCACAGCCTTGAGGCCCTTATACAGTAGATTACCTAAATTATGTTTTTTTTTTTTTAAATGTAAACATGTAGAAAGTATTTTTTTGTGAAGATTGTGTAGGGGTAAAGTTAGGGTTGGGAATATACAGTTTGCAAGTATAAAAATCGGCATAAAACATGGAAACCCAACATTGTCTAGCAGCGTTAAACATTTTTCTTCTTCTCCAGCGCTGGTCTAATGAAAGGACTACAAGCCTCATTTCTCTAATGTAGTTTGGCAGAGCTGTGAGACATACATTAGAGAGTGCAGACAAGTGGACTCTGTATGGTCACTGTGGGGCTTTGTAAAGTGAAGGCAGTAATTCTGAGTAAACAGGAAAGAGTGAAGGTTAGTGATGAATGTCTCAAAAGTGAATCAAGCTAGTTGAGTGGTGGTTAAAGATCTGAACCGACAACCTCTGAAAGACTCTGGTGAACAATGACCTGAAGAGCTCCTTAAAGCGATGCTTCACCTCTGGAAAGATGAATGTGTATTTAAAATGGGTCATTTATGTAGAAGAAATGTGAAAATATTTTTGAATTTGGAGCTTTCTAGACTGAGAAAAGCCAGAAAATGTATTGTTTGGCTTATGTGGATGAAAGACAACAACTCCCAGAATGCACTCGCTTCGCTGCCCTAGGAGGCCACACCTACAGGTAACAGAGCGCAGTAGTTAAACAACAAGTCGCTACTAGTGAGTCTGCCCGAAAATGTGTTTCGAGATCGCCCAAAATGTCCGGGTTTCGGCTTTTGCGTAATTGATAGGCTATGTCTGTGTGTGCAGAAGCTGTGTGAGCGACATTGATTACATCCATTCCTCGAGTCAAAACAAATCATCAGCCCTTGACTGATCAGCAAAAAACTAGTTCGGATTTAGATTTTAAAATATAAATAGTCTTTCTTACATAAATGTAGGCCTAACTTCATCACACAAGCAACATTCACACAAATATCACTCCAGCAAAAGTTGTCAAATATGTGCCGTTTTGTTACTGAATTAATCGTTTTCGAACAAAACGGTTGAGTAAATGTTTCAATGACTCATAAAGTAATACACTTCGTAAATCAGCGTTTCTGAATGAACTTCTTAAATGAATCAATCAACATTTTACTAATAAAGATAATCCTTGTATCCGAATATGCCTACATCGGTTCTGGATCTGGGCTGACACAACGTTGCTTTCTGGTTGACAACATGGCGGATGTATACGTCCAAATTTTATTTATGCTTTGCACATTCATACTATATAGAACATACTTAAATAACAGTCAAGAAGTAAGTTTTCGTATTTTCAAAAGTTCATATTTTGAAAATTAAAAAAAACATGAAATTGTGACGATTTCAGACGCAGCACATCGCTTGCCGCCACCTACTGGTGTAACTATGTAATTCCCTTTCGCTAATATACAGACTTGCTGAAAGTCTCAGAAAAGCAGAGTGGTTAAACAGTGAACAGTGCTATTATTTCAACACTTTTGAGACGCTTCTCGACAGTCCGATTTTACATTAATAGTAAAATAGTAAATGTTTCAATGACGCATATAAAGAAAGACACTTCATAAATCAGCGTTTCTGAATGAAATTCTTAAATGAATCAATCAATGTTTATAATCAATCAATCCACTCATAAAGACAATGCCTTGAATCCGAATATGCTTACATTGGTCCTGGATCTGGGCTGACACAACGTTGCTTTCTGGTTGACAACATGGCGGATGTATACGTCCAAATTTTATTTATGCTTCGCACATTCATACTATTTAGAACATACCTAATTAACAGTCAAGAAGTAAGTTTTCGTATTTTCAAAAGTTCATATTTTGAAAATAAAATAAAACATGAAATTGTGACGATTTCGGACGCAGCACATCGCTTGCCGCCACCTACTGGTGTAACTATGTAATTCCCTTCCGCTAATATACAGACTTGCTGAAACGTCTCATAAAAACGGAGTGGTTAAACAGTGAACAGTGCTATTATTTCAACACTTTTGAGACGCTTCTCGACAGTCCGATTTTACATTTATAGTAAAATAGTAAATGTTTCAATGACGCATATAAAGAACGACACTTCGTAAATCAGCGTTTCTGAATGAACTTCTTAAATTAATCAATCAATGTTTTACTTATAAAGACAATTCTTGTATCCGAATATGCCTACATCGGTTCTGGATCGGGGCTTTCTGGTTGACAACATGGCGGATATATACGTCCGAATTTTATATGCTTCTTTTATACTATGTAGAACATACCTGATTAACAGTCAAGAAGTACGTTTTCGTATTTTGGAAAGTTTTTGAAAACGATACTGTTGTCGTCTCCATGTAAACAATAAAAAACATGAAATTGTGACGATTTCAGACGCAGCACATCGCTTGCCGCCACCTACTGGTGTAACTATGTAATTCCCTTCCGCTAATATACAGACTTGCTGAAAGTCTCAGAAAAGCAGAGTGGTTACAGTGAACAGTGCTGTTATTTCAACACTTTTGAGACGCTTCTCGACAGTCAGATTTTAGGACCAAATTTTAGATCGCTCTTTTGGGCCAAACTAAATAATACCTCTACCTCCTGTGGTTGGGTGCCAAGCCTCGATTACCTTGAATGTACAAAACTGCTTTGTACAAATCTCGAAGTGTGCAATTTGCAGAGGAATGTTTTTATGATACATTTTCATCATATCTTGAAGCACAGTTTGCGCTAAACAAATAACACAGAAGGAGGGAATTACATGGGTTGACTGTAGAATCAAACATTAAGGTTATTGAAGAGGATATTTGAACAGATATCTCTGAGCGCTCAACGGGAGTGTTGCTACCAGTCAGTCCTCTGAGGCCGCAATCATGTCCCATCCAGCTGAGCACATCTGCATCTGTCTCTATAAAACTAGGAGCCGGAAGTGATGTCTCAGATCACCCGGTGTGTGTGCTGCAGTGCCCATAAATAGAGTAGTAAATGTAATTATGGTGTAGAGGGAGCGCAGGTGCCCGTGGTTTGATGTGTGTGTGTGTGTGTGCGCGCTCTCACAGGTCTCGCCCATATGCCTTCACACAGATGTGTACTCTGTAGACACTCTGATATGACTGTTCCACAGAGACCTGTGCTCCAGCTGGGAGAGGTGTTGGCAGGTTGTGTGTGTGGATGCTTTCACCATCATAGCTTACAAGCTGGTTGATTATTTATGCTGCAAAGTAGGTGCAGTAAACTTTGTTTACTTATTTATTTCCATGTCATTTGGCCTTTTCAGTATGAGTGTCACCAGGCATGATGTTTTGGACTAAGGATTCATTTTTTTTATTTTATTTTTTATTTTTAAAGAAGTATTTTATGCCAAAGCATTTATTTGATCAAAAATAGAGTAAAACTGTATTATTGTGAAATATTATTGCAATTTAAAATGAGTTTTGTCTATCTAAATATATTTTAAAATGTGATTTATTCATTTAATGTCAAAGCTGAAATTTTCAGCAGCCATTTATCCAGTCTTTATTGTCACACGATCCCTCAGAAATCAGATCATTCTCATATCATTGTATAACATTCAAGACAAAAAGTTGCACTATTGAGTTTATACTGCTTGTGTACTTAACATTTATTGATGTATTTATTCTTGAATGATTATTCTCCTTATTTTACTCTTACACTGTAAAAATGAATATGCTTCATCTAATTAATAGAATTGTGGCAACAGATTACAAGCAATATTATTCATTACATTTAACAAATTAGTATTGAGTAACAATTAATCAAATTATTCCTTAAAAGTTAACCATTTAAAATGATTTGATTAATTTTTACTCAATTTTAATTTGTTAAATTTAATGAATTATATTGCTTGTAATCTGTTGCCACAACTTTTTTGATTAGATAAAGCATATTCATTTTTACAGTGTATTTATCTTATATATATATATATATATATATATATATATATATATATTTGATATGTATTTTCTTCTTTTTCTTTATAAAAATGCATTGTGCTGAGAATGAAGAGCCTGATTTCACCAAGTGCAACATGTTCCTGGATCATCCAACAATCCAAACAACCAATCAGATTTGAAGTACAAGTTTACAGTTATTGTCAAGTTTAGAATTACAACCATGGTTATATATCGCCTATATAAACATCGCCTATATAAAAAATATATAAAATCCAAAATCTGATTAATAAAAATTATCAGTCAGTTTGTTAAAGCTGTTAAAATTATAACATAGCACTGAAATGTTAGTATTAAAATCTGTTAGCACCAGACTAATGCAAGAACACGCATTAAGTACGTACAGCGGGATAGCATGATGAACTTCCATAATACGTTTCTAGCTATATGATGCATAATTTCCTAGTGGTACTGAAAGACATGACAGCACATAAGATCATTGTCCTGTTTCCGTAGGTGTTGTGAATAAACCTCAGGGAAACATCACGGCCACTGTTGTGACATAAACAGGCATCCCAGCATGCTCAGCTAATGAGAATGCAGGCTCTGTCCGCTTCTCTGTCTCAGACACACAAGTTCTTTGCGATCAGTGTGGACAAAGTCCTGGAAGACTGCTGGAAGTCTCAGCTGAACTGTCTGCACCAGCACCTGCTGTCGAGTGTTCGTCTCACACTGTACCTTTATTAGCCTATATGTGTGTGCACAGAGAAGTGCTTCATGTGGTGGTGACATCTGAATAAATTGATGTTGTAATAAAAAACAAAAAACGTAGGTAAGGTTGTCGAGTTATTGGTGCAATCAAGTTTTAGTGCAACTGTCGCTCATATCTTTAAGTTGTTGCGCTTGCTATTACGCCATGATGTCTGGATCACCTTCATACATGCATTCAGGCTATAGAGTACGTACTGTTTTAGTGTTTGCTAAGTACGTACTTATTGAAATTAAGCACCTGCTCAGTGAGTATGCGGTTTGGAACGCTGAAGGACTTGCTTAGCTGGTTCAGGTGTGTTTAATTGACCTATGGCTAAGCCACGCCCCCTCCACTCACTCGGACAAACAGTCAACATTCGGGGACAGACGCTATGGCAGCCGCCACAGTAGGAGACATTTCACAGGAGGCAATTGGTGATTTTTGGAGACAGAAAGATTATACATCACCTTGAAGTCACCTAAAGGGCCTTAATTAATCATTGGAGGGTTATATTTATTATTTTATTGTTGAGAAGGTCGATGAACAGCTTCAGCTCCAGGTAAAAATGTACAGGTCACAAACCGCATATCGTTGCCGTCACCATTTGGTGCTATACGGTATTTATATGAATCATTCAGCACAACATTGTTACGTTTGTTATCTCGGTTATTTACAGATACGTTAATGAAGCTAAGTGACTTAGCAGCTAGAAGCTAACGTTAACGTTTTCTAATGTTAGGCTAACGTTAGCCTAACTTTTATATTAGAGATTTTAAAGATAAAGTTCAAATACGTTGTTGACTTAACTTAGATCAGATGTAGACATCCTTGTTTAATTTATCCACGTTTAGTTGGTGTTGTGGTCTACCGCAAAACTTAATCCAGAGCAGACACCCAGACAGCAAACTGACATTGAATCAACGTGGAAACGACGTCTCTCATGACATCGAAACAACGTTGATTTTGCTCATCGAATTAACGTTGAACCAACGTCAGATGCGGCATTCTTCAAAGCTAAATGAAAATCGAAAATTGGTTTACTTCTGGTTGACAACATGGCGGATGTATACGTCCAAATTTTATTTATGCTTCGCACATTCATACTATTTAGAACATACCTAATTAACAGTCATGAAGTACGTTTTCGTATTTTCAAAAGTTCATATTTTGAAAATAAAATAAAACATGAAATTGTGACGATTTCGGACGCAGCACATCGCTTGCCGCCACCTACTGGTGTAACTACGTAATTCCCTTCCGCTAACATACAGACTTGCTGAAACGTCTCAGAAAAACGGAGTGGTTAAACAGTGAACAGTGCTATTATTTCAACACTTTTGAGACGCTTCTCGACAGTCAGATTTTACATTAATAGTAAAATAGTAAATGTTTCAATGACGCATATAAAGAACGACACTTCGTAAATCAGCGTTTCTGAATGAACTTCTTAAATTAATCAATCAATGTTTTACTTATAAAGACAATTCTTGTATCCGAATATGCCTACATCGGTTCTGGATCGGGGCTGAGACAACATTGCTTTCTGGTTGACAACATGGCGGATACATACATCCGAATTTTATATGCTTCTTTCATACTATGTAGAACATACCTAATTAACAGTCAAGAAGTACGTTTTCGTATTTTGGAAAGTTTTTGAAAACGATACTCTTGTCGTCTCCATGTAAACAATAAAAAACATGAAATTGTGACGATTTTAGACGCAGTCACGCAGCACATCGCTTGCCGCCACCTACTGGTGTAACTATGTAATTCCCTTCTGCTAATATACAGACTTGCTGAAAGTCTCAGAAAAGCAGAGTGGTTAAACAGTGAACAGTGCTATTGTTTCAACACTTTTGAGACGCTTCTCGACAGTCAGATTTTAGGACCAAATTTAGAACCAAATGAAATTAAGCACCTGCTCAGTGAGTATGCGGTTTGGAACGCTGAAGGACTTGCTTAGCTGGTTCAGGTGTGTTTAATTGACCTATGGCTAAGCCACGCCCCCTCCACTCACTCGGACAGACAGTCAACATTCGGGGACAGACGCTATGGCAGCCGCCACAGTAGGAGACATTTCACAGGAGGCAATTGGTGATTTTTGGAGACAGAAAGATTATATATCACCTTGAAGTCACCTAAAGGGCCTTAATTAATCATTGGAGGGTTATATTTATTATTTTATTGTTGAGAAGGTCGATGAACAGCTTCAGCTCCAGGTAAAAATGTACAGGTCACAAACCGCATATCGTTGCCGTCACCATTTGGTGCTATACGGTATTTATGTGAATCATTCAGCACAACATTGTTACGTTTGTTATCTCGGTTATTTACAGATACGTTAATGAAGCTAAGTGACTTAGCAGCTAGAAGCTAACGTTAACGTTTTCTAATGTTAGGCTAACGTTAGCCTAACTTTTATATTAGAGATTTTAAAGATAACGTTCAAATACGTTGTTGACTTAACTTAGATCAGATGTAGACATCCTTGTTTAATTTATCCACGTTTAGTTGGTGTTGTGGTCTACCGCAAAACTTAATCCAGAGCAGACACCCAGACAGCAAACTGACATTGAATCAACGTGGAAACGACGTCTCTCATGACATCGAAACAACGTTGATTTTGCTCATCGAATTAACGTTGAACCAACGTCAGACGCGGCATTCTTCAAAGCTAAATGAAAATCGAAAATTGGTTTACTTTCATAACGTTGAAAAAACACGTTGATTTCAACTTGATTTTCCGTTAGTTTTGAAAGAATGACGCGTCTGACGTTGGTTCAACGTTAATTCGATGAGCAAAACAATGTCAGATCAATGTTGTTTCGATGTCATATTTCCACGTTGATTCAATGTCAGTTTGCTATCTGGGCACTTATCTCGGTTGAGATGTGGCTTGGGAAAGGATGAAACAAATAGGCCTACACTCCGTCGCCCAGCCTCTCGGGAACCTAGTTTTGGAGTTGCATGTACCCAATGCACACCGTTTGACCATTTTAAACTTAAAATGACAAGAAAAAAAAACAAATGAAAACTGACTAACTGCAATGCATTTTAATGGATGTGGAAGCAGAGAATGTCCGAGTGTATTGGATTAGATGTGAAAAACTAATCACCCCCCTTTAACAGCGATGGCTGGAGATCAGTCTTTCACAGCATTGTGGTGGATTTTGACCCACATTTCTGTGCAGAATTTCTTCAGCCACATTGGAGGGTTTTCAAGCATGAACTGCCTCTTTAAGGTCCTGCCACATCACCTCAATTGGGGTTCAAGTAAGGGCTTTGACGAGACCACTGCAACACTTTAATTGTGCCTTTTTTGAGCCGTTCAGGTGTGAATTTACTCCTATGCTTTGAATCATTACTGTCTTGCTGCTTGAGCTTCAACTTACAAACTGAATATCAGATATACTCCTTTAGGATTCTCTGGTAGGAAAATGCAGTTTCTTCAATTTTGTTCTTGGCTCTTTTGTTACTTCTTGGAGTCACTTCTGGAAAGGTTTGCTACTGTTCTTTTTTCATTTGGAGATTTGGGATATAATCGCCCTGTGATTCTGGTTGTCCAAGAGCATAATACATTTGTAATCCCTCAGAGATGGATATATTTAATTCATTTTCATCCTCATTATTTCTGGAGTTTCTTTCACCTTTGGCATGGCGTTTAACCAACTTCGTGCTTCTTCTTCTTCTTCTTCTTTGTCGTTTTACGGCGGTTGGCATCCAACATTAATGGTGCATTACCGCCACCTACTATCCACAAGTTTCCGAGGGGCGCTCCTGTAAAAAATAAAGTGGGTGAAACTTCCGGTGAGGCGGCGGAAGTAGCATTCCAATGGTATTTTGTGTGTTAGTTAGCGAAGAGGCTAGCTGTTTTTTGGAGAATTGTTTTACTATTTAAAGACGCAAATCTTTATGAGAGATGTCGTTACGGAGCTCAGGGACATCATGTGCTGTTCGCGGTTGTATGTATAACCGGACTAAACTAATTCAGTGGCTTAAACGTGATTGTTTTGAACATAAGCTGAAATTTTTTTTTTATTTTAATTGTTTGTCAGCTCGCACAACTGTCTGTCACCATGCCTTGATGAGTATTGATTATTAATAATGTTATTATAATACTGCCAATCAACTACTGCGGAGGGTTAAGGTACTGTTATTTCACCCTTCCCAGATAGCAAACTGACATTGAATCAACGTGGAAATATGACATCGAAACAGCGTTGATCTGACATTGTTTTGCTCATCGAATTAACGTTGAACCAACGTCAGACGCGTCATTCTTTCAAAACTAACGGAAAATCAACTTGAAATCAACGCGTTGTTTCAACGTTACGAAAGCAAACCAATTTTCGATTTTCATTTAGCTTTGAAGAATGCCGCGTCTGACGTTGGTTCAACGTTAATTCGATGAGCAAAATCAACGTTGTTTCAATGTCATGAGAGACGTCGTTTCCACGTTGATTCAATGTCAGTTTGCTATCTGGGTTTTGAATTTCGTCGAGGTTGTGTTCCCACATCGTTAGCTAGTTTGGATCGCTAGTCACTTGAATGACTGTCAACTATTGAATGAACGAGTGTCAAGCATGTCAAATCGTGCTTTGTTTACTTCAAAACGGAAGTCGCGCCCACCTTTGACGCAAGGCCTCATGGGGCGTAGGAAACTTGTGGATACCAGAGTGTGGACCGAAGATAAAGTAAATACATAAATAAACCATCAAACTAAAATTAACTTTTTAAAAAATATTTTTCCATTTTTTCCTTCTTAACAAAAGAAAATAAATAATAATAAGAATAATACCAACTTCATGCTGTTGTTAAAGTCCCTTTTAAGTGTTGATTTGATTGAACAGAGCTGCAGTAATCAAGACTGATTGTGCTTGGTCCAGCTGAACCACATTAATGCAGTTTCATAGATTTTAAGAATACTGGGGCAAATCCATTCTCACACAGGGCTAGTTAGTATCGGGATTTTTTTTTTTCTCATTCATTTTCATGTACTTTGTGTTTACTCAGCTTGCCTTTGTTTTATGGTTGGTTTTAATTTCTGAATCACTTTAGAATGAGATGTACACAAAATCAAGATGGGGGTAAATACTTTTCCCCTGCTCATATGATCACTGTATTGTCTTCTTCTTATCTTTGCTGTAATTTATGTATTTTTTGTTCAATTCTAGGATGAACTCAATAGGCCAACAGCACTGAAATCCTCACAAGAACAAATTTAACACTATGAAAACAGTTCAACAGATCAGGGTGAGGAAACAGAATCAAAGTCATTTTCATAGCTGTATCCCTCTGTTAATATAATAGATTCCAGTTTATTATTTCTGTAAATGACAAGCAGCAATCGACTTCTGGATCTGTTACATATGTCGGCTATCCGAGTTTATCTTGGCTATGAAATGAATGATGTGAAGTGGCCATTGAGATGATTTGAAGTGAATTGATTTCAGTCTAAAGCTGAGCACACACTCTCAGAAAATAAAGTACATAATTGTATCTTTAGGGGTACAATGGCTTGTCATTGGGGCTGCAGATTTTGTACCCTTGTGGCAAAACTTTTATTTCCTTTATTTGAAGGTTATTTCAACGCTATTCAAGTATAATGATGCGTTAAACTTTTTTTCATTAAAACCTTTAAAAAACAACTTTTGCAAAAATAAATAAATAAATAAAATAATGTCTTAAAAGCATCTTTCTGTCTTGATATTGTACACAGCAAAAACTTTTAAATATGGCTCAAGAGTGTTCAATATGAGTGTAAAATTAACATTCAAGAGTGTTAAAGTTAATGAGCTCATTAAGTGATTCATTGAGTGATGATTGACTATTATTGAAGTAAAAAATCAATTTTTTAAGACACCATGATCAGTGTTTGCATTAGTTAAACTGTTAACATTAGATTTTGTTTGGCTGTTGTATCTGAGTTATAACAAAGAGAAAAGCTGATCAGGCGTTTATGTTTTGATATAATCATAATTTGTCCTGAATCACTGAATTCATTTAGGAATCTATACATATATGTTCCTTGAGGTCCAATAATAAGCCCTATGGGGTACATTAGTGTAGATTGTGCCTTGGGGGACAAAAATGGACTCCTACTTTGCCCCTTTTTTCTTACAGTGCATGCTCATCAGATTAAATGAAGAAGCTGCTACAGTCACTGCACTAAAGGGGTACCAGGAGCAGAAGAAGCATATGATGAAGGAGAAGCTGGAGGAGATGATGAAAGCCAGTGATGTCTGGTTTCAGATCATTGGTTCAATGATTGAATTCTTGGTCATAAATGGTGTGTTTGTTCTGCAGAAGTTTCCAGTTTCAATGGAAAGGTGAGCGATCTGCTCCTGTCTCTGGTTCTGATCCAAAGCCACAGCAGTTCTTACTCCTGAATGTTCTTCCGGAGTCCGGAGCTCACAGCCGGATCCACAGATGGCTTCTTGGGCTTTGATTCGTGTGCCACGTTACTTGGGCAAAGTGCCGTTCAGAGTCTGGAAGAAGATGCAGGACATTTTCCAAAACAGTGAGTCTGACTTCAGAAAGCCTTCATGACACAAACTGACAGACAGACAGACGGATGTATTCGTCACTGCAACAAATTTCTGTAGTTTTCACCGCATTATTACTGTAAAATGAGCAATGTTTCTGGTCAATCATGGTCAATTTTCAACGACGGGTCATTTTTTTTTGCTATGATTTAGAATAGGGGAGAGTCGGGTAAAGTGAGACATTTTTTTTACATTTGCTCTCCTCTAAGCGAGCTAAAATGATAAAATCAGTAAAATTCACATATTTCCCATTAATTAATTCAGGATGTTTCCTACCAATGGAAATGATCTGAATGTATTCAGGACAAAGGGCAGTGAAAATATGATTGTTTTTTTTTTTGTTTTTTTTGTTTTTTTAAGTGTTCTTGTGTCTCATTTTACCCCATGCGTAAATCAAGGGGGTAAAGTGAACCAGCTGGGGGTAAACTGATCCACTTACTTTTTATCAGAGCCCTATAGCTCCCTGGAAAGCAGACGACTGGTGTCAGTCAGCAGTGAGTAAAGTAAAAAAGGTAGTTGCCGTCAAACACTGATGATAAAAGTGAGTGTGAAACTAATGACAGCACTGACAGTGATCAGAGGGAAATATCTGATGTGTTTGATCAACTGGACGAGTGTCATAATTCATACCTGTGTTGGGTTCACTAGTGATCATTATATGAACACTAGAATAAAAGCAGCGGTTGAGTGTGTCAATCAACCTCTTCCTGATAATTCAGAGAGATTTGATGAGGATCTCGTTGATTCAGCGGGTTATGCTGGGATGTGGAGGTTAAAGAGAGTTCATGGTGGAGTCTAGAGCAGCAAACCAGAGGAAAGGAGAGGATTTCTTTAACACTGATGTCTGGGGAGTGGCATATACGTGTGAGAGTGTATCTAGACCATAGCCATGTTTCCATCGACACGTTTTTATCCGAATTAAGTGATATCGAATGAAAAATGCCTTATGGAAACAGTAAAATTCGATGAAATTTCATGAAAATTGACTCAAATGAAACACGTTCGGTCTCATCGGATTTTCTCTTGATCGATATACGGCTAATGCGATAAAAGCTGATGGAAACGTTATTTGCCGAATAAATAATGAATTGCGATTAAGTTTTATGCCCTTTTATGGTTGCAACACGTCAGACGACGAGTTCATTTCCGGCCAGTCTGTTTGCGCACACATGGCGGATGTCAACAAAGACAGATGTACGTGGACAAAGCAAAAAGATGCTTCAACCAAAGGGTTTCCGTGAACCACGATCTCCCAGAACTGATGGAGCGCTGTTTTTCCCAAACAAACCACAGTCACCTCCGCTGTCGTCGGGCATAAACGGGCGTCGGCATCATCATAGCAATGTTTATAGCGTCGTTGTTTTCTTAGGTTAGTTTTGCTTATTTTTACGTGGCTTGGTTGAGTTCTAATGTAGAATGTGGTCTGTTATTTCTTGTTAACAGACTGCGGCGCTGCTAGTGTAACACACCGTTGCATGGACGCAGTTCAGAGACGGAGCAGACTATTTTCTTTAGCAGAAGCAATACTCGTTTTTAAATCAATAAACTCGCTTTTAAGTCAATATTTTGTGTCAAATTATTGATTTATTTATTTATTTGGTTGATTTATATGTAGGCTAATAAGCAGGATAATATATAGCGAGGCGGTTGTTATAGCGAATACAACCAACAACCGCCTTGCATACATTATCCCATTCATATGTCGCAATCAGCTGCCACATAAGCATTATTAGCCTTCAACTTGTGAAATATTGATCATTTTTGGTAGATGGCGCGATCCGTTTTGTCTAACAAAACTTTGTTCGCAAAAGTTTGCTTGAATGTTGTTCGATTCAGTGCGAAAATAAATGGAAACACCGTAAAATGTCTCAAATCAATTCGATATACCAATTTGATCGCAAAACAGCATGTGACGTCATTACGTACAGGTTTTTATTCACTTTAAAGCCGTTGGATGGAAACACACTTTCACCAGCTTTATCCGCATGAGTTTTTTAACCGAATTTCAGATAATTCGATTGACAAGTGGATGGAAACATGGCTTATGACAGAGGAATAGTGTCATTCTCCTCCGATAGAACGCACGTCTACACACATTCACAACCACCTTCACTCGCATTCTTTCCATTCTTCTGGTGTTTGCCCTCTCTTAGCGTTCAAAAGTCAGTAAGTGTTACTCCTGTAAGTCTGGATCTTCCTACTTTCATCATGTTTCCGATTTTGAATCCATATCACATGAGTAAAAGTGCCAGAATATCAGAACGGTGGCTGTGATTGGGCCGAGATGATCACATGACTGATATCTACAGCTACACCCAAGCTCTCATGTTGCTTTTATACAACAGATCAATAAACTCGAAGTTTTCATTAATATAACCTGATTATTTCAGTGAAGTGTGTCTGTTAGTTCATTTCTAAAGTTTTCACATTAATTAGGCTATTAATAATTATAGATCATAATTTGTACTTGTATTAAAGCAAATCACTGAAGCAGTTACAATACTTCTAGTCTTACTTCTATATTTTCAGCGTTTGTTTAACATGAGACTAAATGAACATTTATTTCAGTTAGAGTTTAAACAACCAGATCTCACGGCAATTCGGACGAATTTTACGAGGTGGCTAGTTCGTAACAATTTGTATGACCTCGCTTATGCGAATTAGTACGATTTTTGCTAAATCGTTGATATTTTACGAGTTGGCCAATTAGTATGAATTCGTACAAGTGACCTACCCCTAAACCTGTCCATCACGTGGGTTTAGACAAATCGTACGAAATCGTACAAGTGAGGTCGTATGAATTTGTACGAATTAGCCACTTTTTTTTTAATCACTCGTACGAATTCGTACAAATTGGTTGCGAGATAGCGTTGGATTAAACAATCATTTGTTCATTGAAGTAAATAATTGTAAAAGCCTTTTCTCTGCGTATTCATGCGCAGAGTTTTGCAGAGTTTTCTCTGCAAGCTGATATTTACATGTGTAGTGTGTCCGGCGGACCATGACTCCCTCTTCATTGCGAATGCAGGGAGGAAGTACTGATGCATGAAGCTCCTGCTCCTGTAAGCACAAGTCCCTCAGAGCATCTGTTCTGAGATTATAAATGAGGCAGCCAGTGCCACAAGGACAGAGGAACTATTGATGGACTTTTGATCAAACTAGTCAACACAAGCACATGGAGGAGTCTGCTGTCCGAGTGGAGAGAGAATAACAAAAAAGCAATGGCTATGATCTGCAATGGCTATTATCCCAGTCAAATTAATAATCAGACAGGTATTTGATAAACTGTTCCTTCAACAGTTTCTGGAAGGTAAATTTACATAAAACTCTGTGGAACACGGAGAGAAAGCCATAGGCGTTTGGAACAACATTCCCCTTAAGCTTAAATTATACCTAAAAAAAATATATTTTATGCAGGTCAAGCCAATAGATGATCTAGACTAGAGTAAACAAACACATGATTGGCTGTTTTATCTGTACAACCTCCCATTTTTTTTCCCATTCAAAAAAAGGTACCGACAACATATTCTGTCTGCAAAAATATATTTCATTTATCTCAAAATTCTAATTGAAGAGTTCAGATGCAAAAGCCTCTAAATGCCATTTGAAATTTTCTTCTTTAATGATGATTTTTATCAAACTTGTATATTTAAGTTCAGTAATTTCACTTAAATAACAATTAATAGGTAATCTTCATTGCCATTTAAGTGAAATTACTGAACTTAAATATACAAGCTTGATAAAAATGATCATTTTAGAAGAAAATTTCAAATGGCACTTAGAGGCTTTTGCATCTGAACTCTTCAATTATTAAAATTATTAAAATACGTTGGGTCAGTATGATTTTTTTTTAATGTTTTTGAAAGTCTCTTATGCTCAATAAGGCTGCATTTATTTAATTATGAAAGACAGTAACACTATGAAATAAAATTATGATTTAAAATAAAAAAAAATATATATTTTCAAATGTCATTTCTCAGTTCAGAATTCTTGTTATTATCAATGTTGAAATCAGTTGGGCTGATTAATATTTCTGTAAAAAAAAGGGTGATGCATTTTTAAAAGAAGTTTATTATGAGCCCAGAATAATTATTGCTACTTTAAAATGACAAAAAGTTGTAGTTTCCAACCTTTTTTTTAATATCCAGATCTGATAATGTGTGAAACCAAACATTAAAACATTTTAATGACAAATACAACAGAAAGTTTTCAAAATCCACAAACAAAATATGTGTCAGTTTTGCCACCAGAATAGTCATTTATAGTTGGTTATTTATGAACCAAACTCCTAATAAGTCTAAGCTCATTAAAACAGATATAGATTTTCCAGAGCTGAAATATCAAAACAATAATCAATTTCAGTGGATGTAAAAACCTTTTTATTTATTTTTACATTAAAGCTTTCTTCTCAGGGGATCATTTATTGATTCTATGCTTTTATTCTGGCCGTGTTTTTAACGTCAATGTATATTTGATCTGCTTCAAATGAGATATTACAAAAACCCAGTACACAGCTGCTGACAAAACAATAAATCACCAGGGGTAATCAGCCCTGGTTCAGCTCAAGAGATTGTCCTCATTAACTGACCCTAGACCAGTTTTCACTACTCAAAGTCAAACTGAGTGATTCGAAAATTCACAGAAAACCATAAAATCCAATCATGGATCGAAGGAAGTGGGCACTTTCACCACATTTCCCACCCGCAGAGGGACTTTTCTCCATCAAATCTAACTTTTTATGCTTTCTCTTTTTTCTGGTATTGATCAGAAAGGAGGCAGATGACAGCTAAAATAATGCTTTTTTGAGGCTTGAGCGAGCGTTTCAACAGAGATGAATTACACTGTGTGTTATAAATGTCCCGCAGAACGCCTGTTGGGTCCCACCCGGAACAATCTATTTGTAGAATGTCAGGAAAAAAATTGGGGATATAAATCTTTGGATTGTAAGTAGCAAATCGGGAATAATCATTGAAGTGAATCTGCTTTCGATGGGGGTGGCGCATGGGTGTTTTTGGACTTTATGCTTTGTGTTTTTGTTAACAACAACATTACGATTAGTCGGTGTCCTAGCCAAACAGTTGGAAGACTCGGGTATGAATCTGATCTGACAGGATTAAAATGTCATGCAATGTATCAACGTGCCTGTATCGTGTCTGTAGGTTTTGTTTCACATTCATGTTTATAATCATGTTCAAGTCAAATGAAATTCTTGACCTATGGCTAAGCTACACCCTCAAACGCGATGATCCAATCAACAATAAAATAATAAATATAACCCTCCAATGATTAGTTAAGGCCCTTTAGGTGATTTTCGAGATGATATATAATCTTTCTGTCTCCAAAAATCCCCAATTTTCTCTTGTCAGCTGATTCCCCGAATATTGACTGTTTGTCCGAGACTCTGAGTGAGTGGAGGGGGCTTGGCTTAGCCATAGGTCAATTGACCCTTCGCAAGGAGCTTGATTGACAGGTGATTTGACCAATCATACTTCGCTATCCGCCATTTTGTCCGACAAAACAGTCAGAAGAGTTAGTAGATTAACATGGGCGGATTTGCATACCAAAAATTTATTTCAAAGTGAACTATCCCTTTAATAAGACAACGTACAAGCATCATAGCATAAGAAAGAAAATCCCTACAAATGGAACCTTGTTACTTTCTTACCAATTTTGCCAGACCTTCAATTCTCAGATCTACATTACATTCGCAACACACCACACCTCAGAACATCAGAATTAGCTTTTAAATGAGTGTTGGCGTCTTTGTTACCTCTGCTTCTGTCTCCGCACAGTCAGCAGTCACCGTGGGTTGACTCTAATATGTGATCGGCAGCAATTACACGTGTCTCCTCTGATGCACAGCTAATGGGACTGGATGAGCCCCAGTCCAGCTCCTCTGCCTGATCGGAAATCAATTTCACTTTTACAACCCTACATAAATTCCAATACAGCGAGCCAGGACTGCTGAGAAGATACTCAAGCATAATGTCATTGGCGAGAATCATGAAATATTTCAGCACACCTCTGGAGCTGGCTTTATTTATTATTCTAACGCAAAAATAAGGCATAAAACATAAACTGAGGCAAGAAGCTATACTGCACAGATGAGTCCTATTATAAGAGCCGACTGGGAAATAATCAGCTGAAAGCTCTGTTACAATGTCATTTCACTTTATAATGGCACAGAGTCTATCTATTTCTGTGATGGCAAATGTATAGGTTCTTATACATCGGTAACGGTCATTAAAGGTATAGTTCACTTTGAAATGAACTTTTGGTATGTTTTAGTTTTATGTTTTTTGGTATGGTCTTTGTTTCCGCAGTAGTTTTAGGTCAAACCGTTCTTGTCTGTCAGTCATATAATGGAGGTCTATGGTCACCACCTCAAAGAGCATGCGCAAGGAAGTCCAAATTAAACATGATTTACTGACTCGTAAAATAAGTACACATTGATGGCCTAAAACACGAAACAAGCGGTTTGTGTGAGAAAACAAACAGTATTTATATTGTTTTTGCCTCTTGCGACCACAAAGCGCCCACTCCCTCAGATCACTTGGACGTGGCTGTGGTTAAAAGAGGTAAAAATGATATAAATACTGTCCGTTCTCTGTTCGTGTACTTACATTTACGAGTCATTAAATCATGTTTAATCTGGGCTTCTCTGTGCATGCTCTTTGAGGTGGTGACCATAGACCTCCATTATATGACTTATAGACAGCAACGGTTTGACCTAAAAATATCAAAATTGAAACTACTGCGGAAACATCTTGGATGCCCTTGAGGTAAGCTAAAACATACCAAAAAAATCATTTCAACGTGAACTATCCCTTTAAGTCCGATTCATCACACATTAACCATGTGTACAATTCACACTTAAAATGTATTTGGTGGTTATCACTTCTGAGTCTTGCAGCAGGTTATGTACAGGCTAGCAAATAATTAAATCATTAATTGAGCCGATTTGTTCAAAATACTTTGGAATAAATTTAGAATAAATTCATCAGCATTAGAACAAGGATAAGATGAGATTCATGTTGTAAATGTATTAGTGAGGATTTCTACTCTTACTCATTACTGCCTTGCATAATGTGGATATGACCTAACAGCATGTGACTGGGGACAAAGTTTAACTGGAAATTTACGTCAAGGAAACCTCAACAAGCAGTTCATTAAAAAAAAAAGTTGAAATAAGATCTCATAAGGGCATTAGAATTCATGGCTTTGAACATAAAACACTGTTTTATTAATTATGAGACACAACCTTTACTTCTGGAGTAATGATTACTTCTTTTTTTTTGTTCACACCAGTGCTATCCGACGAGGATTTTTGTAAAACAGCAGATTGGGGACCAGCCTTGTGATAAATGCCACATTTAATGCCTGCGGGAAAATGATGTGCAGTGATAATTTCAGTCCTGTAATGTTTGACCTGCTTGCAGAGCTGCATGGTGGCATGATGGATGTTTTCTGCATCCATCAGCCTGGTTATATAGTGGTCGTAATGAAGAACGGTTGAAATACTACAGGGACACCAGGGTTCACGGACTCAGCTTCCCGAGACTTCCTTAGCATAGCATCTTAAGACTTTACAAAATGAGATGTGCTGCAAAATCCATTTTTTAACAAAGTGGTGGATTGCCAGTGAGGTGAACAAGCAGTTTTGTCTTGGGGGTTTGTTTGTGGATGTAGCTAATTACACTGCAAATAAATGACGAGCTTTATTCTTCATAGGCATCTGGCCAGCCAGCTTGTAAAGCACGTAAATAAATGAGCCAGCAGTTCCTTTCGCAAGAAATGCATCTTTAGTTGATTATTCTTGCTCAATTGAGGTTTTGGACTTAAAATTATATATATATATATATTCACTTTTCAGAAGAATGGACTTCGATTGTGCATTAAGCAGCCATTGTTCTGGTGGCGATGTGAAGAACAAGCTCTTGAGAGAGAAGCAGTTTTTTGTTTTTTTTTTCATGGACATTGTACAGAAAGCTCCGGGAAAATGTCTTGATGGTCACTTACTGTATAAGGTCTTTTTTTCTAATGCCTGACAGTAAAATGTGGATAATGTGATGTTTAGGGGAGACAGGCTATAGCTCAAATCTAGTTTTTTTGTTGTTGTTTTTGTGTGAATTATGTCCTTCACTTTCACTTGCTAAACAAAGCAACAATGTAGCTGTTCTTCGAGTTTTTGGAAGTTGGGACCTAATATAAAACTGGGAAAACCCAGACAACTTACAGCAAATTTAGATTTGCTCTGAAAGTTAGTCATTCAAGCCCATTGCCAATCCATCGAAATCGAGGCACCAATCAGGGGTGCGTTTCCCGAAAGCATCGTTAGCCAACTATGGTCGCAAGTTCCGTCGTTATCAGCATAGTTTAACGAGTCTGTGTTTCCCGAAACCATCGTTCCAACGAACATTCGCAAACAGCATCGCAAAGTTGTGTGGTTCGAACGACAGCTCTCGACCTGTGGTTAGATCGTTTCTATATCGCATGACATTTGGAGTTATCTTGAGCAAAAATAAGCAAGCTGACATTCAGTACAACCGGTGCCTTTTATTTAGAATACATACAAATGGAATTTACGTCTTTTAGTTTGTCAAAAGATTTGAAGTAACGTGTTTGAAGAGTGCGCATGTGCGAACGTGCATACTATGTAAAAACGAGCCAAATATTGAGTCTGGTAATAAAGCAAAACAAATGAGAACAATTAGAAATAGTCCTCAGATGACATGTTTGTAATTTATATAAAACAAATCTAGCGTTAATTGGATCTCAAACGGTTTCATTAAAAGTAGTTATACTCCACCACGTGCGAAACTAACGTGGTTGAACGATACTTTGCGGCAGTGGGTTTCGGGAAACAGTCGTGAGTAGCTAGTTGATTTTTCCAACGATGCATCGTACTATGGTAGTGAATCAGCGAACTACGTTGTTGTACGGGAAACGCACCCCAGAATTGTTGGCGCGGGCTTTACAGGATGACAACAGCGCTGGGATTTTGAAGCAGATTTTGTAGCCTACATTACAATGGATGTCGCCGTCGAACATCACTCGTTCGAATCAGCTATCACGTGTGTTTAAAGCGATTCGAACGTTTCTTTTTTGTTAAAAACCGAGCAAAGAACAACACTCGGAGATGTTTCTCCGCCTCTCTGCATACGTCATCTTCATCGCTGTTATTGGTTTTATGTCTATCCGCGACGTCCGTTGGTGACGCCCCTCTGGAAATTATTTGTCCATGACACTTTGCCAGACCATAACTCGGTTACAACTGAGAATGGTCTGGTTTTAACCAGGCTAACCAAATATGGTCATCAGACCAAATTTTCACACTTAAGATTAATCCCAATTTTAAGAAACTATTAACTACGACTTTTAACTCGAAAAACTCGCTTATTAGTAAGTTTAAGTTTATGTATTGGGTAGGATTAAGGGATGTAGCCTATAGTCATGGAGAATAGCAAAACAACAGGCACACACTCGTTTGGGCTTGCGAGACTGCCAAATAGTTGCTTCACGTTACGTTTTGAGTGGATGACGAGTGCAAGACGCCGAAATGGATGCCAATAAGATTCGGAATGGAAAGGTTAGTTTTAAAAGTTACCAAAAGGTTCCATTGACAAGACCTAAGTGATCTGTGTGTTTTGTCGTTGTGAACTGAGCTATCATCATCGCAGCACGTCCAGTCTGAAACACAATTGCTTGATGGCCAAACACACACACACACACACACACAGCTGATGCGAATTCTCTGCCCCCTCGTCAATATTAGGACCTCGTAAGTATTTATTTCACCCTTTTATTGATGGAAAGTGTTACATTGAGAGATTATTTGCTCCAAGTGAGAATGTTAGTGTGAATTTGAACACTATATGCTGTTTTCAATAAAAAAAAAATAAATAAAAAAAAATTGGACAAATTAATGCGATCCACTTTTCCATGTTAAGAGCGTTACGTTGAGACATTGATGCTATTAATCGCGATTAAATGTTTGAATGTTTGCATCACAAGAATAAATTACATTTAAAAAATATAATCAATGCTAAAAACAATGATTTCAAACTGTAATAACATTTCGCAATATTACTGTATGTTTAAATGCAGCTTCTGGTAAGTATAAGTGTGTATAAGAGGCTTCTTTCATACATTTTTGAACATTAGTGTAGGAAAACGTCATAGTTTGTGGAATATAATACAATAATATGCTATATGACCACATAATATGAATCAATATTGTGTAATGTACATATCTCAGTAATCAATTGCTAAAATCTAGATTTATAACTAAAAGTTGAACCAGTAAAATAATTCAAATAATAAAATCAGTGTTTCTAAATGCTAACATTAAAGTATTTAAAGTCACAATCAGACATTTCCATCTGATGTCCTACAGTTCCACCAGATTACACCCCATATATTACATTAAACATTTATGCTTCTGTCAACACAAACACTACACTTAGCTTACTTAGCCTTTGTTGCTGGGGCGGCTAAAATTTGTGCTAGAGCTGGAAACGCTCTCTCTCTCTCTCATTCTTTCTCTCTCCCTCTTTCTTTTTGCTGATGTGAAACAGGTCTTTCTGGCATTCCTCCTACTACATTAATTAATACTCCTGCTTCTGATGGATCGCTCCCGCTTTAGCCCATTCATCACTTCCTGTATGAGGCTACGACTCAAAGCTAGCTCGCTTTAGCTCTGTAACTTCTCACCCATCTGACAAACACTTTCATATTTTGTGTGATATTGCTGTAAAATCAAGAACACAGCGAGAGAGAGCGAGAGCGAGCTGCTCTTTAAGTCCTCGAGTCAAACCTGTTAGTTAGCATTATACAGAATAATCTTGAGCATTAGCGTTCATTCATCATGGCTTGTCGAGACATTGCAGGATTTTGAGATGCCATAAATCAGTGCTGTTGCTTATGTTTTGACTGTTTCAGCATTATAGACACCGAGAATAGCGTTCAAAAGAGTCGTAAAAGTCACAAATATGCTAGCAACACTAGAGTCTGTCCATCTCCTGGGCTTTTTATATGTGGCTCTTTAAACTCAACAGCCATGCCTTTAACCTTCGGCCAAATGAAGCCCGGCACTTTAATTACAGGCCAGGAAAGGCTCTGCTAAAGATTAGCTGTTAGCACTGACACCCTAATATAGATCTTTCTCTCCTCGGAGACTAGGGAGTTGATGCATCGGCCCGCTTGTTTCGTAGAGACCCGCACCTGACAAGCAAAAACAGACCTAACGTAAATTAATATGCAGAGATGGCAGTCACTGCAGGCTCTCTCACTAGCCTGGATAACAGGGGTGTGTCGCTGATGTGCTTCAACATGATGAAACGCTTTATTGAGGTGTGGGATGATTTAGGGGCCGCCGGGGCCTGCGGAGCGGTGATGTTACAGTTTAGGAGAGGACAATTATCCGAGGATTTTGATGCAAAAATGAAGGTTGTGGATTTCATTGTGATTTCCCAAACTCAATTTCACGGGAACATGTAACTATTGAGGTGACGATTTCTTATGAATTTTTATGATGTGAACCATAAAATATTCATCCAAACATAGACCTCTATGTACACTGAATTAAGTCAGTAAATGTATTCAGCATTCTGCAACAATTATAATATAACAATTGTAAATATTTGTTTGGATTTCCTTGACTATTTTAAGTTGTAAAAGTGAGCAGGATAAATTAAAATGGTAAGACTTTAGAGTAGGGTCCAATTCTCACAAATAACTAGCTGCTTATTAGCATAAATATTTATAGGATATTGGCGGCTTGTTAATACCTATAAAGCACATATTAATGTTTTATTCTCCATGACTATAGGCTACTTCCCTTAATCCCACCCAGTACTTCAACTTACTAACTATTAATGAGCGAGTTTTTCTAGTTAAAAGTCGTAGTTAATAGTTTCTTAAAATTGAGATTAAGCTAAAGTGTGAACATTCATCATTGATATTTAGCGCATGGATTCACCAGGCATGTCTCATGATACTAACCTCCCTAGCTTTACAGCGCCACACAATTTGCCAAAGTAAATCTGTGGCGACAAATGGAACTGCAGCACGCTCTCTTTCAGCAACATGACATCATGACTTTTGCTTAAACATACACACCACTTTCGAGTCAAGTGGCGTGTTATCTTTACGCATTTTGAGCTATCCGCGTGTATCCGCGTGTATGCGTGTATGTCTACGCCATTAACGCCCGAGTGACTCCGCGTGTCTGTAAATGCCGTCAAATGTCCACGCGAAATGAAGCAAAATGTACAGTAGATCTACATCTGGGGAGTGTTTGTTTTTGTTTTATGTTTGTAACAGACATGACTTTGTTATCCTCAGTGAAATTCCTACACAACTTGGAACATTCTAAAACAACATTCCTGAGGCATTCTATGCGTTTGTCGTGTATCCTAATGTCAATAATCATTAGAGCGCCACCCTAAGGCCGTATGTCCACCAAAGCGTTTTTAGCCAGCTGAAAACGTTAGACGCTCTGCTGAAGACGCCGTGCTTTGGGCGCTTGAGAGCGTTTTGGCAGCTCTGCGTTTTTTTTTTTTCCGTTTTGACGTTTCGTTGCTATGATACAGAATATCCGCTGCACAGTTTACTTGTAACTGATTTCGCAGATAATTTGTTTCATACTAAAAATTTATTTTTCATCCATTTTGTTCGGTTAGCTCTGCTGGTTGATGTCGTTGTACAGAAAGAATGTTGTGACAGTTGGTCAGTGTGGTTTAGTCCCGCCCCTCCTCCACTGTGATTGGATGGCTGGGTAAAAAGTGACAGCGATGAGCACTGTTTTATCCAAAGTTGAACATTTTTCAACTCGGCGACCAGTAAAAATTGCTGGGCGCTCGGCGCTTCAGCGTGAAAAAAAACTCTCAGCGCCTCGTTACGCTCATGGCGTTTAAAAAATGCGGCGCTCCCATTGAAAACAATTGAAAACGTACACCAGGTGCGTAGAAAAACGCTTTGGTGGACACACGGCTTAAGGCAATCTTACCTTAGAATTTGTATAAATATATTGGTTTATTTGACACCTGGTTAATGATTATAAAAATTTAAATACGATTGTATAATTTTATATTTATTCGATTCTTTTGAGTATTTAATGTTTTCATTCCCAGAATGAAATTTTTTATTTTTTTAATTATTAACATGATTTCCATGTTATTTACAAGTTCAAGCTGTTTTGCGTCTGTCTTATTCCATTCTACTTTACTCCTTTACCAAATAGACCAACTTTATGGAAGACATTTTGTAACCCTTTTGAGCAAAAGATGATAAATTCAACAGGTTTCAGAAGAGGACAGATTGTTAACTCAGATACCTCCTGTCCCAAATCCCCCTCTCTAGTCCACACATTACATGCAGTCATTCAGCATCTTGATCTGAACATCTCATAAAGTGAGTCTGGCGGTCTACATTCTCATTAAACCGTCACAGGACCCGATGGCACCTGCTGGTCTACTAGATATCTCACAAAGGTGTGACACAGGCTAAATGAGGCATCTGAACAGTAAAGTATGTTAGTCATAGTTCCAAGTCTGTTGCTATGTCATATGTAAAAAAAAAAATAAATTAAAAAAATATATATATATATATATATATATATATATATATATATATATTATGTACATTGTTCTTTTTTAGCCAGTTTTGTCCTTTTGCAGCATTTAATTTTTTATTTGATAAAGTCAAGTTTTTTTTTGCACTTTTGTATATATGTTTTATTTTTTCTATATATTCTATATATGTTTCTATCCTCTTTTTGCGCTATTTAACAACATTAAATACATGTACCTGTAGAGAGAGAGAGGAAGAGAGAGAGAAGAATGTTTCACATTGGTATTCTGTAATTAATCTTTCTTTCTTTCCTTCTTTCCTTCTTTCTTTCTTTCTTTCTTTCTTTCTGGGCAGTGATTAAAACAGTGTTTAGCTAAACAAAATAATACGAGTTGAAGCGAGTCCCATCTGGTGTGTGCTGTTCTTCATGGAGGTTTAAAGCATATGCTAACACTGCTCAAAGATAGATTCTCTGCTAGGCTTCAAACCGAAGAACAGTCATTGAAAAAATAAAAAAAAGGCTTGTCCGCATACAGCTCATATTTTCATCATCATCATCGTTTGTAGCTTTCATATTGCTGCTGCACCTTTGGAGGCCTTCCACGCTATCGAATTGATTCTCTTTGAGACAGATAATTACTCTCTCCGTTTGGCAATGGAAATGTGTAAATAGCTTTGCGAGTCCCACCCCTGAGACGATATGTCTTTGCATGCCTTCCATCTGCCAGAGCTCAGGGGTAATAGCTAACAACATTTAAAACATTACAAGCTATTATACAACCCCACTCCCTACAACTAACATCTCGTCTTAAAAAAAAAAAAAAGTAACTTGAAGTGCAGCGTTGAGTTGAGATTCACAGTGGGTGCTGAATTACAGTTATGGCATAAATAACAAACACTTAATCACTGGTTTTAATGAGAACATCGCTCTTAATGAGCACTTGCTTTTATCATTAATTGTTTGCTATGAACATTGGTGTGTTGGTTTGTGAGGAAATGGGCAGTTGCTTCAGGCGGTATAGCTCTCTAAATGAGTTCTGTTGATGCCTCTGTTTCTGCGTTCATTGCTGTCTGTGTGTGTGTGAGAGAGTCCTGACTCCTGAAAGATGCCAATGAACCTATCGGAATCAACATTGCATAAGGCATATTTAGTCTGGAATATCTGGATAACTAACCACATGACAGATATCATTCAAATGGGTGTCTTGAGAAATCATCACACCTGTCTTTTTGACAGCCTTTGGAAAATGAATCGGGAGAATGGTCCATGCTTTTTTTTTTCTTTTGAACTAAATTAGCCAATCAGAAACTGAGGGGGGATTTTCAGCTACTTTTTTGATGGTATTGATCCCGAAATATGTTTTATGATGATCATGTTGCAAATTATCCCTTCACTTTAATATAAAATCTGCCAGGAATATTATCACATTTGAAGACCCATTTATACAGTGAAATATAAAACCAAAAATCAAAAATGACAGTAAAGACTTTTACATTGTTAGAAAGTAATATTTCAAATTATGGCAAATGGAAGGGCTGTGTTATTGTCAATTGAAATTACAAGTGCAATGCCCATGCAAATTCTGTTTTTGTGTGTTTTTAGTAATTGTTGGTTTGGGATGTTTGATTTGCTGAATGGGTTACTATTACACAGGAGCCTAAAGAAAACAAGAATGTTAAGCGTACTCAGAATGAAATGAGGAGGAGGAGTGGCCACTCAGTGTGCAGTGTGGAGGGGGAGTGGCCACTGGAGTGTGAGAGAGGGAGTGGCCACTCAGTGTGCAGTGTGTGAGGGGGAGTGGCTATTCAGTATGCAGTGTGGAGGGGGAGTGGCCAATCAGTGTGCTGTGTGTGTGGGAGTGGCTACTCAGTGTGCAGTGTGAGAGGGGGAGTGTCCACTTAGTTTGCAGTGTGGAGGGGGAGTGGTCACTGCAGTGTGAGAAGGGGAGTGGCCACTCAGTGTTGCAATGTGAAGGGGGAGAACTCAGACAGATGTTCCTGTAATTTAGAAATTTCACAATATTACAGTTTGTTATTTTTGATTAAACAAATACAGCTTGGGAGAACATAAGACACTTAACATAATAGTTTGTGATTTATGTTTATAGAAAGCACAATTCAACAAAAATAATATACATTTTTATTTAAGTTTAAACAGAACTATATTATTGTTTATATATATATATATATATATATATATATATATATATATATATATATATATATATATATATAATTTTCTCTGAACATTTCTGTGGAGCCCTTGGTTGTACCGGACTAGTATTGTCTGGAGTTAAACACTCCCTTCACTAATGAGCATCCATTAAACAAGTATAGTTGCCAGGCAAGTGGTTGAACCTTCTCGCCAAACTTTATTTTAACTAATCTGCCAGCTGGTCTCCAGAGCACCCTAACCTTTGACAAGTTTAAGTTTTTTTTCCTCCAGCTTTTAGGACTTTGTAGAGGTGAGCTGATGTAAGACTAGGCAAACATACCTGGAAAACTTGCCAGGCAGGACTGATTGCTTGACGGTGCTTAGATCTTGCCTGAATTCGTCATATACTCATATTCTGGTCAGAATATGAGTCTGAGACCACTCCGTAGAGCTTTGATTATGAGGCGTGTCTTAACCGAACCAGGAAAAAAAAAACAAAAAAAAAACTCTGTACTCAATTGGATAGTCGGACAGACCTACAACCAATCAGAGCAACGCCGTAAGTCAAATACTTTGCATAGCATAGTTGTCAACAACAGAACTTACTTATTTTAGAAGTAAAATAACAAGTGTTGCTTCTTTCCATACCCGGCGCTATGGGCGGGCCTTAGGGGGCCGGGCCCGCCTACCGAGCGCCTGTGCCCCCCTCTCCATGCAATTTGCAATTAATAAATTTTAAAAAGAAATTTATTTAAAAAAAAAAATAATGTATTGAATAACTCATGCGGAGATTCCACTCCCAAAAACGTCGACTTCAGCTGTATTAAGAACATGGGCCAGTTATTTTTAGTACTCTTCTTAAGTTGCACCAGCCCTGACACAATGCTAAATCATAAAACAGATATGTACAATAACATTACGATATCCTTTAATCGATTTAAATAGTTATTGATTTAGGTTTATGTGGTCGTTCAATTACGCCCTTATATTTGTATTAAACGTTAATGTAAATAATGGTCCAGGGGTAGAACTTTTGCCAAGCGTGCCAGAGATTCTGGGTTCTAATCCGTTCTAATAAAATTTGTTTTTCCATCAAAACTGATTATGTTTATCAGTGGTTGTATATCAGGCACAGACAAAACATCTTCAGAACATTTTGTGTTTTAATTTCACCGTAATGAATAGAGTCTCTCCACAACGGATTGCGCGTCCGAGTGAAGACTGTGCGCAAGCCAATAAAAAAAAAAACACATTAGCCTATCCGCGCCAGCGGCAACGAGCATTAATTTGAACAGTTGATTTTAAAAACACATTTCAGCGCTAGATCGTCTCTTATTTAAAAAACGAACGAAACGAATGCTCTGCTAGTTAACTGAAGATGTTTTGTTTATTTGTATTGGTACATTCGTGCCGGAATGTTTCAAAAGTGGTGGGTACAATATCGACGGTGGGGACATATCCCACCCGCAAATTACGCCTGGTACTTGAAATCGGCGTAATAGTTGGTTTTTGTCCTATAGAAAAATGTATTGGATGTCATAATTAGGCCCCCCCTACAATATTAAATGCCCGTCCATTGGTTTGTTTCTGCAGCCGGCTCTGCTTCTTTCACTTGGTCCTTCATGAGTGCGACCAAAGGAGAAACCACAACGACCACATGCTTTTCATTACGTCCCATCTTCTTAACTTAGCGACCGTCAGAGCCAGCTGATAAGTTACACTTTTGCCGAATATCTCTCCGATCGACAAATGCCTTGATTGCAGTTTTCTGTTTGTCTATTAAAATGAATGCGCTGTCGATTAATTTTAAAAACAGGCGCGATAGCGGAATCTATACATCTCAATTGCTGCAGTCATCTCTAAAGGAAAACCAGTTAGCGCTCTTTGATAACGTGATGATAACGTAATTATCTGTCCATTATCGTATAAAGCCCATCCTGGCAATCTGATTGGCCCGATCATTTTTTGCCTGATCATAATTACTCCTCAGTGGATCGAGTCCAGAACTTCCCGACCAAAAAATGTTGTGGGCGGAGTTCGGGCTGGCATCCAGGCTAGCTTAGATCTGGAATAGCTCACCAAATGGAAGAAATGACACTCAGGATTTTTTACTTTTTTTTTCGTCACTGCTCATCAAAACTACTTTCATACAACATTAGTTAAAATCTCTTCTTTTGTGTTCCGCAGAAGAAAGAAAGTCTTTGCAACAACACGAGGGTGGGTAAATGATGACATATTTATCATTTACTGGGTGAACCATAAATCTGAGGGTTCAGTCTTCTTTTCAGTGTTTATGCATGGTTTATTATAAATGCTTTATAGACGTGAATAATTTATAAATATCTTTTTGTTTATGTTTAGCAATAAGACAGCAGCAGCATATGTGAGATTTAGTGCTTTTTGGGGGGCCCATTTTCTTGTGCTTTTTTTCCCCCCAAAGATGTTCTATCTAGTTAAAGCATTGTCTTTGTTAGCCCAAGCATTCTGTTCACACAACAGCATATATGCAGTGCCATCTACTGCACGAGTCGGTGTACAGCAGACCCAAGATAAGAGGAAAACACATCTGGAATAAAAACCATGCCTTCCATTATAACTCCAACAGGAGTTGACTGTTAGATATATTCATTTAGTCAACATTTGGCCACTGTTTTTTTTTTTTTTTCCACCGACCCTTTATACTTTGATAAGGCATGTTCCTTGCATTATACTATTCAAATAATTGTATGTGATGCAATGACTTAATGTAATTATGATGTAATAAATGTAATAACTTGCTTTGCTTCTGAAACAACTTTTCTTTTCAGTTGACATAAGTATTTTCTAGATTTTAACACACTTGTAATGATCCCAATTAAATCTCAATAGATAAAATTAAGCCCCACGAACATTTATTTTTCCTGAATATACTGTTTTATTCAGAAATATGTAAGATTATTTAAGTAAAATGTCATTTCAAACCTGTATGACTTTCTTCTTTCTATGGAACAACGTCCCATATTCTGCTAAATAACATTTCCATGAAGAAGGAAAATCTTTAAGGATTGGAACGACAAGAGCTTAACATATACTGCCCTGCCAAAAAAAAAAAAAAAAAAAAAGTCGCCACTTGGATTTAAATGAGCAAATAGGCAAGAGTCTTTGATTGTATAATTCGTGCAGTGATTAATATTTCAGTTGGCAACCTAACTTAACTGACACAGTGGGTATCTTCTCATTTCTTAAACAATCATGTCGGAAGACACATCCCGTGGTCATGGAAAAAAAAATGTCACAGCCTGCTGAATTGAAATTAGGAGATTGGACTAAGAATTATACGGCGCATTATTAAAACCTTGAACCATTATCACATAAACGTTTGGTGAAGTCAAATCATAGAAAATCAACAGTTCTAGAACTCACAGCTATGTTTAATAGTTTAATAAGAGCATTTATACAAGCACAATGCAAGGAGTAAGGCTGTGTGGCCTTAAGAAAGCCACTTATTATTGAGACTAATCATAAACAAAAAGCTTCAGTTTGCTAGGAAGCATACAGATTTGACTCTGGAGCAATTAAATGGAAAAAGGTCACGTGGTCCTAATAAGTCCAGATTTACCCTGTTTCAGAGTGATGGGCGCATCAGGACGAGAAGGGAGGCGGATGAAGCGATCCGCCCTTCGTGTACAGTCTGTACAATCTTGTTGAGGTCGTGTGATGATCTGGTTTTGCTTCTCTTGGTCAGGGTTCAGAAACATTGAGTGGCTCTAAAATTATAGGTCAGCTTCCTACCTGAATATACTAAGGGTTTCCCATCAGTGGGTTTTTTTCTTCCCTGATGGCTCGGGCATATTTTTAAAGATAACAATCCCAGGATTCATCAGGCTCTAATTGTGTAAGAATGCACTGTAAAAATGAATATGCTTTATCTGATCAATAGAATTGTGGCAACAGATTACAAACAATATTATTAATTAAATTGAACAAATTAGAATTGAGTACTAATTAATCAAATTATTCCTTAAAAGTTAAAAGCCCCTATCATGGATTTTTGAAAATGACTGTTCATATGGTGTGGAATATAGCTCTAAGGGAATGAAAACATCCTGCAAAGATTTATATTTGAAAGTGCACCATATATAAAGTTATTGTCTTTCAAAAGTGAGAGTCGACTCTGAGTCTATGAAATGAATTGTTTTTGAAACGAGTCATTAGCTGTTACATCGTGACGTAGAGACATTGGCCCAGTTACTGCGCGCGCAGACGGAAGTGTAAACTTGAAGTCTACACATACTTCATCATAGCATCATGTCGAGAAGACGCTGTGTTCTACCATGCAAAGATAGTTCAGCCACTTTGTTTTCATTTACCAGGGACGAGCATGTGAAGAATCGGTGGTTAGAGTTCATATTTGTAATGAAACCACAACAGAATAGCCCGATTGTGTTCTCATCATTTTAATTAATTCAAATGTGGATTCGTAAGCGGTTGTTCCTGAATGAGGGCTCAGTAACTTACTTATGGATCAGCTTCCTCCTATGAATCACAACCTGTAAGTATTATTAATAATTGTTGCTTTTATGGGTTTTGAACGGTTTTGTAGCGTCCGGCGCGAGGAGTGAAGTATGTGTGTGTGCGTGTGTGTGTGTGTAAGTTATGCTCAGCGCAGCTTCTAGGTCTCCAATGTCAATTTTTTTTTTAAATATGTGAAATGTTTGTCGCTGTTATTGGAGTTGTCATAAAGAATAGAGCGTCTTGTAGTACTGCAGTGCTTTATCAATATGTTTATGCGTTATGCTAACAAACAACTGACTGGGTCTGACGTCTGACCAATCACCGCCGATTAGCGTCACGCAAAGGAGTGGTTTGGAAAAATGAGTTGTTGTACGAATCATTTGGGAGTTGGTGAGCAAATCAGTTAAAAATAAATGCATATTATAAGACAAATAAAGTGTTTTTTTATCCTTGCATGCATGTTAAACTATTTTTGGGAACTCCTAAAACAAAAATAGGAACATTTCAAATGCTATGATAGGGGCTCTTTAACCATTTAAAATGAGTAAAGTTTACACCAAAAAAATAACAAAAATATCTCAATGACAGACAGACGTCAACAATTAATTAAAAACTCTTTATTTTAAATTGGCAACATTGAAGACATCTGATGTTAACAAGCAGAATCACTGAAGGAGAAAAGCGTCATTTTAAAACAAACCTTAAAACACACTGATCACCATAATGGTGACTTAATTTTTTGTAATTTTGGTTCATTTTAAATGGTTAGCTTTTAAGGAATTAATTTGATTAATTATAACTCAATTCTAATTTGTTAAATTTAATTAATAGTATTACTTGTAATCTGTTGCACTTTTTTTTTGATTAGATAAAGCATATTCATTTTTACAGTGTGGTTCAATGAGCACGAGGCATCATTTTCACAATGGATCGGCCATCACAGTCCCGATCTTAAACCTGACTGCAAAAATGGAGGCTCTAGACCCTTCCAGAGCTGAGATATCGAAACTCAAAAATTCGACCCGAAAAAAAAAAAACGACAGTGGTACTTATGCATGCATGTTATTCCCTTTCGTTTTTGTTTTTTTTTTCGGGCGAAAAATTAAGTTCCTCCAATCTTCTCAAAACTCTGGATTCTGATAGAGGGCCATGAGACTTAAACCTGACTGCAAAAATGGAAACTCTAGACCCTTCCAAAGCTGAGATATCGAAACTCAAAAATTTGACCCGAAAAAAAAAAACGAAAGGGGTACCACTGTCGTTTTTTTTTTTTCGGGCGAAAAATTAAGTTTCTCCAATCTTCCCAAAACTCTGTATTCTGATAGAGGGCAATGAGACTTAAACCTGAGTGCAAAAATGGAGGCTCTAGACCCTTCCAGAGCTGAGATATCGAAACTAAAAAATTCGACCCGAAAAAAAAAACGACAGTGGTACCCCTTTAGTTTTTTTTTTTTCCGGGCAAAAAATTAAGTTTCTCCAATCTTCTCAAAACTCTGGATTCTGATAGAGGGCCATGAGACTTAAACCTGACTGCAAAAATGGAAGCTCTAGACCCTTCCAGAGCTGAGATATCGAAATTAAAAATTTGACCCGAAAAAAAAAAACGACAGTGGTACCCCTTTCGTTTTTTTTTCCGGGCAAAAAATTAAGTTTCTCCAATCTTCTCAAAACTCTGGATTCTGATAGAGGGCCATGAGACTTAAACCTGACTGCAAAAATGGAAGCTCTAGACCCTTCCAGAGCTGAGATATCAAAACTCAAAAATTTGACCCGAAAAAAAAAAAAAAACGACAGTGGTGCCCCTTTCTTTTCTTTTTTTTTTGGGCGAAAAATTAAGTTTCTCCATTCTTCCCAAAACTGTGGATTATGATAGAGGGCATTGAGACTTAGACCTGAGTGCAAAAATGGAGGCTCTAGCCCCTTCCAGAGCTGAGATATCGAAACTCAAAATTCGGCCCGAAAAAAAAAAACGGCAGTGGTACCCCTTACGTTTTTTTTTTCGGGTGAAAAATTAAATTTCTCCAATCTTCCCAAAACTCTGGATTCTGATAGAGGGCCATGAGACTTAGACCTGAGTGCAAAAATGGAGGCTCTAGCCCCTTCCAGAGCTGAAATATCGAAACTCAAAAATTCGGTCCGAAAAAAAAACGACAGTGGTACCCCTTACGTTTTTTTTTTTGGCGGGCGAAAAATTAAGTTTCTCCAATCTTCCCAAAACTCTGGATTCTGATAGAGGGCAATGAGACTTAGACCTGAGTTAAAAAATGGAGGCTCTAGCCCCTTCCAGAGCTGAGATATCAACTAAAAAATTCGGCCCGAAAAAAAAAAACGACAGTGGTACCCCTTACGTTTTTTTTTTTTTTTCGGGTGAAAAATTACGTTTCTCCAATCTTCCCAAAACTCTGGATTATGATAGAGGGCCATGAGACTTAGACTTGAGTGCAAAAATGGAGGCTCTAGCCCCTTCCAGAGCTGAGATATCAAAACTCAAAAATTCGGCCCAAAAAAAAAAATGACAGTGGTACCCCGTACGTTTTTTTTTTCAGGCGAAAAATTAAGTTTCTCCAATCTTCCCAAAACTCTGGATTCTGATAGAGGGCCATGAGACTTAGACCTGAGTGCAAAAATGGAGGCTCTAGCCCCTTCCAGAGCTGAGATATCGAAACTCAAAAATTCAGCCCGAAAAAAAAAAACGACAGTGGTACCCCTTACGTTTTTTTTTGGCGGGCGAAAAATTAAGTTTCTGCAATCTTCCCAAAACTCTGGATTCTGATAGAGGGCCATGAGACTTAGACTTGAGTGCAAAAATGGAGGCTCTAGCCCCTTCCAGAGCTGAGATATCGAAACTCAAAAATTCAGCCCGAAAAAAAACGACAGTGGTACCCCTTACGTTTTTTTTTTTCAGGCGAAAAATTAAGTTTCTCCAATCTTCCCAAAACTCTGGATTCTGATAGAGGGCCATGAGACTTAGACTTGAGTGCAAAAATGGAGGCTCTAGCCCCTTCCAGAGCTGAGATATCGAAACTCAAAAATTCGGCCCAAAAAAAAAAACGACAGTGGTACCCCTTACGTTTTTTTTTTCAGGCGAAAAATTAAGTTTCTCCATTCTTCCCAAAACTCTGGATTATGATAGAGGGCCATGCGACTTAGACCTGAGTGCAAAAATGGAGGCTCTAGCCCCTTCCAGAGCTGAGATATCGAAACTCAAAAATTCGGCCCGAAAAAAAAAACGACAGTGGTACCCCTTACGTTTTTTTTTGGCGGGCGAAAAATTAAGTTTCTGCAATCTTCCCAAAACTCTGGATTCTGATAGAGGGCCATGAGACTTAGACTTGAGTGCAAAAATGGAGGCTCTAGCCCCTTCCAGAGCTGAGATATCGAAACTCAAAAATTCGGCCCGAAAAAAAAAAAAAGACAGTGGTACCCCTTACGTTTTTTTTTTAGGGCAAAAAATAAAATTTCTCCAATCTTCCCAAAACTCTGGATTCTGATAGAGGGCCATGCGACTTAGACCTGAGTGCAAAAATGGAGGCTCTAGCCCCTTCCAGAGCTGAGATATCGAAACTCAAAAATTCGGCCCGAAAAAAAAAACGACAGTGGTACCCCTTACGTTTTTTTTTGGCGGGCGAAAAATTAAGTTTCTGCAATCTTCACAAAACTCTGGATTCTGATAGAGGGCCATGAGACTTAGACTTGAGTGCAAAAATGGAGGCTCTAGCCCCTTCCAGAGCTGAGATATCGAAACTCAAAAATTCAGCCCGAAAAAAAACGACAGTGGTACCCCTTACGTTTTTTTTTTTAGGGCGAAAAATTAAATTTCTCCAATCTTTCCAAAACTCTGGATTCTGATAGAGGGCCATGAGACTTAGACTTGAGTGCAAAAATGGAGGCTCTAGCCCCTTCCAGAGCTGAAATATCGAAACTCAAAAATTCGGCCCGAAAAAAAAAAAACGACAGTGGTACCCCTTACGTTTGTTTTTTTTCGGGCGAAAAATTAAGTTTCTCCAATCTTCCCAAAACTCTGGATTCTGATAGAGGACCATGAGACTTAGACTTGAGTGCAAAAATGGAGGCTCTAGCCCCTTCCAGAGCTGAGATATCGAAACTCAAAAATTCGGCCCAAAAAAAAAAACGACAGTGGTACCCCTTACGTTTTTTTTTTAGGGCGAAAAATTAAATTTCTCCAATCTTCCCAAAACTCTGGATTCTGATAGAGGGCAATGAGACTTAGACCTGAGTGCAAAAATGGAGGCTCTAGCCCCTTCCAGAGCTGAAATATCGAAACTCAAAAATTCGGCCCAAAAAAAAAAAAACGACAGTGGTACCCCTTATGGTTTTTTTTTTCGGGCGAAAAATTTAGTTTCTCCAATCTTCCCAAATCTCTGGATTCTGATAGAGGGCCATGAGACTTAGACCTGAGTGCAAAAATGGAGGCTCTAGCCCCTTCCAGAGCTGAGATATCGAAACTCAAAAATTCGGCCCAAAAAAAAAAAAGACAGTGGTACCCCTTACGTTTTTTTTTTTAGGGCAAAAAATTAAATTTCTCCAATCTTCCCAAAACTCTGGATTCTGATAGAGGGCCATGCGACTTAGACCTGAGTGCAAAAATGGAGGCTCTAGCCCCTTCCAGAGCTGAGATATCGAAACTCAAAAATTCGGCCCGAAAAAAAAAAACGACAGTGGTACCCCTTACGTTTTTTTTTTGGCGGGCGAAAAATTAAGTTTCTGCAATCTTCACAAAACTCTGGATTCTGATAGAGGGCCATGAGACTTAGACTTGAGTGCAAAAATGGAGGCTCTAGCCCCTTCCAGAGCTGAGATATCGAAACTCAAAAATTCAGCCCGAAAAAAAACGACAGTGGTACCCCTTACGTTTTTTTTTTCAGGCGAAAAATTAAGTTTCTCCAATCTTTCCAAAACTCTGGATTCTGATAGAGGGCCATGAGACTTAGACTTGAGTGCAAAAATGGAGGCTCTAGCCCCTTCCAGAGCTGAAATATCGAAACTCAAAAATTCGGCCCGAAAAAAAAAAAACGACAGTGGTACCCCTTACGTTTGTTTTTTTTCGGGCGAAAAATTAAGTTTCTCCAATCTTCCCAAAACTCTGGATTCTGATAGAGGACCATGAGACTTAGACTTGAGTGCAAAAATGGAGGCTCTAGCCCCTTCCAGAGCTGAGATATCGAAACTCAAAAATTCGGCCCAAAAAAAAAAACGACAGTGGTACCCCTTACGTTTTTTTTTTAGGGCGAAAAATTAAATTTCTCCAATCTTCCCAAAACTCTGGATTCTGATAGAGGGCAATGAGACTTAGACCTGAGTGCAAAAATGGAGGCTCTAGCCCCTTCCAGAGCTGAAATATCGAAACTCAAAAATTCGGCCCAAAAAAAAAAAAACGACAGTGGTACCCCTTATGGTTTTTTTTTTTCGGGCGAAAAATTTAGTTTCTCCAATCTTCCCAAATCTCTGGATTCTGATAGAGGGCCATGAGACTTAGACTTGAGTGCAAAAATTGAGGCTCTAGCCCCTTCCAGAGCTGAGATATCGAAACTCAAAAATTCGGCCCGAAAAAAAAAAACGACAGTGGTACCCCTTACGTTTTTTTTTTGGCGGGCGAAAAATTAAGTTTCTGCAATCTTCACAAAACTCTGGATTCTGATAGAGGGCCATGAGACTTAGACTTGAGTGCAAAAATGGAGGCTCTAGCCCCTTCCAGAGCTGAGATATCGAAACTCAAAAATTCAGCCCGAAAAAAAACGACAGTGGTACCCCTTACGTTTTTTTTTTTCAGGCGAAAAATTAAGTTTCTCCAATCTTTCCAAAACTCTGGATTCTGATAGAGGGCCATGAGACTTAGACTTGAGTGCAAAAATGGAGGCTCTAGCCCCTTCCAGAGCTGAAATATCGAAACTCAAAAATTCGGCCCGAAAAAAAAAAACGACAGTGGTACCCCTTACGTTTGTTTTTTTTCGGGCGAAAAATTAAGTTTCTCCAATCTTCCCAAAACTCTGGATTCTGATAGAGGACCATGAGACTTAGACTTGAGTGCAAAAATGGAGGCTCTAGCCCCTTCCAGAGCTGAGATATCGAAACTCAAAAATTCGGCCCAAAAAAAAAAACGACAGTGGTACCCCTTACGTTTTTTTTTTAGGGCGAAAAATTAAATTTCTCCAATCTTCCCAAAACTCTGGATTCTGATAGAGGGCAATGAGACTTAGACCTGAGTGCAAAAATGGAGGCTCTAGCCCCTTCCAGAGCTGAAATATCGAAACTCAAAAATTCGGCCCAAAAAAAAAAAAAACGACAGTGGTACCCCTTATGGTTTTTTTTTTCGGGCGAAAAATTTAGTTTCTCCAATCTTCCCAAATCTCTGGATTCTGATAGAGGGCCATGAGACTTAGACTTGAGTGCAAAAATTGAGGCTCTAGCCCCTTCCAGAGCTGAGATATCGAAACTCAAAAATTCGGCCCAAAAAAAAAAAACGACAGTGGTACCCCTTACGTTTTTTTTTTCGGGCGAAAAATTTAGTTTCTCCAATCTTCCCAAAACTCTGGATTCTGATAGAGGGCCATGAGACTTAGACCTGAGTGCAAAAATGGAGGCTCTAGCCCCTTCCAGAGCTGAGATATCGAAACTCAAAAATTCAGCCCGAAAAAAAACGACAGTGGTACCCCTTACGTTTTTTTTTCAGGCGAAAAATTAAGTTTCTCCATTCTTCCCAAAACTCTGGATTATGATAGAGGGCCATGAGACTTAGACCTGAGTGCAAAAATGGAGGCTCTAGCCCCTTCCAGAGCTGAGATATCGAAACTCAAAAATTCGGCCCAAAAAAAAAAAAAACGACAGTGGTACCCCTTACGTTTTTTTTTTCGGGCGAAAAATTTAGTTTCTCCAATCTTCCCAAAACTCTGGATTCTGATAGAGGGCCATGAGACTTAGACCTGAGTGCAAAAATGGAGGCTCTAGCCCCTTCCAGAGCTGAGATATCGAAACTCAAAAATTCAGCCCGAAAAAAAACGACAGTGGTACCCCTTATATCTTTTTTTTTCAGGCGAAAAATTAAGTTTCTCCATTCTTCCCAAAACTCTGGATTATGATAGAGGGCCATGAGACTTAGACCTGAGTGAAAAAATGGAGGCTCTAGCCCCTTCCAGAGCTGAGATATCGAAACTCAAAAATTCAGCCCGAAAAAAAACGACAGTGCTACCCCTTATGTCTTTTTTTTCAGGCGAAAAATTAAGTTTCTCCATTCTTCCCAAAACTCTGGATTATGATAGAGGGCCATGAGACTTAGACCTGAGTGAAAAAATGGAGGCTCTAGCCCCTTCCAGAGCTGAGATATCGAAACTCAAAAATTCGGCCCGAAAAAAAACCCGACAGTGGTACCCCTTACGTTTTTTTTTTTAGGGCAAAAAATTAAATTTCTGCAATCTTCCCAAAACTCGGGATTCTGATAGAGGGCCATGAGACTTAGACTTGAGTGCAAAAATGGAGGCTCTAGCCCCTTCCAGAGCTGAGATATCGAAACTCAAAAATTCGCCCCCAAAAAAAAAACGACAGTGGTACCCCTTACGTTTTTTTTTTCGGGCGAAAATTTTTGTTTCTCCAATCTTCCCAAAACTCTGGATTCTGATAGAGGGCCATGAGACTTAGACCTGAGTGCAAAAATGGAGGCTCTAGCCCCTTCCAGAGCTGAGATATCGAAACTCAAAAATTCAGCCCGAAAAAAAAACGACAGTGGTACCCCTTACGTTTTTTTTTTCAGGCGAAAAATTAAGTTTCTCCATTCTTCCCAAAACTCTGGATTATGATAGAGGGCCATGAGACTTAGACCTGAGTGCAAAAATGGAGGCTCTAGCCCCTTCCAGAGCTGAGATATCGAAACTCAAAAATTCGGCCCAAAAAAAAAAACAACAGTGGTACCCCTTACGTTTTTTTTTTCGGGCGAAAAATTTAGTTTCTCCAATCTTCCCAAAACTCTGGATTCTGATAGAGGGCCATGAGACTTAGACCTGAGTGCAAAAATGGAGGCTCTAGCCCCTTCCAGAGCTGAAATATCGAAACTCAAAAATTCGGCCCGAAAAAAAAAACGACAGTGGTACCCCTTACGTTTTTTTTTGGCGGGCGAAAAATTAAGTTTCTGCAATCTTCCCAAAACTCGGGATTCTGATAGAGGGCCATGAGACTTAGACTTGAGTGCAAAAATGGAGGCTCTAGGCCCTTCCAGAGCTGAGATATCGAAACTCAAAAATTCGCCCCCAAAAAAAAACGACAGTGGTACCCCTTACGTTTTTTTTTTTCGGGCGAAAAATTTAGTTTCTCCAATCTTCCCAAAACTCTGGATTCTGATAGAGGGCCATGAGACTTAGACTTGAGTGCAAAAATGGAGGCTCTAGCCCCTTCCAGAGCTGAGATATCGAAACTCAAAAATTCGGCCCAAAAAAAAAAACGACAGTGGTACCCCTTACGTTTTTTTTTTCGGGCGAAAAATTTAGTTTCTCCAATCTTCCCAAAACTCTGGATTCTGATAGAGGGCCATGCGACTTAGACCTGAGTGCAAAAATTGAGGCTCTAGCCCCTTCCAGAGCTGAGATATCGAAACTCAAAAATTCAGCCCGAAAAAAAACGACAGTGGTACCCCTTACGTTTTTTTTTTTCAGGCGAAAAATTAAGTTTCTCCAATCTTCCCAAAACTCTGGATTCTGATAGAGGGCCATGAGACTTAGACTTGAGTGCAAAAATGGAGGCTCTAGCCCCTTCCAGAGCTGAAATATCGAAACTCAAAAATTCGGCCCGAAAAAAAAAACGACAGTGGTACCCCTTACGTTTTTTTTTTCGGGCGAAAAATTAAGTTTCTCCAATCTTCCCAAAACTCTGGATTCTGATAGAGGGCCATGAGACTTAGACCTGAGTGCAAAAATGGAGGCTCTAGCCCCTTCCAGAGCTGAGATATCGAAACTCAAAAATTCAGCCCGAAAAAAAACGACAGTGGTACCCCTTATGTCTTTTTTTTTCAGGCGAAAAATTAAGTTTCTCCATTCTTCCCAAAACTCTGGATTATGATAGAGGGCCATGAGACTTAGACCTGAGTGAAAAAATGGAGGCTCTAGCCCCTTCCAGAGCTGAGATATCGAAACTCAAAAATTCAGCCCGAAAAAAAACGACAGTGGTACCCCTTATGTCTTTTTTTTTCAGGCGAAAAATTAAGTTTCTCCATTCTTCCCAAAACTCTGTATTATGATAGAGGGCCATGAGACTTAGACCTGAGTGAAAAAATGGAGGCTCTAGCCCCTTCCAGAGCTGAGATATCGAAACTCAAAAATTCGGCCCGAAAAAAAAACCGACAGTGGTACCCCTTACGTTTTTTTTTTTAGGGCAAAAAATTAAATTTCTCCAATCTTCCCAAAACTCTGGATTCTGATAGAGGGCCATGAGACTTAGACCTGAGTGCAAAAATGGAGGCTCTAGCCCCTTCCAGAGCTGAAATATCGAAACTCAAAAATTCGGCCCGAAAAAAAAAAACGACAGTGGTACCCCTTACGTTTTTTTTTGGCGGGCGAAAAATTAAGTTTCTGCAATCTTCCCAAAACTTGGGATTCTGATAGAGGGCCATGAGACTTAGACTTGAGTGCAAAAATGGAGGCTCTAGCCCCTTCCAGAGCTGAGATATCGAAACTCAAAAATTCAGCCCGAAAAAAAACGACAGTGGTACCCATTATGTCTTTTTTTTTCAGGCGAAAAATTAAGTTTCTCCAATCTTCCCAAAACTCTGGATTCTGATAGAGGGCCATGAGACTTAGACCTGAGTGCAAAAATGGAGGCTCTAGCCCCTTCCAGAGCTGAAATATCGAAACTCAAAAATTCGGCCCGAAAAAAAAAACGACAGTGGTACCCCTTACGTTTTTTTTTGGCGGGCGAAAAATTAAGTTTCTGCAATCTTCCCAAAACTCGGGATTCTGATAGAGGGCCATGAGACTTAGACTTGAGTGCAAAAATGGAGGCTCTAGGCCCTTCCAGAGCTGAGATATCGAAACTCAAAAATTCGCCCCCAAAAAAAAACGACAGTGGTACCCCTTACGTTTTTTTTTTCGGGCGAAAAATTTAGTTTCTCCAATCTTCCCAAAACTCTGGATTCTGATAGAGGGCCATGAGACTTAGACTTGAGTGCAAAAATGGAGGCTCTAGCCCCTTCCAGAGCTGAGATATCGAAACTCAAAAATTCGGCCCAAAAAAAAAAACGACAGTGGTACCCCTTACGTTTTTTTTTTCGGGCGAAAAATTTAGTTTCTCCAATCTTCCCAAAACTCTGGATTCTGATAGAGGGCCATGCGACTTAGACCTGAGTGCAAAAATTGAGGCTCTAGCCCCTTCCAGAGCTGAGATATCGAAACTCAAAAATTCAGCCCGAAAAAAAACGACAGTGGTACCCCTTACGTTTTTTTTTTTTCAGGCGAAAAATTAAGTTTCTCCAATCTTCCCAAAACTCTGGATTCTGATAGAGGGCCATGAGACTTAGACTTGAGTGCAAAAATGGAGGCTCTAGCCCCTTCCAGAGCTGAAATATCGAAACTCAAAAATTCGGCCCGAAAAAAAAAACGACAGTGGTACCCCTTACGTTTTTTTTTTTCGGGCGAAAAATTAAGTTTCTCCAATCTTCCCAAAACTCTGGATTCTGATAGAGGGCCATGAGACTTAGACCTGAGTGCAAAAATGGAGGCTCTAGCCCCTTCCAGAGCTGAGATATCGAAACTCAAAAATTCAGCCCGAAAAAAAACGACAGTGGTACCCCTTATGTCTTTTTTTTCAGGCGAAAAATTAAGTTTCTCCATTCTTCCCAAAACTCTGGATTATGATAGAGGGCCATGAGACTTAGACCTGAGTGAAAAAATGGAGGCTCTAGCCCCTTCCAGAGCTGAGATATCGAAACTCAAAAATTCAGCCCGAAAAAAAACGACAGTGGTACCCCTTATGTCTTTTTTTTTCAGGCGAAAAATTAAGTTTCTCCATTCTTCCCAAAACTCTGTATTATGATAGAGGGCCATGAGACTTAGACCTGAGTGAAAAAATGGAGGCTCTAGCCCCTTCCAGAGCTGAGATATCGAAACTCAAAAATTCGGCCCGAAAAAAAAACCGACAGTGGTACCCCTTACGTTTTTTTTTTTAGGGCAAAAAATTAAATTTCTCCAATCTTCCCAAAACTCTGGATTCTGATAGAGGGCCATGAGACTTAGACCTGAGTGCAAAAATGGAGGCTCTAGCCCCTTCCAGAGCTGAAATATCGAAACTCAAAAATTCGGCCCGAAAAAAAAAAACGACAGTGGTACCCCTTACGTTTTTTTTTGGCGGGCGAAAAATTAAGTTTCTGCAATCTTCCCAAAACTTGGGATTCTGATAGAGGGCCATGAGACTTAGACTTGAGTGCAAAAATGGAGGCTCTAGCCCCTTCCAGAGCTGAGATATCGAAACTCAAAAATTCAGCCCGAAAAAAAACGACAGTGGTACCCATTATGTCTTTTTTTTTCAGGCGAAAAATTAAGTTTCTCCATTCTTCCCAAAACTCTGGATTATGATAGAGGGCCATGAGACTTAGACCTGAGTGAAAAAATGGAGGCTCTAGCCCCTTCCAGAGCTGAGATATCGAAACTCAAAAATTCAGCCCGAAAAAAAACGACAGTGGTACCCATTTTGTCTTTTTTTTCAGGCGAAAAATTAAGTTTCTCTATTCTTCCCAAAACTCTGGATTATGATAGAGGGCCATGAGACTTAGACCTGAGTGAAAAAATGGAGGCTCTAGCCCCTTCCAGAGCTGAAATATCGAAACTCAAAAATTCGGCCCGAAAAAAAAAACGATAGTGGTACCCCTTACGTTTTTTTTTTTCGGGTGAAAAATTAAGTTTCTCCAATCTTCCCAAAACTCTGGATTCTGATAGAGGACCATGAGACTTAGACTTGAGTGCAAAAATGGAGGCTCTAGCCCCTTCCAGAGCTGAGATATCGAAACTCAAAAATTCGGCCCAAAAAAAAAAACGACAGTGGTACCCCTTACGTTTTTTTTTTTTCGGGTGAAAAATTAAGTTTCTCCAATCTTCCCAAAACTCTGGATTCTGATAGAGGGCCATGAGACTTAGACCTGAGTGCAAAAATGGAGGCTCTAGCCCCTTCCAGAGCTGAGATATCAAAACTCAAAAATTCGGCCCGAAAAAAAAAAAGACAGTGGTACCCCTTACGTTTTTTTTTTCAGGGCGAAAAATTAAATTTCTCCAATCTTCCCAAAACTCTGGATTCTGATAGAGGGCCATGAGACTTAGACCTGAGTGCAAAAATGGAGGCTCTAGCCCCTTCCAGAGCTGAAATATCGAAACTCAAAAATTCGGCCCCAAAAAAAAAACGACAGTGGTACCCCTTACGTTTTTTTTTTTTCGGGCGAAAAATTTAGTTTCTCCAATCTTCCCAAAACTCTGGATTCTGATAGAGGGCCATGAGACTTAGACTTGAGTGCAAAAATGGAGGCTCTAGCCCCTTCCAGAGCTGAGATATCGAAACTCAAAGATTCGGCCCAAAAAAAAAACGACAGTGGTACCCCTTACGTTTTTTTTTTTCGGGCGAAAAATTTAGTTTCTCCAATCTTCCCAAAACTCTGGATTCTGATAGAGGGCCATGAGACTTAGACCTGAGTGCAAAAATGGAGGCTCTAGCCCCTTCCAGAGCTGAGATATCGAAACTCAAAAATTCAGCCCGAAAAAAAAACGACAGTGGTACCCCTTACGTTTTTTTTTTCAGGCGAAAAATTAAGTTTCTCCAATCTTCCCAAAACTCTGGATTCTGATAGAGGGCCATGAGACTTAGACTTGAGTGCAAAAATGGAGGCTCTAGCCCCTTCCAGAGCTGAAATATCGAAACTCAAAAATTCGGCCCGAAAAAAAAAACGACAGTGCTACCCCTTACGTTTTTTTTTTTCGGGCGAAAAATTAAGTTTCTCCATTCATCCCAAAACTCTGGATTCTGATAGAGGGCCATGAGACTTAGACCTGAGTGCAAAAATGGAGGCTCTAGCCCCTTCCAGAGCTGAGATATCGAAACTCAAAAATTCGGCCAGAAAAAAAAAAAGACAGTGGTACCCCTTACGTTTTTTTTTTAGGGCAAAAAATTAAATTTCTCCAATCTTCCCAAAACTCTGGATTCTGATAGAGGGCCATGAGACTTAGACCTGAGTGCAAAAATGGAGGCTCTAGCCCCTTCCAGAGCTGAAATATCGAAACTCAAAAATTCGGCCCGAAAAAAAAACGACAGTGGTACCCCTTACGTTTTTTTTTGGCGGGCGAAAAATTAAGTTTCTGCAATCTTCCCAAAACTCGGGATTCTGATAGAGGGCCATGAGACTTAGACTTGAGTGCAAAAATGGAGGCTCTAGCCCCTTCCAGAGCTGAGATATCGAAACTCAAAAATTCGCCCCAAAAAAAAAACGACAGTGGTACCCCTTACGTTTTTTTTTTTCGGGCGAAAAATTTTGTTTCTCCAATCTTCCCAAAACTCTGGATTCTGATAGAGGGCCATGAGACTTAGACCTGAGTGCAAAAATGGAGGCTCTAGCCCCTTCCAGAGCTGAGATATCGAAACTCAAAAATTCAGCCCGAAAAAAAAAACGACAGTGGTACCCCTTACGTTTTTTTTTTTCAGGCGAAAAATTAAGTTTCTCCATTCTTCCCAAAACTCTGGATTATGATAGAGGGCCATGAGACTTAGACTTGAGTGCAAAAATGGAGGCTCTAGCCCCTTCCAGAGCTGAAATATCGAAACTCAAAAATTCGGCCCGAAAAAAAAACGACAGTGGTACCCCTTACGTTTTTTTTTTCAGGCGAAAAATTAAGTTTCTCCATTCATCCCAAAACTCTGGATTATGATAGAGGGCCATGAGACTTAGACCTGAGTGCAAAAATGGAGGCTCTAGCCCCTTCCAGAGCTGAGATATCGAAACTCAAAAATTCGGCCCAAAAAAAAACGACAGTGGTACCCCTTACGTTTTTTTTTTCGGGCGAAAAATTTAGTTTCTCCAATCTTCCCAAAACTCTGGATTCTGATAGAGGGCCATGAGACTTAGACCTGAGTGCAAAAATGGAGGCTCTAGCCCCTTCCAGAGCTGAAATATCGAAACTCAAAAATTCGGCCCGAAAAAAAAAACGATAGTGGTACCCCTTACGTTTTTTTTTTTCGGGTGAAAAATTAAGTTTCTCCAATCTTCCCAAAACTCTGGATTCTGATAGAGGGCCATGAGACTTAGACTTGAGTGCAAAAATGGAGGCTCTAGCCCCTTCCAGAGCTGAAATATCGAAACTCAAAAATTCGGCCCGAAAAAAAAAACGACAGTGGTACCCCTTACGTTTTTTTTTTTCGGGCGAAAAATGTAGTTTCTCCAATCTTCCCAAAACTCTGGATTCTGATAGAGGACCATGAGACTTAGACTTGAGTGCAAAAATGGAGGCTCTAGCCCCTTCCAGAGCTGAGATATCGAAACTCAAAAATTCGGCCCAAAAAAAAAAAACGACAGTGGTACCCCTTTCGTTTTTTTTTTTTCGGGTGAAAAATTAAGTTTCTCCAATCTTCCCAAAACTCTGGATTCTGATAGAGGGCCATGAGACTTAGACCTGAGTGCAAAAATGGAGGCTCTAGCCCCTTCCAGAGCTGAGATATCGAAACTCAAAAATTCGGCCCGAAAAAAAAAAAGACAGTGGTACCCCTTACGTTTTTTTTTTCAGGGCGAAAAATTAAATTTCTCCAATCTTCCCAAAACTCTGGATTCAGATAGAGGGCCATGAGACTTAGACCTGAGTGCAAAAATGGAGGCTCTAGCCCCTTCCAGAGCTGAAATATCGAAACTCAAAAATTCGGCCCCAAAAAAAAAACGACAGTGGTACCCCTTACGTTTTTTTTTTTTCGGGCGAAAAATTTAGTTTCTCTAATCTTCCCAAAACTCTGGATTCTGATAGAGGGCCATGAGACTTAGACTTGAGTGCAAAAATGGAGGCTCTAGCCCCTTCCAAAGCTGAGATATCGAAACTCAAAAATTCGGCCCAAAAAAAAAACGACAGTGGTACCCCTTACGTTTTTTTTTTTTCGGGCGAAAAATTTAGTTTCTCCAATCTTCCCAAAACTCTGGATTCTGATAGAGGGCCATGAGACTTAGACCTGAGTGCAAAAATGGAGGCTCTAGCCCCTTCCAGAGCTGAGATATCGAAACTCAAAAATTCAGCCCGAAAAAAAAACGACAGTGGTACCCCTTACGTTTTTTTTTTCAGGCGAAAAATTAAGTTTCTCCAATCTTCCCAAAACTCTGGATTCTGATAGAGGGCCATGAGACTTAGACTTGAGTGCAAAAATGGAGGCTCTAGCCCCTTCCAGAGCTGAAATATCGAAACTCAAAAATTCGGCCCGAAAAAAAAAACGACAGTGGTACCCCTTACGTTTTTTTTTTTCGGGCGAAAAATTAAGTTTCTCCATTCTTCCCAAAACTCTGGATTCTGATAGAGGGCCATGAGACTTAGACCTGAGTGCAAAAATGGAGGCTCTAGCCCCTTCCAGAGCTGAGATATCGAAACTCAAAAATTCGGCCAGAAAAAAAAAAGACAGTGGTACCCCTTACGTTTTTTTTTAGGGCAAAAAATTAAATTTCTCCAATCTTCCCAAAACTCTGGATTCTGATAGAGGGCCATGAGACTTAGACCTGAGTGCAAAAATGGAGGCTCTAGCCCCTTCCAGAGCTGAAATATCGAAACTCAAAAATTCGGCCCGAAAAAAAAAACGACAGTGGTACCCCTTACGTTTTTTTTTGGCGGGCGAAAAATTAAGTTTCTCCATTCTTCCCAAAACTCTGGATTATGATAGAGGGCCATGAGACTTAGACCTGAGTGCAAAAATGGAGGCTCTAGCCCCTTCCAGAGCTGAGATATCGAAACTCAAAAATTCGGCCCAAAAAAAACCGACAGTGGTACCCCTTACGTTTTTTTTTTTCGAGCGAAAATTTTTGTTTCTCCAATCTTTCCAAAACTCTGGATTCTGATAGAGGGCCATGAGACTTAGACCTGAGTGCAAAAATGGAGGCTCTAGCCCCTTCCAGAGCTGAGATATCGAAACTCAAAAATTCAGCCCGAAAAAAAAACGACAGTGGTACCCCTTACGTTTTTTTTTCAGGCGAAAAATTAAGTTTCTCCATTCTTCCCAAAACTCTGGATTATGATAGAGGGCCATGAGACTTAGACCTGAGTGCAAAAATGGAGGCTCTAGCCCCTTCCAGAGCTGAGATATCGAAACTCAAAAATTCGGCCCAAAAAAAAACGACAGTGGTACCCCTTACGTTTTTTTTTTTTCGGGCGAAAAATTTAGTTTCTCCAATCTTCCCAAAACTCTGGATTCTGATAGAGGGCCATGATACTTAGACCTGAGTGCAAAAATGGAGGCTCTAGCCCCTTCCAGAGCTGAAATATCGAAACTCAAAAATTCGGCCCGAAAAAAAAAACGACAGTGGTACCCCTTACGTTTTTTTTTGGCGGGCGAAAAATTAAGTTTCTGCAATCTTCCCAAAACTCGGGATTCTGATAGAGGGCCATGAGACTTAGACTTGAGTGCAAAAATGGAGGCTCTAGCCCCTTCCAGAGCTGAGATATCGAAACTCAAAAATTCGCCCCAAAAAAAAAACGACAGTGGTACCCCTTACGTTTTTTTTTTCGGGTGAAAAATTAAGTTTCTCCAATCTTCCCAAAACTCTGGATTCTGATAGAGGGCCATGAGACTTAGACTTGAGTGCAAAAATGGAGGCTGTAGCCCCTTCCAGAGCTGAGATATCGAAACTCAAAAATTCGGCCCAAAAAAAAAACGACAGTGGTCCCCCTTACGTTTTTTTTTCGGGCGAAAAATTTAGTTTCTCCAATCTTTCCAAAACTCTGGATTCTGATAGAGGGCCATGCGACTTAGACCTGAGTGCAAAAATGGAGGCTCTAGCCCCTTCCAGAGCTGAGATATCGAAACTCAAAAATTCAGCCCGAAAAAAAACGACAGTGGTACCCCTTACGTTTTTTTTTTCAGGCGAAAAATTAAGTTTCTCCAATCTTCCCAAAACTCTGGATTCTGATAGAGGGCCATGAGACTTAGACTTGAGTGCAAAAATGGAGGCTCTAGCCCCTTCCAGAGCTGAAATATCGAAACTCAAAAATTCAGCCCGAAAAAAAACGACAGTGGTACCCCTTACGTTTTTTTTTTCAGGCGAAAAATTAAGTTTCTCCAATCTTCCCAAAACTCTGGATTCTGATAGAGGGCCATGAGACTTAGACTTGAGTGCAAAAATGGAGGCTCTAGCCCCTTCCAGAGCTGAAATATCGAAACTCAAAAATTCGGCCCGAAAAAAAAAAACGACAGTGGTACCCCTTACGTTTTTTTTTTCGGGCGAAAAATTAAGTTTCTCCAATCTTCCCAAAACTCTGGATTCTGATAGAGGGCCATGAGACTTAGACCTGAGTGCAAAAATGGAGGCTCTAGCCCCTTCCAGAGCTGAAATATCGAAACTCAAAAATTCGGCCCAAAAAAAAACGACAGTGGTACCCCTTACGTTTTTTTTTTCGGGCGAAAAATTTAGTTTCTCCAATCTTCCCAAATCTCTGGATTCTGATAGAGGGCCATGAGACTTAGACCTGAGTGCAAAAATGGAGGCTCTAGCCCCTTCCAGAGCTGAGATATCGAAACTCAAAAATTCGGCCAGAAAAAAAAAAGACAGTGGTACCCCTTACGTTTTTTTTTTTAGGACAAAAAATTAAATTTCTCCAATCTTCCCAAAACTCTGGATTCTGATAGAGGGCCATGAGACTTAGACCTGAGTGCAAAAATGGAGGCTCTAGCCCCTTCCAGAGCTGAAATATCGAAACTCAAAAATTCCGCCCGAAAAAAAAAACGACAGTGGTACCCCTTACGTTTTTTTTTTTCGGGCGAAAAATTAAGTTTCTCCATTCTTCCCAAAACTCTGGATTCTGATAGAGGGCCATGAGACTTAGACCTGAGTGCAAAAATGGAGGCTCTAGCCCCTTCCAGAGCTGAGATATCGAAACTCAAAAATTCGGCCCAAAAAAAAAACGACAGTGGTACCCCTTAAGTTTTTTTTTTTCGGGCGAAAAATTTAGTTTCTCCAATCTTCCCAAAACTCTGGATTCTGATAGAGGGCCATGAGACTTAGACCTGAGTGCAAAAATGGAGGCTCTAGCCCCTTCCAGAGCTGAAATATCGAAACTCAAAAATTCGGCCCGAAAAAAAAACGACAGTGGTACCCCTTACGTTTTTTTTTGGCGGATGAAAAATTAAGTTTCTGCAATCTTCCCAAAACTCGGGATTCTGATAGAGGGCCATGAGACTTAGACTTGAGTGCAAAAATGGAGGCTCTAGCCCCTTCCAGAGCTGAAATATCGAAACTCAAAAATTCGCCCCCAAAAAAAACCGACAGTAGTACCCCTTACGTTTTTTTTTTCGGGTGAAAAATTAAGTTTCTCCAATCTTCCCAAAACTCTGGATTCTGATAGAGGGCCATGAGACTTAGACTTGAGTGCAAAAATGGAGGCTCTAGCCTCTTCCAGAGCTGAGATATCGAAACTCAAAAATTCGGCCCAAAAAAAAAACGACAGTGGTACCCCTTACGTTTTTTTTTTCGGGCGAAAAATTTAGTTTCTCCAATCTTCCCAAATCTCTGGATTCTGATAGAGGGCCATGAGACTTAGACCTGAGTGCAAAAATGGAGGCTCTAGCCCCTTCCAGAGCTGAGATATCGAAACTCAAAAATTCGGCCAGAAAAAAAAAAGACAGTGGTACCCCTTACGTTTTTTTTTTTAGGACAAAAAATTAAATTTCTCCAATCTTCCCAAAACTCTGGATTCTGATAGAGGGCCATGAGACTTAGACCTGAGTGCAAAAATGGAGGCTCTAGCCCCTTCCAGAGCTGAAATATCGAAACTCAAAAATTCGGCCCGAAAAAAAAAACGACAGTGGTACCCCTTACGTTTTTTTTTTTCAGGCGAAAAATTAAGTTTCTCCAATCTTCCCAAAACTCTGGATTCTGATAGAGGGCCATGAGACTTAGACTTGAGTGCAAAAATGGAGGCTCCAGCCCCTTCCAGAGCTGAAATATCGAAACTCAAAAATTCGGCCCGAAAAAAAAAAACGACAGTGGTACCCCTTACGTTTTTTTTTCGGGCGAAAAATTAAGTTTCTCCAATCTTCCCAAAACTCTGGATTCTGATAGAGGACCATGAGACTTAGACTTGAGTGCAAAAATGAAGGCTCTAGCCCCTTCCAGAGCTGAGATATCGAAACTCAAAAATTCGGCCCAAAAAAAAAAAACGACATTGGTACCCCTTACGTTTTTGTTTTTTTTTCGGGTGAAAAATTAAGTTTCTCCAATCTTCCCAAAACTCTGGATTCTGATAGAGGGCCATGAGACTTAGACCTGAGTGCAAAAATGGAGGCTCTAGCCCCTTCCAGAGCTGAAATATCGAAACTCAAATATTCGGCCCAAAAAAAAAACGACAGTGGTACCCCTTACGTTTTTTTTTTCGGGCGAAAAATTTAGTTTCTCCAATCTTCCCAAATCTCTGGATTCTGATAGAGGGCCATGAGACTTAGACCTGAGTTCAAAAATGGAGGCTCTAGCCCCTTCCAGAGCTGAGATATCGAAACTCAAAAATTCGGCCAGAAAAAAAAAAGACAGTGGTACCCCTTACGTTTTTTTTTTAGGACAAAAAATTAAATTTCTCCAATCTTCCCAAAACTCTGGATTCTGATAGAGGGCCATGAGACTTAGACCTGAGTGCAAAAATGGAGGCTCTAGCCCCTTCCAGAGCTGAAATATCGAAACTCAAAAATTCGGCCCGAAAAAAAAACGACAGTGGTACCCCTTACGTTTTTTTTTCAGGCGAAAAATTAAGTTTCTCCAATCTTCCCAAAACTCTGGATTCTGATAGAGGGACATGAGACTTAGACTTGAGTGCAAAAATGGAGGCTCTAGCCCCTTCCAGAGCTGAAATATCGAAACTCAAAAATTCGGCCCGAAAAAAAAAACGACAGTGGTACCCCTTACGTTTTTTTTTTCGGGCGAAAAATTTAGTTTCTCCAATCTTCCCAAAACTCGGGATTCTGATAGAGGGCCATGAGACTTAGACTTGAGTGCAAAAATGGAGGCTCTAGCCCCTTCCAGAGCTGAAATATCGAAACTCAAAAATTCGCCCCCAAAAAAAACCGACAGTAGTACCCCTTACGTTTTTTTTTTCGGGTGAAAAATTAAGTTTCTCCAATCTTCCCAAAACTCTGGATTCTGATAGAGGGCCATGAGACTTAGACTTGAGTGCAAAAATGGAGGCTCTAGCCTCTTCCAGAGCTGAGATATCGAAACTCAAAAATTCGGCCCAAAAAAAAAAACGACAGTGGTACCCCTTACGTTTTTTTTTTCGGGCGAAAAATTTAGTTTCTCCAATCTTCCCAAATCTCTGGATTCTGATAGAGGGCCATGAGACTTAGACCTGAGTGCAAAAATGGAGGCTCTAGCCCCTTCCAGAGCTGAGATATCGAAACTCAAAAATTCGGCCAGAAAAAAAAAAGACAGTGGTACCCCTTACGTTTTTTTTTTTAGGACAAAAAATTAAATTTCTCCAATCTTCCCAAAACTCTGGATTCTGATAGAGGGCCATGAGACTTAGACCTGAGTGCAAAAATGGAGGCTCTAGCCCCTTCCAGAGCTGAAATATCGAAACTCAAAAATTCGGCCCGAAAAAAAAACGACAGTGGTACCCCTTACGTTTTTTTTTTTCAGGCGAAAAATTAAGTTTCTCCAATCTTCCCAAAACTCTGGATTCTGATAGAGGGCCATGAGACTTAGACTTGAGTGCAAAAATGGAGGCTCCAGCCCCTTCCAGAGCTGAAATATCGAAACTCAAAAATTCGGCCCGAAAAAAAAAAAACGACAGTGGTACCCCTTACGTTTTTTTTTTCGGGCGAAAAATTAAGTTTCTCCAATCTTCCCAAAACTCTGGATTCTGATAGAGGACCATGAGACTTAGACTTGAGTGCAAAAATGAAGGCTCTAGCCCCTTCCAGAGCTGAGATATCGAAACTCAAAAATTCGGCCCAAAAAAAAAAAACGACATTGGTACCCCTTACGTTTTTGTTTTTTTTTCGGGTGAAAAATTAAGTTTCTCCAATCTTCCCAAAACTCTGGATTCTGATAGAGGGCCATGAGACTTAGACCTGAGTGCAAAAATGGAGGCTCTAGCCCCTTCCAGAGCTGAAATATCGAAACTCAAATATTCGGCCCAAAAAAAAAACGACAGTGGTACCCCTTACGTTTTTTTTTTCGGGCGAAAAATTTAGTTTCTCCAATCTTCCCAAATCTCTGGATTCTGATAGAGGGCCATGAGACTTAGACCTGAGTTCAAAAATGGAGGCTCTAGCCCCTTCCAGAGCTGAGATATCGAAACTCAAAAATTCGGCCAGAAAAAAAAAAGACAGTGGTACCCCTTACGTTTTTTTTTTAGGACAAAAAATTAAATTTCTCCAATCTTCCCAAAACTCTGGATTCTGATAGAGGGCCATGAGACTTAGACCTGAGTGCAAAAATGGAGGCTCTAGCCCCTTCCAGAGCTGAAATATCGAAACTCAAAAATTCGGCCCGAAAAAAAAACGACAGTGGTACCCCTTACGTTTTTTTTTTCAGGCGAAAAATTAAGTTTCTCCAATCTTCCCAAAACTCTGGATTCTGATAGAGGGACATGAGACTTAGACTTGAGTGCAAAAATGGAGGCTCTAGCCCCTTCCAGAGCTGAAATATCGAAACTCAAAAATTCGGCCCGAAAAAAAAAAACGACAGTGGTACCCCTTACGTTTTTTTTTTCGGGCGAAAAATTTAGTTTCTCCAATCTTCCCGAATCTCTGGATTCTGATAGAGGGCCATGAGACTTAGACCTGAGTGCAAAAATGGAGGCTCTAGCCCCTTCCAGAGCTGAGATATCGAAACTCAAAAATTCGGCCAGAAAAAAAAAAGACAGTGGTACCCCTTACATTTTTTTTTTTAGGACAAAAAATTAAATTTCTCCAATCTTCCCAAAACTCTGGATTCTGATAGAGGGCCATGAGACTTAGACCTGAGTGCAAAAATGGAGGCTCTAGCCCCTTCCAGAGCTGAAATATCGAAACTCAAAAATTCGGCCCGAAAAAAAAAAACGACAGTGGTACCCCTTACGTTTTTTTTTTTTCGGGCGAAAAATTAAGTTTCTCCATTCTTCCCAAAACTCTGGATTCTGATAGAGGGCCATGAGACTTAGACCTGAGTGCAAAAATGGAGGCTCTAGCCCCTTCCAGAGCTGAGATATCGAAACTCAAAAATTCGCCCCAAAAAAAAAACGACAGTGGTACCCCTTACGTTTTTTTTTTCGGGCGAAAAATTTTGTTTCTCCAATCTTCCCAAAACTCTGGATTCTGATAGAGGGCCATGAGACTTAGACCTGAGTGCAAAAATGGAGGCTCTAGCCCCTTCCAGAGCTGAGATATCGAAACTCAAAAATTCAGCCCGAAAAAAAAACGACAGTGGTACCCCTTACGTTTTTTTTTTCAGGCGAAAAATTAAGTTTCTCCATTCTTCCCAAAACTCTGGATTATGATAGAGGGCCATGAGACTTAGACCTGAGTGCAAAAATGGAGGCTCTAGCCCCTTCCAGAGCTGAGATATCGAAACTCAAAAATTCGGCCCAAAAAAAAAACGACAGTGGTACCCCTTACGTTTTTTTTTTCAGGCGAAAAATTAAGTTTCTCCAATCTTCCCAAAACTCTGGATTCTGATAGAGGGCCATGAGACTTAGACTTGAGTGCAAAAATGGAGGCTCTAGCCCCTTCCAGAGCTGAAATATCGAAACTCAAAAATTCGGCCCGAAAAAAAAAACGACAGTGGTACCCCTTACGTTTTTTTTTTCGGGCGAAAAATTAAGTTTCTCCAATCTTCCCAAAACTCTGGATTCTGATAGAGGGCCATGAGACTTAGACCTGAGTGCAAAAATGGAGGCTCTAGCCCCTTCCAGAGCTGAAATATCGAAACTCAAAAATTCGGCCCAAAAAAAAAACGACAGTGGTACCCCTTACGTTTTTTTTTTCGGGCGAAAAATTTAGTTTCTCCAATCTTCCCGAATCTCTGGATTCTGATAGAGGGCCATGAGACTTAGACCTGAGTGCAAAAATGGAGGCTCTAGCCCCTTCCAGAGCTGAGATATCGAAACTCAAAAATTCGGCCAGAAAAAAAAAAGACAGTGGTACCCCTTACGTTTTTTTTTTTAGGACAAAAAATTAAATTTCTCCAATCTTCCCAAAACTCTGGATTCTGATAGAGGGCCATGAGACTTAGACCTGAGTGCAAAAATGGAGGCTCTAGCCCCTTCCAGAGCTGAAATATCGAAACTCAAAAATTCGGCCCGAAAAAAAAAAACGACAGTGGTACCCCTTACGTTTTTTTTTTTCGGGCGAAAAATTAAGTTTCTCCATTCTTCCCAAAACTCTGGATTCTGATAGAGGGCCATGAGACTTAGACCTGAGTGCAAAAATGGAGGCTCTAGCCCCTTCCAGAGCTGAGATATCGAAACTCAAAAATTCGCCCCAAAAAAAAAAACGACAGTGGTACCCCTTACGTTTTTTTTTTCGGGCGAAAAATTTTGTTTCTCCAATCTTCCCAAAACTCTGGATTATGATAGAGGGCCATGAGACTTAGACCTGAGTGCAAAAATTGAGGCTCTAGCCCCTTCCAGAGCTGAGATATCGAAACTCAAAAATTCGGCCCAAAAAAAAAACGACAGTGGTACCCCTTACGTTTTTTTTTTTCTGGCGAAAAATTTAGTTTCTCCAATCTTCCCAAAACTCTGGATTCTGATAGAGGGCCATGAGACTTAGACCTGAGTGCAAAAATGGAGGCTCTAGCCCCTTCCAGAGCTGAAATATCGAAACTCAAAAATTCGGCCCGAAAAAAAAACGACAGTGGTACCCCTTACGTTTTTTTTTGGCGGATGAAAAATTAAGTATCTGCAATCTTCCCAAAACTCGGGATTCTGATAGAGGGCCATGAGACTTAGACTTGAGTGCAAAAATGGAGGCTCTAGCCCCTTCCAGAGCTGAGATATCGAAACTCAAAAATTCGCCCCCAAAAAAAACCGACAGTAGTACCCCTTACGTTTTTTTTTTTCGGGTGAAAAATTAAGTTTCTCCAATCTTCCCAAAACTCTGGATTCTGATAGAGGGCCATGAGACTTAGACTTGAGTGCAAAAATGGAGGCTCTAGCCCCTTCCAGAGCTGAGATATCGAAACTCAAAAATTCGGCCCAAAAAAAAAACGACAGTGGTACCCCTTACGTTTTTTTTTTCGGGCGAAAAATTTAGTTTCTCCAATCTTCCCAAAACTCTGGATTCTGATAGAGGGCCATGCGACTTAGACCTGAGTGCAAAAATGGAGGCTCTAGCCCCTTCCAGAGCTGAGATATCGAAACTCAAAAATTCCGCCCGAAAAAAAAACGACAGTGGTACCCCTTACGTTTTTTTTTTTCAGGCGAAAAATTAAGTTTCTCCAATCTTCCCAAAACTCTGGATTCTGATAGAGCGCCATGAGACTTAGACTTGAGTGCAAAAATGGAGGCTCTAGCCCCTTCCAGAGCTGAAATATCGAAACTCAAAAATTCGGCCCGAAAAAAAAAAAACGACAGTGGTACCCCTTACGTTTTTTTTTTTCGGGCGAAAAATTAAGTTTCTCCAATCTTCCCAAAACTCTGGATTCTGATAGAGGACCATGAGACTTAGACTTGAGTGCAAAAATGGAGGCTCTAGCCCCTTCCAGAGCTGAGATATCGAAACTCAAAAATTCGGCCAAAAAAAAAAAAAACGACATTGGTACCCCTTACGTTTTTTTTTTTTCGGGTGAAAAATTAAGTTTCTCCAATCTTCCCAAAACTCTGGATTCTGATAGAGGGCCATGAGACTTAGACCTGAGTGCAAAAATGGAGGCTCTAGCCCCTTCCAGAGCTGAAATATCGAAACTCAAATATTCGGCCCAAAAAAAAAACGACAGTGGTACCCCTTACGTTTTTTTTTTTCGGGCGAAAAATTTAGTTTCTCCAATCTTCCCAAATCTCTGGATTCTGATAGAGGGCCATGAGACTTAGACCTGAGTGCAAAAATGGAGGCTCTAGCCCCTTCCAGAGCTGAGATATCGAAACTCAAAAATTCGGCCAGAAAAAAAAAAGACAGTGGTACCCCTTACGTTTTTTTTTTTAGGACAAAAAATTAAATTTCTCCAATCTTCCCAAAACTCTGGATTCTGATAGAGGGCCATGAGACTTAGACCTGAGTGCAAAAATGGAGGCTCTAGCCCCTTCCAGAGCTGAAATATCGAAACTCAAAAATTCGGCCCGAAAAAAAAAACGACAGTGGTACCCCTTACGTTTTTTTTTGGTGGGCGAAAATTTAAGTTTCTGCAATCTTCCCAAAACTCGGGATTCTGATAGAGGGCCATGAGACTTAGACTTGAGTGCAAAAATGGAGGCTCTAGCCCCTTCCAGAGCTGAGATATCGAAACTCAAAAATTCGGCCCGAAAAAAAAAACGACAGTGGTACCCCTTACGTTTTTTTTTTCGGGCGAAAAATTTTGTTTCTCCAATCTTCCCAAAACTCTGGATTCTGATAGAGGGCCATGAGACTTAGACCTGAGTGCAAAAATGGAGGCTCTAGCCCCTTCCAGAGCTGAGATATCGAAACTCAAAAATTCAGCCCGAAAAAAAAACGACAGTGGTACCCCTTACGTTTTTTTTTTCAGGCGAAAAATTAAGTTTCTCCATTCTTCCCAAAACTCTGGATTATGATAGAGGGCCATGAGACTTAGACCTGAGTGCAAAAATGGAGGCTCTAGCCCCTTCCAGAGCTGAGATATCGAAACTCAAAAATTCGGCCCAAAAAAAAAACGACAGTGGTACCCCTTACGTTTTTTTTTTTCGGGCGAAAAATTTAGTTTCTCCAATCTTCCCAAAACTCGGGATTCTGATAGAGAGCCATGAGACTTAGACTTGAGTGCAAAAATGGAGGCTCTAGCCCCTTCCAGAGCTGAGATATCGAAACTCAAAAATTCGGCCCGAAAAAAAAAAAAGACAGTGGTACCCCTTACGTTTTTTTTTTAGGGCAAAAAATTAAATTTCTCCAATCTTCCCAAAACTCTGGATTCTGATAGAGGGCCATGAGACTTAGACCTGAGTGCAAAAATGGAGGCTCTAGCCCCTTCCAGAGCTGAAATATCGAAACTCAAAAATTCGGCCCGAAAAAAAAAAACGACAGTGGTACCCCTTACGTTTTTTTTTGGCGGGCGAAAAATTAAGTTTCTGCAATCTTCCCAAAACTCGGGATTCTGATAGAGGGCCATGAGACTTAGACTTGAGTGCAAAAATGGAGGCTCTAGCCCCTTCCAGAGCTGAGATATCGAAACTCAAAAATTCGCCCCCCAAAAAAAAAACGACAGTGGTACCCCTTACGTTTTTTTTTCGGGCGAAAAATTTAGTTTCTGCAATCTTCCCAAAACTCGGGATTATGATAGAGGGCCATGAGACTTAGACCTGAGTGCAAAAATGGAGGCTCTAGCCCCTTCCAGAGCTGAGATATCGAAACTCAAAAATTCGGCCAAAAAAAAAACCACAGTGGTACCCCTTACGTTTTTTTTTTCGGGCGAAAAATTTAGTTTCTCCAATCTTCCCAAAACTCTGGATTCTGATAGAGGGCCATGAGACTTAGACCTGAGTGCAAAAATGGAGGCTCTAGCCCCTTCCAGAGCTGAAATATCGAAACTCAAAAATTCGGCCCGAAAAAAAAAAACGACAGTGGTACCCCTTACGTTTTTTTTTTTGGCGGGCGAAAAATTAAGTTTCTGCAATCTTCCCAAAACTCGGGATTCTGATAGAGGGCCATGAGACTTAGACTTGAGTGCAAAAATGGAGGCTCTAGCCCCTTCCAGAGCTGAGATATCGAAACTCAAAAATTCGCCCCAAAAAAAAAAACGACAGTGGTACCCCTTACGTTTTTTTTTTTCGGGCGAAAAATTTAGTTTCTCCAATCTTCCCAAAACTCTGGATTCTGATAGAGGGCCATGAGACTTAGACTTGAGTGCAAAAATGGAGGCTCTAGCCCCTTCCAGAGCTGAGATATCGAAACTCAAAAATTCGGCCCAAAAAAAAAACGACAGTGGTACCCCTTACGTTTTTTTTTTCGGGCGAAAAATTTAGTTTCTCCAATCTTCCCAAAACTCTGGATTCTGATAGAGGGCCATGAGACTTAGACCTGAGTGCAAAAATGGAGGCTCTAGCCCCTTCCAGAGCTGAGATATCGAAACTCAAAAATTCAGCCCGAAAAAAAACGACAGTGGTACCCCTTACGTTTTTTTTTTCAGGCGAAAAATTAAGTTTCTCCAATCTTCCCAAAACTCTGGATTCTGATAGAGGGCCATGAGACTTAGACTTGAGTGCAAAAATGGAGGCTCTAGCCCCTTCCAGAGCTGAAATATCGAAACTCAAAAATTCGGCCCGAAAAAAAAAACGACAGTGGTACCCCTTACGTTTTTTTTTTCGGGCGAAAAATTAAGTTTCTCCATTCTTCCCAAAACTCTGGATTCTGATAGAGGGCCATGAGACTTAGACCTGAGTGCAAAAATGGAGGCTCTAGCCCCTTCCAGAGCTGAGATATCGAAACTCAAAAATTCGGCCAGAAAAAAAAAAAGACAGTGGTACCCCTTACGTTTTTTTTTTTAGGGCAAAAAATTAAATTTCTCCAATCTTCCCAAAACTCTGGATTCTGATAGAGGGCCATGAGACTTAGACCTGAGTGCAAAAATGGAGGCTCTAGCCCCTTCCAGAGCTGAGATATCGAAACTCAAAAATTCGGCCAGAAAAAAAAAAGACAGTGGTACCCCTTACGTTTTTTTTTTTAGGACAAAAAATTAAATTTCTCCAATCTTCCCAAAACTCTGGATTCTGATAGAGGGCCATGAGACTTAGACCTGAGTGCAAAAATGGAGGCTCTAGCCCCTTCCAGAGCTGAGATATAGAAACTCAAAAATTCAGCCCGAAAAAAAAACGACAGTGGTACCCCTTACGTTTTTTTTTTCAGGCGAAAAATTAAGTTTCTCCATTCTTCCCAAAACTCTGGATTATGATAGAGGGCCATGAGACTTAGACCTGAGTGCAAAAATGGAGGCTCTAGCCCCTTCCAGAGCTGAAATATCGAAACTCAAAAATTCGGCCCAAAAAAAAACGACAGTGGTACCCCTTACGTTTTTTTTTTCGGGCGAAAAATTTAGTTTCTCCAATCTTCCCAAAACTCTGGATTCTGATAGAGGGCCATGAGACTTAGACCTGAGTGCAAAAATGGAGGCTCTAGCCCCTTCCAGAGCTGAAATATCGAAACTCAAAAATTCGGCCCGAAAAAAAAAAACGACAGTGGTACCCCTTACGTTTTTTTTTTTGGCGGGCGAAAAATTAAGTTTCTGCAATCTTCCCAAAACTCGGGATTCTGATAGAGGGCCATGAGACTTAGACTTGAGTGCAAAAATGGAGGCTCTAGCCCCTTCCAGAGCTGAGATATCGAAACTCAAAAATTCGCCCCAAAAAAAAAACGACAGTGGTAACCCTTACGTTTTTTTTTTTTCGGGCGAAAAATTTAGTTTCTCCAATCTTCCCAAAACTCTGGATTCTGATAGAGGGCCATGAGACTTAGACTTGAGTGCAAAAATGGAGGCTCTAGCCCCTTCCAGAGCTGAGATATCGAAACTCAAAAATTCGGCCCAAAAAAAAAACGACAGTGGTACCCCTTACGTTTTTTTTTTCGGGCGAAAAATTTAGTTTCTCCAATCTTCCCAAAACTCTGGATTCTGATAGAGGGCCATGAGACTTAGACCTGAGTGCAAAAATGGAGGCTCTAGCCCCTTCCAGAGCTGAGATATCGAAACTCAAAAATTCAGCCCGAAAAAAAACGACAGTGGTACCCCTTACGTTTTTTTTTCAGGCGAAAAATTAAGTTTCTCCAATCTTCCCAAAACTCTGGATTCTGATAGAGGGCCATGAGACTTAGACTTGAGTGCAAAAATGGAGGCTCTAGCCCCTTCCAGAGCTGAAATATCGAAACTCAAAAATTCGGCCCGAAAAAAAAAACGACAGTGGTACCCCTTACGTTTTTTTTTTCGGGCGAAAAATTAAGTTTCTCCATTCTTCCCAAAACTCTGGATTCTGATAGAGGGCCATGAGACTTAGACCTGAGTGCAAAAATGGAGGCTCTAGCCCCTTCCAGAGCTGAGATATCGAAACTCAAAAATTCGGCCAGAAAAAAAAAAAGACAGTGGTACCCCTTACGTTTTTTTTTTTAGGGCAAAAAATTAAATTTCTCCAATCTTCCCAAAACTCTGGATTCTGATAGAGGGCCATGAGACTTAGACCTGAGTGCAAAAATGGAGGCTCTAGCCCCTTCCAGAGCTGAGATATCGAAACTCAAAAATTCGGCCAGAAAAAAAAAAAGACAGTGGTACCCCTTACGTTTTTTTTTTTAGGACAAAAAATTAAATTTCTCCAATCTTCCCAAAACTCTGGATTCTGATAGAGGGCCATGAGACTTAGACCTGAGTGCAAAAATGGAGGCTCTAGCCCCTTCCAGAGCTGAGATATAGAAACTCAAAAATTCAGCCCGAAAAAAAAACGACAGTGGTACCCCTTACGTTTTTTTTTTCAGGCGAAAAATTAAGTTTCTCCATTCTTCCCAAAACTCTGGATTATGATAGAGGGCCATGAGACTTAGACCTGAGTGCAAAAATGGAGGCTCTAGCCCCTTCCAGAGCTGAAATATCGAAACTCAAAAATTCGGCCCGAAAAAAAAAAACGACAGTGGTACCCCTTACGTTTTTTTTTGGCGGGCGAAAAATTAAGTTTCTGCAATCTTCCCAAAACTCGGGATTCTGATAGAGGGCCATGAGACTTAGACTTGAGTGCAAAAATGGAGGCTCTAGCCCCTTCCAGAGCTGAGATATCGAAACTCAAAAATTCGCCCCCAAAAAAAACCGACAGTAGTACCCCTTACGTTTTTTTTTTCGGGTGAAAAATTAAGTTTCTCCAATCTTCCCAAAACTCTGGATTCTGATAGAGGGCCATGAGACTTAGACTTGAGTGCAAAAATGGAGGCTCTAGCCCCTTCCAGAGCTGAGATATCGAAACTCAAAAATTCGGCCCAAAAAAAAAACGACAGTGGTACCCCTTACGGTTTTTTTTTCGGGCGAAAAATTTAGTTTCTCCAATCTTCCCAAAACTCTGGATTCTGATAGAGGGCCATGCGACTTAGACCTGAGTGCAAAAATGGAGGCTCTAGCCCCTTCCAGAGCTGAGATATCGAAACTCAAAAATTCAGCCCGAAAAAAAACGACAGTGGTACCCCTTACGTTTTTTTTTTTCAGGCGAAAAATTAAGTTTCTCCATTCTTCCCAAAACTCTGGATTCTGATAGAGGGCCATGAGACTTAGACTTGAGTGCAAAAATGGAGGCTCTAGCCCCTTCCAGAGCTGAAATATCGAAACTCAAAAATTCGGCCCGAAAAAAAAAAAACGACAGTGGTACCCCTTACGTTTTTTTTTTTTCGGGCGAAAAATTAAGTTTCTCCAATCTTCCCAAAACTCTGGATTCTGATAGAGGACCATGAGACTTAGACTTGAGTGCAAAAATGGAGGCTCTAGCCCCTTCCAGAGCTGAGATATCGAAACTCAAAAATTCGGCCCAAAAAAAAAAAACGACATTGGTACCCCTTACGTTTTTTTTTTTTTTTCGGGTGAAAAATTAAGTTTCTCCAATCTTCCCAAAACTCTGGATTCTGATAGAGGGCCATGAGACTTAGACCTGAGTGCAAAAATGGAGGCTCTAGCCCCTTCCAGAGCTGAAATATCGAAACTCAAATATTCGGCCCAAAAAAAAAACGACAGTGGTACCCCTTACGTTTTTTTTTTCGGGCGAAAAATTTAGTTTCTCCAATCTTCCCAAATCTCTGGATTCTGATAGAGGGCCATGAGACTTAGACCTGAGTGCAAAAATGGAGGCTCTAGCCCCTTCCAGAGCTGAGATATCGAAACTCAAAAATTCGGCCAGAAAAAAAAAAGACAGTGGTACCCCTTACGTTTTTTTTTTTAGGACAAAAAATTAAATTTCTCCAATCTTCCCAAAACTCTGGATTCTTATAGAGGGCCATGAGACTTAGACCTGAGTGCAAAAATGGAGGCTCTAGCCCCTTCCAGAGCTGAAATATCGAAACTCAAAAATTCGGCCCGAAAAAAAAACGACAGTGGTACCCCTTACGTTTTTTTTTTCAGGCGAAAAATTAAGTTTCTCCAATCTTCCCAAAACTCTGGATTCTGATAGAGGGCCATGAGACTTAGACTTGAGTGCAAAAATGGAGGCTCTAGCCCCTTCCAGAGCTGAAATATCGAAACTCAAAAATTCGGCCCGAAAAAAAAAACGACAGTGGTACCCCTTACGTTTTTTTTTCGGGCGAAAAATTTAGTTTCTCCAATCTTCCCGAATCTCTGGATTCTGATAGAGGGCCATGAGACTTAGACCTGAGTGCAAAAATGGAGGCTCTAGCCCCTTCCAGAGCTGAGATATCGAAACTCAAAAATTCGGCCAGAAAAAAAAAAGACAGTGGTACCCCTTACGTTTTTTTTTTTAGGACAAAAAATTAAATTTCTCCAATCTTCCCAAAACTCTGGATTCTGATAGAGGGCCATGAGACTTAGACCTGAGTGCAAAAATGGAGGCTCTAGCCCCTTCCAGAGCTGAAATATCGAAACTCAAAAATTCGGCCCGAAAAAAAAAAACGACAGTGGTACCCCTTACGTTTTTTTTTTCGGGCGAAAAATTATGTTTCTCCATTCTTCCCAAAACTCTGGATTCTGATAGAGGGCCATGAGACTTAGACCTGAGTGCAAAAATGGAGGCTCTAGCCCCTTCCAGAGCTGAGATATCGAAACTCAAAAATTCGCCCCAAAAAAAAAACGACAGTGGTACCCCTTACGTTTTTTTTTTCGGGCGAAAAATTTTGTTTCTCCAATCTTCCCAAAACTCTGGATTCTGATAGAGGGCCATGAGACTTAGACCTGAGTGCAAAAATGGAGGCTCTAGCCCCTTCCAGAGCTGAGATATCGAAACTCAAAAATTCAGCCCGAAAAAAAAACGACAGTGGTACCCCTTACGTTTTTTTTTTCAGGCGAAAAATTAAGTTTCTCCATTCTTCCCAAAACTCTGGATTATGATAGAGGGCCATGAGACTTAGACCTGAGTGCAAAAATGGAGGCTCTAGCCCCTTCCAGAGCTGAGATATCGAAACTCAAAAATTCGGCCCAAAAAAAAAACGACAGTGGTACCCCTTACGTTTTTTTTTTCAGGCGAAAAATTAAGTTTCTCCAATCTTCCCAAAACTCTGGATTCTGATAGAGGGCCATGAGACTTAGACTTGAGTGCAAAAATGGAGGCTCTAGCCCCTTCCAGAGCTGAAATATCGAAACTCAAAAATTCGGCCCGAAAAAAAAAACGACAGTGGTACCCCTTACGTTTTTTTTTTTCGGGCGAAAAATTAAGTTTCTCCAATCTTCCCAAAACTCTGGATTCTGATAGAGGGCCATGAGACTTAGACCTGAGTGCAAAAATGGAGGCTCTAGCCCCTTCCAGAGCTGAAATATCGAAACTCAAAAATTCGGCCCAAAAAAAAAACGACAGTGGTACCCCTTACGTTTTTTTTTTCGGGCGAAAAATTTAGTTTCTCCAATCTTCCCGAATCTCTGGATTCTGATAGAGGGCCATGAGACTTAGACCTGAGTGCAAAAATGGAGGCTCTAGCCCCTTCCAGAGCTGAGATATCGAAACTCAAAAATTCGGCCAGAAAAAAAAAGACAGTGGTACCCCTTACGTTTTTTTTTTTAGGACAAAAAATTAAATTTCTCCAATCTTCCCAAAACTCTGGATTCTGATAGAGGGCCATGAGACTTAGACCTGAGTGCAAAAATGGAGGCTCTAGCCCCTTCCAGAGCTGAAATATCGAAACTCAAAAATTCGGCCCGAAAAAAAAAACGACAGTGGCACCCCTTACGTTTTTTTTTTTCGGGCGAAAAATTAAGTTTCTCCATTCTTCCCAAAACTCTGGATTCTGATAGAGGGCCATGAGACTTAGACCTGAGTGCAAAAATGGAGGCTCTAGCCCCTTCCAGAGCTGAGATATCGAAACTCAAAAATTCGCCCCAAAAAAAAAACGACAGTGGTACCCCTTACGTTTTTTTTTTTCGGGCGAAAAATTTTGTTTCTCCAATCTTCCCAAAACTCTGGATTATGATAGAGGGCCATGAGACTTAGACCTGAGTGCAAAAATTGAGGCTCTAGCCCCTTCCAGAGCTGAGATATCGAAACTCAAAAATTCGGCCCAAAAAAAAAACGACAGTGGTACCCCTTACGTTTTTTTTTTTCGGGCGAAAAATTTAGTTTCTCCAATCTTCCCAAAACTCTGGATTCTGATAGAGGGCCATGAGACTTAGACCTGAGTGCAAAAATGGAGGCTCTAGCCCCTTCCAGAGCTGAAATATCGAAACTCAAAAATTCGGCCCGAAAAAAAAACGACAGTGGTACCCCTTACGTTTTTTTTTGGCGGATGAAAAATTAAGTATCTGCAATCTTCCCAAAACTCGGGATTCTGATAGAGGGCCATGAGACTTAGACTTGAGTGCAAAAATGGAGGCTCTAGCCCCTTCCAGAGCTGAGATATCGAAACTCAAAAATTCGCCCCCCAAAAAAACCGACAGTAGTACCCCTTACGTTTTTTTTTTTCGGGTGAAAAATTAAGTTTCTCCAATCTTCCCAAAACTCTGGATTCTGATAGAGGGCCATGAGACTTAGACTTGAGTGCAAAAATGGAGGCTCTAGCCCCTTCCAGAGCTGAGATATCGAAACTCAAAAATTCGGCCCAAAAAAAAAACGACAGTGGTACCCCTTACGTTTTTTTTTTCGGGCGAAAAATTTAGTTTCTCCAATCTTCCCAAAACTCTGGATTCTGATAGAGGGCCATGCGACTTAGACCTGAGTGCAAAAATGGAGGCTCTAGCCCCTTCCAGAGCTGAGATATCGAAACTCAAAAATTCAGCCCGAAAAAAAACGACAGTGGTACCCCTTACGTTTTTTTTTTTCAGGCAAAAAATTAAGTTTCTCCAATCTTCCCAAAACTCTGGATTCTGATAGAGGGCCATGAGACTTAGACTTGAGTGCAAAAATGGAGGCTCTAGCCCCTTCCAGAGCTGAAATATCGAAACTCAAAAATTCGGCCCGAAAAAAAAAAAACGACAGTGGTACCCCTTACGTTTTTTTTTTTTCGGGCGAAAAATTAAGTTTCTCCAATCTTCCCAAAACTCTGGATTCTGATAGAGGACCATGAGACTTAGACTTGAGTGCAAAAATGGAGGCTCTAGCCCCTTCCAGAGCTGAGATATCGAAACTCAAAAATTCGGCCAAAAAAAAAAAACGACATTGGTACCCCTTACGTTTTTTTTTTTTTCGGGTGAAAAATTAAGTTTCTCCAATCTTCCCAAAACTCTGGATTCTGATAGAGGGCCATGAGACTTAGACCTGAGTGCAAAAATGGAGGCTCTAGCCCCTTCCAGAGCTGAAATATCGAAACTCAAAAATTCGGCCCGAAAAAAAAAACGACAGTGGTACCCCTTACGTTTTTTTTTGGTGGGCGAAAATTTAAGTTTCTGCAATCTTCCCAAAACTCGGGATTCTGATAGAGGGCCATGAGACTTAGACTTGAGTGCAAAAATGGAGGCTTTAGCCCCTTCCAGAGCTGAGATATCGAAACTCAAAAATTCGCCCCAAAAAAAAAACGACAGTGGTACCCCTTACGTTTTTTTTTTCGGGCGAAAAATTTTGTTTCTCCAATCTTCCCAAAACTCTGGATTCTGATAGAGGGCCATGAGACTTAGACCTGAGTGCAAAAATGGAGGCTCTAGCCCCTTCCAGAGCTGAGATATCGAAACTCAAAAATTCAGCCCGAAAAAAAAACGACAGTGGTACCCCTTACGTTTTTTTTTTTCAGGCGAAAAATTAAGTTTCTCCATTCTTCCCAAAACTCTGGATTATGATAGAGGGCCATGAGACTTAGACCTGAGTGCAAAAATGGAGGCTTTAGCCCCTTCCAGAGCTGAGATATCGAAACTCAAAAATTCGCCCCAAAAAAAAAACGACAGTGGTACCCCTTACGTTTTTTTTTCGGGCGAAAAATTTTGTTTCTCCAATCTTCCCAAAACTCTGGATTCTGATAGAGGGCCATGAGACTTAGACCTGAGTGCAAAAATGGAGGCTCTAGCCCCTTCCAGAGCTGAGATATCGAAACTCAAAAATTCAGCCCGAAAAAAAAACGACAGTGGTACCCCTTACGTTTTTTTTTCAGGCGAAAAATTAAGTTTCTCCATTCTTCCCAAAACTCTGGAATATGATAGAGGGCCATGAGACTTAGACCTGAGTGCAAAAATGGAGGCTTTAGCCCCTTCCAGAGCTGAGATATCGAAACTCAAAAATTCGCCCCAAAAAAAAAAACGACAGTGGTACCCATTACGTTTTTTTTTTCGGGCGAAAAATTTTGTTTCTCCAATCTTCCCAAAACTCTGGATTCTGATAGAGGGCCATGAGACTTAGACCTGAGTGCAAAAATGGAGGCTCTAGCCCCTTCCAGAGCTGAGATATAGAAACTCAAAAATTCAGCCCGAAAAAAAAACGACAGTGGTACCCCTTACGTTTTTTTTTTCAGGCGAAAAATTAAGTTTCTCCATTCTTCCCAAAACTCTGGATTATGATAGAGGGCCATGAGACTTAGACCTGAGTGCAAAAATGGAGGCTCTAGCCCCTTCCAGAGCTGAAATATCGAAACTCAAAAATTCGGCCCGAAAAAAAAAACGACAGTGGTACCCCTTACGTTTTTTTTTGGCGGGCGAAAAATTAAGTTTCTGCAATCTTCCCAAAACTCTGGATTCTGATAGAGGGCCATGCGACTTAGACCTGAGTGCAAAAATGGAGGCTCTAGCCCCTTCCAGAGCTGAGATATCGAAACTCAAAAATTCAGCCCGAAAAAAAACGACAGTGGTACCCCTTACGTTTTTTTTTTCAGGCGAAAAATTAAGTTTCTCGAATCTTCCCAAAACTCTGGATTCTGATAGAGGGCCATGAGACTTAGACTTGAGTGCAAAAATGGAGGCTCTAGCCCCTTCCAGAGCTGAAATATCGAAACTCAAAATTTCGGCCCGAAAAAAAAAACGACAGTGGTACCCCTTACGTTTTTTTTTTTCGGGCGAAAAATTAAGTTTCTGCAATCTTCCCAAAACTCTGGATTCTGATAGAGGGCCATGAGACTTAGACCTGAGTGCAAAAATGGAGGCTCTAGCCCCTTCCAGAGCTGAGATATCGAAACTCAAAAATTCGCCCCAAAAAAAAAACGACAGTGGTACCCCTTATGTTTTTTTTTTCGGGCGAAAAATTTTGTTTCTCCAATCTTCCCAAAACTCTGGATTCTGATAGAGGGCCATGAGACTTAGACCTGAGTGCAAAAATGGAGGCTCTAGCCCCTTCCAGAGCTGAGATATCGAAACTCAAAAATTCAGCCCGAAAAAAAAACGACAGTGGTACCCCTTACGTTTTTTTTTTTCAGGCGAAAAATTAAGTTTCTCCATTCTTCCCAAAACTCTGGATTATGATAGAGGGCCATGAGACTTAGACCTGAGTGCAAAAATGGAGGCTCTAGCCCCTTCCAGAGCTGAGATATCGAAACTCAAAAATTCGGCCCAAAAAAAAAAACGACAGTGGTACCCCTTACGTTTTTTTTTTTCGGGCGAAAAATTTAGTTTCTCCAATCTTCCCAAAACTCTGGATTCTGATAGAGAGCCATGAGACTTAGACTTGAGTGCAAAAATGGAGGCTCTAGCCCCTTCCAGAGCTGAGATATCGAAACTCAAAAATTCGGCCCGAAAAAAAAAAAAAGACAGTGGTACCCCTTACGTTTTTTTTTTAGGGCAAAAAATTAAATTTCTCCAATCTTCCCAAAACTCTGGATTCTGATAGAGGGCCATGAGACTTAGACCTGAGTGCAAAAATGGAGGCTCTAGCCCCTTCCAGAGCTGAAATATCGAAACTCAAAAATTCGGCCCGAAAAAAAAAACGACAGTGGTACCCCTTACGTTTTTTTTTGGCGGGCGAAAAATTAAGTTTCTGCAATCTTCCCAAAACTCGGGATTCTGATAGAGGGCCATGAGACTTAGACTTGAGTGCAAAAATGGAGGCTCTAGCCCCTTCCAGAGCTGAGATATCGAAACTCAAAAATTCGCCCCCAAAAAAAAAACGACAGTGGTACCCCTTACGTTTTTTTTTTCGGGCGAAAAATTAAGTTTCTGCAATCTTCCCAAAACTCGGGATTATGATAGAGGGCCATGAGACTTAGACCTGAGTGCAAAAATGGAGGCTCTAGCCCCTTCCAGAGCTGAGATATCGAAACTCAAAAATTCAGCCCGAAAAAAAACGACAGTGGTACCCCTTACGGTTTTTTTTTTCAGGCGAAAAATTAAGTTTCTCGAATCTTCCCAAAACTCTGGATTCTGATAGAGGGCCATGAGACTTAGACTTGAGTGCAAAAATGGAGGCTCTAGCCCCTTCCAGAGCTGAAATATCGAAATTCAAAATTTCGGCCCGAAAAAAAAAACGACAGTGGTACCCCTTACGTTTTTTTTTTTCGGGCGAAAAATTAAGTTTCTCCAATCTTCCCAAAACTCTGGATTCTGATAGAGGACCATGAGACTTAGACTTGAGTGCAAAAATGGAGGCTCTAGCCCCTTCCAGAGCTGAGATATCGAAACTCAAAAATTCGGCCCGAAAAAAAAAACGACAGTGGTACCCCTTACGTTTTTTTTTTTCGGGTGAAAAATTAAGTTTCTGCAATCTTCCCAAAACTCTGGATTCTGATAGAGGGCCATGAGACTTAGACCTGAGTGCAAAAATGGAGGCTCTAGCCCCTTCCAGAGCTGAGATATCGAAACTCAAAAATTCGCCCCCAAAAAAAAACGACAGTGGTACCCCTTACGTTTTTTTTTTCGGGCGAAAAATTTTGTTTCTCCAATCTTCCCAAAACTCTGGATTCTGATAGAGGGCCATGAGACTTAGACCTGAGTGCAAAAATGGAGGCTCTAGCCCGTTCCAGAGCTGAGATATCGAAACTCAAAAATTCAGCCCGAAAAAAAAACGACAGTGGTACCCCTTACGTTTTTTTTTTTCAGGCGAAAAATTAAGTTTCTCCATTCTTCCCAAAACTCTGGATTATGATAGAGGGCCATGAGACTTAGACCTGAGTGCAAAAATGGAGGCTCTAGCCCCTCCCAGAGCTGAGATATCGAAACTCAAAAATTCGGCCCAAAAAAAAAACGACAGTGGTACCCCTTACGTTTTTTTTTTTCGGGCGAAAAATTTAGTTTCTCCAATCTTCCCAAAACTCTGGATTCTGATAGAGAGCCATGAGACTTAGACTTGAGTGCAAAAATGGAGGCTCTAGCCCCTTCCAGAGCTGAGATATCGAAACTCAAAAATTCGGCCCGAAAAAAAAAAAAAAGACAGTGGTACCCCTTACGTTTTTTTTTTAGGGCAAAAAATTAAATTTCTCCAATCTTCCCAAAACTCTGGATTCTGATAGAGGGCCATGAGACTTAGACCTGAGTGCAAAAATGGAGGCTCTAGCCCCTTCCAGAGCTGAAATATCGAAACTCAAAAATTCGGCCCGAAAAAAAAAACGACAGTGGTACCCCTTACGTTTTTTTTTGGCGGGCGAAAAATTAAGTTTCTGCAATCTTCCCAAAACTCGGGATTCTGATAGAGGGCCATGAGACTTAGACTTGAGTGCAAAAATGGAGGCTCTAGCCCCTTCCAGAGCTGAGATATCGAAACTCAAAAATTCGCCCCCAAAAAAAAAACGACAGTGGTACCCCTTACGTTTTTTTTTTCGGGCGAAAAATTAAGTTTCTGCAATCTTCCCAAAACTCGGGATTATGATAGAGGGCCATGAGACTTAGACCTGAGTGCAAAAATGGAGGCTCTAGCCCCTTCCAGAGCTGAGATATCGAAACTCAAAAATTCGGCCCAAAAAAAAACGACAGTGGTACCCCTTACGTTTTTTTTTTCGGGCGAAAAATTTAGTTTCTCCAATCTTCCCAAAACTCTGGATTCTGATAGAGGGCCATGAGACTTAGACCTGAGTGCAAAAATGGAGGCTCTAGCCCCTTCCAGAGCTGAAATATCGAAACTCAAAAATTCGGCCCGAAAAAAAAAAAACGACAGTGGTACCCCTTACGTTTTTTTTTTTGGCGGGCGAAAAATTAAGTTTCTGCAATCTTCCCAAAACTCGGGATTCTGATAGAGGGCCATGAGACTTAGACTTGAGTGCAAAAATGGAGGCTCTAGCCCCTTCCAGAGCTGAGATATCGAAACTCAAAAATTCGCCCCAAAAAAAAAACGACAGTGGTACCCCTTACGTTTTTTTTTTTCGGGCGAAAAATTTAGTTTCTCCAATCTTCCCAAAACTCTGGATTCTGATAGAGGGCCATGAGACTTAGACTTGAGTGCAAAAATGGAGGCTCTAGCCCCTTCCAGAGCTGAGATATCGAAACTCAAAAATTCGGCCCAAAAAAAAACGACAGTGGTACCCCTTACGTTTTTTTTTTCGGGCGAAAAATTTAGTTTCTCCAATCTTCCCAAAACTCTGGATTCTGATAGAGGGCCATGAGACTTAGACCTGAGTGCAAAAATGGAGGCTCTAGCCCCTTCCAGAGCTGAGATATCGAAACTCAAAAATTCAGCCCGAAAAAAAACGACAGTGGTACCCCTTACGTTTTTTTTTCAGGCGAAAAATTAAGTTTCTCCAATCTTCCCAAAACTCTGGATTCTGATAGAGGGCCATGAGACTTAGACTTGAGTGCAAAAATGGAGGCTCTAGCCCCTTCCAGAGCTGAAATATCGAAACTCAAAAATTCGGCCCGAAAAAAAAAACGACAGTGGTACCCCTTACGTTTTTTTTTTCGGGCGAAAAATTAAGTTTCTCCATTCTTCCCAAAACTCTGGATTCTGATAGAGGGCCATGAGACTTAGACCTGAGTGCAAAAATGGAGGCTCTAGCCCCTTCCAGAGCTGAGATATCGAAACTCAAAAATTCGGCCAGAAAAAAAAAAGACAGTGGTACCCCTTACGTTTTTTTTTTTAGGGCAAAAAATTAAATTTCTCCAATCTTCCCAAAACTCTGGATTCTGATAGAGGGCCATGAGACTTAGACCTGAGTGCAAAAATGGAGGCTCTAGCCCCTTCCAGAGCTGAGATATCGAAACTCAAAAATTCGGCCAGAAAAAAAAAAGACAGTGGTACCCCTTACGTTTTTTTTTTAGGACAAAAAATTAAATTTCTCCAATCTTCCCAAAACTCTGGATTCTGATAGAGGGCCATGAGACTTAGACCTGAGTGCAAAAATGGAGGCTCTAGCCCCTTCCAGAGCTGAAATATCGAAACTCAAAAATTCGGCCCGAAAAAAAAAACGACAGTGGTACCCCTTACGTTTTTTTTTGGTGGGCGAAAATTTAAGTTTCTGCAATCTTCCCAAAACTCGGGATTCTGATAGAGGGCCATGAGACTTAGACTTGAGTGCAAAAATGGAGGCTTTAGCCCCTTCCAGAGCTGAGATATCGAAACTCAAAAATTCGCCCCAAAAAAAAAAAAACGACAGTGGTACCCCTTACGTTTTTTTTTTCGGGCGAAAAATTTTGTTTCTCCAATCTTCCCAAAACTCTGGATTCTGATAGAGGGCCATGAGACTTAGACCTGAGTGCAAAAATGGAGGCTCTAGCCCCTTCCAGAGCTGAGATATCGAAACTCAAAAATTCAGCCCGAAAAAAAAACGACAGTGGTACCCCTTACGTTTTTTTTTTCAGGCGAAAAATTAAGTTTCTCCATTCTTCCCAAAACTCTGGATTATGATAGAGGGCCATGAGACTTAGACCTGAGTGCAAAAATGGAGGCTCTAGCCCCTTCCAGAGCTGAGATATCGAAACTCAAAAATTCGGCCCGAAAAAAAAAACGACAGTGGTACCCCTTACGTTTTTTTTTTTGGCGGGCGAAAAATTAAGTTTCTGCAATCTTCCCAAAACTCGGGATTCTGATAGAGGGCCATGAGACTTAGACCTGAGTGCAAAAATGGAGGCTCTAGCCCCTTCCAGAGCTGAAATATCGAAACTCAAAAATTCGGCCCGAAAAAAAAACGACAGTGGTACCCCTTACGTTTTTTTTTGGCGGGCGAAAAATTAAGTTTCTGCAATCTTCCCAAAACTCGGGATTCTGATAGAGGGCCATGAGACTTAGACTTGAGTGCAAAAATGGAGGCTCTAGCCCCTTCCAGAGCTGAAATATCGAAACTCAAAAATTCGGCCCGAAAAAAAAAAACGATAGTGGTACCCCTTACGTTTTTTTTTTTTCGGGTGAAAAATTAAGTTTCTCCAATCTTCCCAAAACTCTGGATTCTGATAGAGGGCCATGAGACTTAGACTTGAGTGCAAAAATGGAGGCTCTAGCCCCTTCCAGAGCTGAGATATCGAAACTCAAAAATTCAGCCCGAAAAAAAACGACAGTGGTACCCCTTACGTTTTTTTTTTCAGGCGAAAAATTAAGTTTCTCCAATCTTCCCAAAACTCTGGATTCTGATAGAGGGCCATGAGACTTAGACTTGAGTGCAAAAATGGAGGCTCTAGCCCCTTCCAGAGCTGAAATATCGAAACTCAAAAATTCGGCCCGAAAAAAAAAACGACAGTGGTACCCCTTACGTTTTTTTTTTTCGGGCGAAAAATTAAGTTTCTCCAATCTTCCCAAAACTCTGGATTCTGATAGAGGACCATGAGACTTAGACTTGAGTGCAAAAATGGAGGCTCTAGCCCCTTCCAGAGCTGAGATATCGAAACTCAAAAATTCGGCCCAAAAAAAAAAACGACAGTGGTACCCCTTACGTTTTTTTTTTCGGGTGAAAAATTAAGTTTCTCCAAACTTCCCAAAACTCTGGATTCTGATAGAGGGCCATGAGACTTAGACCTGAGTGCAAAAATGGAGGCTCTAGCCCCTTCCAGAGCTGAAATATCGAAACTCAAAAATTCGGCCCAAAAAAAAAACGACAGTGGTACCCCTTACGTTTTTTTTTTCGGGCGAAAAATTTAGTTTCTCCAATCTTCCCAAATCTCTGGATTCTGATAGAGGGCCATGAGACTTAGACCTGAGTGCAAAAATGGAGGCTCTAGCCCTTTCCAGAGCTGAGATATCGAAACTCAAAAATTCGGCCAGAAAAAAAAAAGACAGTGGTACCCCTTACGTTTTTTTTTTAGGACAAAAAATTAAATTTCTCCAATCTTCCCAAAACTCTGGATTCTGATAGAGGGCCATGAGACTTAGACCTGAGTGCAAAAATGGAGGCTCTAGCCCCTTCCAGAGCTGAAATATCGAAACTCAAAAATTCGGCCCGAAAAAAAAAACGACAGTGGTACCCCTTACGTTTTTTTTTGGTGGGCGAAAATTTAAGTTTCTGCAATCTTCCCAAAACTCGGGATTCTGATAGAGGGCCATGAGACTTAGACTTGAGTGCAAAAATGGAGGCTTTAGCCCCTTCCAGAGCTGAGATATCGAAACTCAAAAATAAGCCCCAAAAAAAAAACGACAGTGGTACCCCTTACGTTTTTTTTTTCGGGCGAAAAATTTTGTTTCTCCAATCTTCCCAAAACTCTGGATTCTGATAGAGGGCCATGAGACTTAGACCTGAGTGCAAAAATGGAGGCTCTAGCCCCTTCCAGAGCTGAGATATCGAAACTCAAAAATTCAGCCCGAAAAAAAAACGACAGTGGTACCCCTTACGTTTTTTTTTTCAGGCGAAAAATTAAGTTTCTCCATTCTTCCCAAAACTCTGGATTATGATAGAGGGCCATGAGACTTAGACCTGAGTGCAAAAATGGAGGCTCTAGCCCCTTCCAGAGCTGAGATATCGAAACTCAAAAATTCGGCCCCAAAAAAAACGACAGTGGTACCCCTTACGTTTTTTTTTTCGGGCGAAAAATTTAGTTTCTCCAATCTTCCCAAAACTCTGGATTCTGATAGAGGGCCATGAGACTTAGACCTGAGTGCAAAAATGGAGGCTCTAGCCCCTTCCAGAGCTGAAATATCGAAACTCAAAAATTCGGCCCGAAAAAAAAAACGACAGTGGTACCCCTTACGTTTTTTTTTGGCGGGCGAAAAATTAAGTTTCTGCAATCTTCCCAAAACTCGGGATTCTGATAGAGGGCCATGAGACTTAGACCTGAGTGCAAAAATGGAGGCTCTAGCCCCTTCCAGAGCTGAAATATCGAAACTCAAAAATTCGGCCCGAAAAAAAAACGACAGTGGTACCCCTTACGTTTTTTTTTGGCGGGCGAAAAATTAAGTTTCTGCAATCTTCCCAAAACTCGGGATTCTGATAGAGGGCCATGAGACTTAGACTTGAGTGCAAAAATGGAGGCTCTAGCCCCTTCCAGAGCTGAGATATCGAAACTCAAAAATTCGCCCCAAAAAAAAAACGACAGTGGTACCCCTTACGTTTTTTTTTTTCGGGTGAAAAATTAAGTTTCTCCAATCTTCCCAAAACTCTGGATTCTGATAGAGGGCCATGAGACTTAGACTTGAGTGCAAAAATGGAGGCTCTAGCCCCTTCCAGAGCTGAGATATCGAAACTCAAAAATTCGGCCCAAAAAAAAACGACAGTGGTACCCCTTACGTTTTTTTTTTTGGGCGAAAAATTTAGTTTCTCCAATCTTCCCAAAACTCTGGATTCTGATAGAGGCCCATGCGACTTAGACCTGAGTGCAAAAATGGAGGCTCTAGCCCCTTCCAGAGCTGAGATATCGAAACTCAAAAATTCAGCCCGAAAAAAAACGACAGTGGTACCCCTTACGTTTTTTTTTCAGGCGAAAAATTAAGTTTCTCCAATCTTCCCAAAACTCTGGATTCTGATAGAGGGCCATGAGACTTAGACTTGAGTGCAAAAATGGAGGCTCTAGCCCCTTCCAGAGCTGAAATATCGAAACTCAAAAATTCGGCCCGAAAAAAAAAACGACAGTGGTACCCCTTACGTTTTTTTTTTCGGGCGAAAAATTAAGTTTCTCCAATCTTCCCAAAACTCTGGATTCTGATAGAGGACCATGAGACTTAGACCTGAGTGCAAAAATGGAGGCTCTAGCCCCTTCCAGAGCTGAGATATCGAAACTCAAAAATTCGGCCCAAAAAAAAACGACAGTGGTACCCCTTACGTTTTTTTTTTCGGGCGAAAAATTTAGTTTCTCCAATCTTCCCAAAACTCTGGATTCTGATAGAGGGCCATGAGACTTAGACCTGAGTGCAAAAATGGAGGCTCTAGCCCCTTCCAGAGCTGAAATATCGAAACTCAAAAATTCGGCCCGAAAAAAAAAACGACAGTGGTACCCCTTACGTTTTTTTTTGGCGGGCGAAAAATTAAGTTTCTGCAATCTTCCCAAAACTCGGGATTCTGATAGAGGGCCATGAGACTTAGACTTGAGTGCAAAAATTGAGGCTCTAGCCCCTTCCAGAGCTGAGATATCGAAACTCAAAAATTCGCCCCAAAAAAAAAACGACAGTGGTACCCCTTACGTTTTATTTTTTTTCGGGCGAAAAATTAAGTTTCTCCAATCTTCCCAAAACTCTGGATTCTGATAGAGGGCCATGAGACTTAGACTTGAGTGCAAAAATGGAGGCTCTAGCCCCTTCCAGAGCTGAGATATCGAAACTCAAAAATTCGGCCCAAAAAAAAAAAACGACAGTGGTACCCCTTACGTTTTTTTTTTTCGGGCAAAAAATTTAGTTTCTCCAATCTTCCCAAAACTCTGGATTCTGATAGAGGGCCATGCGACTTAGACCTGAGTGCAAAAATGGAGGCTCTAGCCCCTTCCAGAGCTGAGATATCGAAACTCAAAAATTCAGCCCGAAAAAAAAACGACAGTGGTACCCCTTACGTTTTTTTTTTCAGGCGAAAAATTAAGTTTCTCCAATCTTCCCAAAACTCTGGATTCTGATAGAGGGCCATGAGACTTTGACTTGAGTGCAAAAATGGAGGCTCTAGCCCCTTCCAGAGCTGAAATATCGAAACTCAAAATTTCGGCCCGAAAAAAAAAAACGACAGTGGTACCCCTTACGTTTTTTTTTTCGGGCGAAAAATTAAGTTTCTCCAATCTTCCCAAAACTCTGGATTCTGATAGAGGACCATGAGACTTAGACTTGAGTGCAAAAATGGAGGCTCTAGCCCCTTCCAGAGCTGAGATATCGAAACTCAAAAATTCGGCCCAAAAAAAAAAACGACAGTGGTACCCCTTACGTTTTTTTTTTTTCGGGTGAAAAATTAAGTTTCTCCAATCTTCCCAAAACTCTGGATTCTGATAGAGGGCCATGAGACTTAGACCTGAGTGCAAAAATGGAGGCTCTAGCCCCTTCCAGAGCTGAAATATCGAAACTCAAAAATTCGGCCCGAAAAAAAAAAACGACAGTGGTACCCCTTACGTTTTTTTTTGGTGGGCGAAAATTTAAGTTTCTGCAATCTTCCCAAAACTCGGGATTCTGATAGAGGGCCATGAGACTTATACTTGAGTGCAAAAATGGAGGCTCTAGCCCCTTCCAGAGCTGAGATATCGAAACTCAAAAATTCAGCCCGAAAAAAAAAAACGACAGTGGTACCCCTTACGTTTTTTTTTTCAGGCGAAAAATTAAGTTTCTCCATTCTTCCCAAAACTCTGGATTATGATAGAGGGCCATGAGACTTAGACCTGAGTGCAAAAATGGAGGCTCTAGCCCCTTCCAGAGCTGAGATATCGAAACTCAAAAATTCGGCCCAAAAAAAAAAACGACAGTGGTACCCCTTACGTTTTTTTTTTCGGGCGAAAAATTTAGTTTCTCCATTCTTCCCAAAACTCTGGATTATGATAGAGGGCCATGAGACTTAGACCTGAGTGCAAAAATGGAGGCTCTAGCCCCTTCCAGAGCTGAGATATCGAAACTCAAAAATTCGGCCCAAAAAAAAACGACAGTGGTACCCCTTACGTTTTTTTTTTTGGGCGAAAAATTTAGTTTCTCCAATCTTCCCAAAACTCTGGATTCTGATAGAGGGCCATAAGACTTAGACCTGAGTGCAAAAATGGAGGCTCTAGCCCCTTCCAGAGCTGAAATATCGAAACTCAAAAATTCGGCCCGAAAAAAAAAAACGACAGTGGTACCCCTTACGTTTTTTTTTGGCGGGCAAAAAAATTACGTTTCTGCAATCTTCCCAAAACTCGGGATTCTGATAGAGGGCCATGAGACTTAGACTTGAGTGCAAAATGGAGGCTCTAGCCCCTTTCAGAGCTGAAATATCGAAACTCAAAAATTCGCCCCAAAAAAAAAACGACAGTGGTACCCCTTACGTTTTTTTTTTTCGGGCGAAAAATTTAGTTTCTCCAATCTTCCCAAAACTCTGGATTCTGATAGAGGGCCATGAGACTTAGACCTGAGTGCAAAAATGGAGGCTCTAGCCCCTTCCAGAGCTGAGATATCGAAACTCAAAAATTCAGCCCGAAAAAAAACGACAGTGGTACCCCTTACGTTTTTTTTTTCAGGCGAAAAATTAAGTTTTTCCATTCTTCCCAAAACTCTGGATTATGATAGAGGGCCATGAGACTTAGACCTGAGTGCAAAAATGGAGGCTCTAGCCCCTTCCAGAGCTGAGATATCGAAACTCAAAAATTCGGCCCCAAAAAAAAACCACAGTGGTACCCCTTACGTTTTTTTTTTTGGCGGGCGAAAAATTAAGTTTCTGCAATCTTCCCAAAACTCTGGATTCTGATAGAGGGCCATGAGACTTAGACCTGAGTGCAAAAATGGAGGCTCTAGCCCCTTCCAGAGCTGAGATATCGAAACTCAAAAATTCAGCCTGAAAAAAAACGACAGTGGTACCCCTTACGTTTTTTTTTTTCAGGCGAAAAATTAAGTTTCTCCATTCTTCCCAAAACTCTGGATTATGATAGAGGACCATGAGACTTAGACTTGAGTGCAAAAATGGAGGCTCTAGCCCCTTCCAGAGCTGAGATATCGAAACTCAAAAATTCGGCCCAAAAAAAAAAACGACAGTGGTACCCCTTACGTTTTTTTTTTTTCGGGTGAAAAATTAAGTTTCTCCAATCTTCCCAAAACTCTGGATTCTGATAGAGGGCCATGAGACTTAGACCTGAGTGCAAAAATGGAGGCTCTAGCCCCTTCCAGAGCTGAAATATCGAAACTCAAAAATTCGGCCCAAAAAAAAACGACAGTGGTACCCCTTACGTTTTTTTTTTCGGGCGAAAAATTTAGTTTCTCCAATCTTCCCAAATCTCTGGATTCTGATAGAGGGCCATGAGACTTAGACCTGAGTGCAAAAATGGAGGCTCTAGCCCCTTCCAGAGCTGAGATATCGAAACTCAAAAATTCGGCCAGAAAAAAAAAAGACAGTGGTACCCCTTACGTTTTTTTTTTTAGGACTAAAAATTAAATTTCTCCAATCTTCCCAAAACTCTGGATTCTGATAGAGGGCCATGAGACTTAGACCTGAGTGCAAAAATGGAGGCTCTAGCCCCTTCCAGAGCTGAAATATCGAAACTCAAAAATTCGGCCCGAAAAAAAAAACGACAGTGGTACCCCTTACGTTTTTTTTTGGTGGGCGAAAATTTAAGTTTCTGCAATCTTCCCAAAACTCGGGATTCTGATAGAGGGCCATGAGACTTAGACTTGAGTGCAAAAATGGAGGCTTTAGCCCCTTCCAGAGCTGAGATATCGAAACTCAAAAATTCGCCCCCAAAAAAAAACGACAGTGGTACCCCTTACGTTTTTTTTTTCGGGCGAAAAATTTTGTTTCTCCAATCTTCCCAAAACTCTGGATTCTGGTAGAGGGCCATGAGACTTAGACCTGAGTGCAAAAATGGAGGCTCTAGCCCCTTCCAGAGCTGAAATATCGAAACTCAAAAATTCGGCCCGAAAAAAAAAACGACAGTGGTACCCCTTACGTTTTTTTTTGGCGGGCGAAAAATTAAGTTTCTGCAATCTTCCCAAAACTCGGGATTCTGATAGAGGGCCATGAGACTTAGACTTGAGTGCAAAAATGGAGGCTCTAGCCCATTCTAGAGCTGAGATATTGAAACTCAAAAATTCGCCCCCAAAAAAAAACGACAGTGGTACCCCTTACGTTTTTTTTTTTCGGGCGAAAAATTAAGTTTCTCCAATCTTCCCAAAACTCTGGATTCTGATAGAGGGCCATGAGACTTAGACTTGAGTGCAAAAATGGAGGCTCTAGCCCCTTCCAGAGCTGAGATATCGAAACTCAAAAATTCGGCCCAAAAAAAAAAACGACAGTGGTACCCCTTACGTTTTTTTTTTCGGGCGAAAAATTTAGTTTCTCCAATCTTCCCAAAACTCTGGATTCTGATAGAGGGCCATGCGACTTACACCTGAGTGCAAAAATGGAGGCTCTAGCCCCTTCCAGAGCTGAGATATCGAAACTCAAAAATTCAGCCCGAAAAAAAACCGACAGTGGTACCCCTTACGTTTTTTTTTTCAGGCGAAAAATTAAGTTTCTCCAATCTTCCCAAAACTCTGGATTCTGATAGAGGGCCATGAGACTTAGACTTGAGTGCAAAAATGGAGGCTCTAGCCCCTTCCAGAGCTGAAATATCGAAACTCAAATTTTCGGCCCGAAAAAAAAAACGACAGTGGTACCCCTTACGTTTTTTTTTTTCGGGCGAAAAATTAAGTTTCTCCAATCTTCCCAAAACTCTGGATTCTGATAGAGGACCATGAGACTTAGACTTGAGTGCAAAAATGGAGGCTCTAGCCCCTTCCAGAGCTGAGATATCGAAACTCAAAAATTCGGCCCAAAAAAAAAAACGACAGTGGTACCCCTTACGTTTTTTTTTTCGGGCGAAAAATTTAGTTTCTCCAATCTTCCCAAATCTCTGGATTCTGATAGAGGGCCATGAGACTTAGACCTGAGTGCAAAAATGGAGGCTCTAGCCCCTTCCAGAGCTGAGATATCGAAACTCAAAAATTCGGCCAGAAAAAAAAAGACAGTGGTACCCCTTACGTTTTTTTTTTTAGGACAAAAAATTAAATTTCTCCAATCTTCCCAAAACTCTGGATTCTGATAGAGGGCCATGAGACTTAGACCTGAGTGCAAAAATGGAGGCTCTAGCCCCTTCCAGAGCTGAAATATCGAAACTCAAAAATTCGGCCCGAAAAAAAAAACGACAGTGGTACCCCTTACGTTTTTTTTTGGTGGGCGAAAATTTAAGTTTCTGCAATCTTCCCAAAACTCGGGATTCTGATAGAGGGCCATGAGACTTAGACTTGAGTGCAAAAATGGAGGCTTTAGCCCCATCCAGAGCTGAGATATCGAAACTCAAAAATTCGCCCCAAAAAAAAAAACGACAGTGGTACCCCTTACGTTTTTTTTTGGCGGGCGAAAAATTAAGTTTCTGCAATCTTCCCAAAACTCTGGATTCTGATAGAGGGCCATGAGACTTAGACCTGAGTGCAAAAATGGAGGCTCTAGCCCCTTCCAGAGCTGAGATATCGAAACTCAAAAATTCAGCCCGAAAAAAAACGACAGTGGTACCCCTTACGTTTTTTTTTTCAGGCGAAAAATTAAGTTTCTCCATTCTTCCCAAAACTCTGGATTATGATTTAGGGCCATGAGACTTAGACCTGAGTGCAAAAATGGAGGCTCTAGCCCCTTCCAGAGCTGAGATATCGAAACTCAAAAATTCGGACCAAAAAAAAAAAACGACTGTGGTACCCCTTACGTTTTTTTTTTCGGGTGAAAAATTAAGTTTCTCCAATCTTCCCAAAACTCTGGATTCTGATAGAAGGCCATGAGACTTAGACCTGAGTGCAAAAATGGAGGCTCTAGCCCCTTCCAGAGCTGAGATATCGAAACTCAAAAATTCGGCCCGAAAAAAAAAAAGACAGTGGTACCCCTTACGTGTTTTTTTTTAGGGCGAAAAATTTAATTTCTCCAATCTTCCCAAAACTTTGTATTCAGATAGAGGGCCATGAGACTTAGACCTGAGTGCAAAAATGGAGGCTCTAGCCCCTTCCAGAGCTGAAATATCGAAACTCAAAAATTCGGCCCGAAAAAAAAAACGACAGTGGTACCCCTTACGTTTTTTTTTGGCGGGCGAAAAATTAAGTTTCTGCAATCTTCCCAAAACTCTGGATTCTGATAGAAGGCCATGAGACTTAGACTTGAGTGCAAAAATGGAGGCTCTAGCCCCTTCCAGAGCTGAGATATCGAAACTCAAAAATTCGGCCCAAAAAAAAAAAACGACAGTGGTACCCCTTACGTTTTTTTTTGGGCGAAAAATTTAGTTTCTCCAATCTTCCCAAAACTCTGGATTCTGATAGAGGGCCATGAGACTTAGACCTGAGTGCAAAAATGGAGGCTCTAGCCCCTTCCAGAGCTGAGATATCGAAACTCAAAAATTCGGCCCGAAAAAAAAAAAAAACGACAGTGGTACCCCTTATGTTTTGTTTTTTTTTCGGGTGAAAAATTAAATTTCTCCAATCTTCCCAAAACTCTGGATTCTGATAGAGGGCCATGAGACTTAGACCTGAGTGCAAAAATGGAGGCTCTAGCCCCTTCCAGAGCTAAGTTATAGAAACTCAAAAATTCGGCCCGAAAAAAAAACCACAGTGGTACCCCTTATGTTTTTTTTTTTTTTCGGGTGAAAAATTAAATTTCTCCAATCTTCCCAAAACTCTGGATTCTGATAGAGGGCCATGAGACTTAGACCTGAGTGCAAAAATGGAGGCTCTAGCCCCTTCCAGAGCTAAGTTATAGAAACTCAAAAATTCGGCCCGAAAAAAAAACCACAGTGGTACCCCTTATGGTTTTTTTTTTCGGGCGAAAAATTAAGTTTCTCCAATCTTCCCAAAACTCTGGATTCTGATAGAGGACCATGAGACTCAGACCTGAGTGCAAAAATGGAGGCTCTAGCCCCTTCCAGAGCTGAGATATCGAAACTCAAAAATTCGGCCCGAAAAAAAAAAAAACGACAGTGGTACCCCTTACGTTTTTTTTGGCGGGCGAAAAATTAAGTTTCTGCAATCTTCCCAAAACTCTGGATTCTGATAGAGGGCCATGAGACTTAGACCTGAGTGCAAAAATGGAGGCTCTAGCCCCTTCCAGAGCTGAGATATCGAAACTCAAAAATTCGGCCAGAAAAAAAAAAAGACAGTGGTACCCCTTACGTTTTTTTTTTGGCGGGCGAAAAATTAAGTTTCTGCAATCTTCCCAAAACTCTGGATTCTGATAGAGGGCCATGAGACTTAGACTTGAGTGCAAAAATGGAGGCTCTAGCCCCTTCCAGAGCTGAGATATCGAAACTCAAAAATTCGTCCCCAAAAAAAAAACGACAGTGGTACTTATGTTTTTTTTTTTCGGGTGAAAAATTTAGTTTCTCCAATCTTCCCAAAACTCTGGATTCTGATAGAGGGCCATGAGACTTAGACCTGAGTGCAAAAATGGAGGCTCTAGCCCCTTCCAGAGCTGAGATATCGAAACTCAAAAATTCAGCCTGAAAAAAAACGACAGTGGTACCCCTTACGTTTTTTTTTTTCAGGCGAAAAATTAAGTTTCTCCATTCTTCCCAAAACTCTGGATTATGATAGAGGGCCATGAGACTTAGACCTGAGTGAAAAAATGGAGGCTCTAGCCCCTTCCAGAGCTGGGATATCGAAACTCAAAAATTCGGCCCGAAAAAAAAAACGACAGTGGTACCCCTTACGTTTTTTTTTTGGCGGGCGAAAAATTAAGTTTCTGCAATCTTCCCAAAACTCTGGATTCTGATAGAGGGCCATGAGACTTAGACCTGAGTGCAAAAATGGAGGCTCTAGCCCCTTCCAGAGCTGAGATATCGAAACTCAAAAATTCGGCCAGAAAAAAAAAAAGACAGTGGTACCCCTTACGTTTTTTTTTAGGGCGAAAAAATAAAATTTCTCCAATCTTCCCAAAACTCTGGATTCTGATAGAGGGCCATGAGACTTAGACCTGAGTGCAAAAATGGAGGCTCTAGCCCCTTCCAGAGCTGAAATATCGAAACTCAAAAATTCGGCCCGAAAAAAAAAACGACAGTGGTACCCCTTACGTTTTTTTTTGGCGGGCGAAAAATTAAGTTTCTGCAATCTTCCCAAAACTCTGGATTCTGATAGAGGGCCATGAGACTTAGACTTGAGTGCAAAAATGGAGGCTCTAGCCCCTTCCAGAGCTGAGATATCGAAACTCAAAAATTCGGCCCAAAAAAAAAACGACAGTGGTACCCCTTACGTTTTTTTTTTTCGGGCGAAAAATTTAGTTTCTCCAATCTTCCCAAAACTCTGGATTCTGATAGAGGGCCATGAGACTTAGACCTGAGTGCAAAAATGGAGGCTCTAGCCCCTTCCAGAGCTGAGATATCGAAACTCAAAAATTCAGCCCGAAAAAAAACGACAGTGGTACCCCTTACGTTTTTTTTTTTCAGGTGAAAAATTAAGTTTCTCCATTCTTCCCAAAACTCTGGATTATGATAGAGGGCCATGAGACTTAGACCTGAGTGAAAAAAAGGAGGCTCTAGCCCCTTCCAGAGCTGAGATATCGAAACTCAAAAATTCGGCCCAAAAAAAAAACGACAGTGGTACCCCTTACGTTTTTTTTTTCGGGTGAAAAATTAAGTTTCTCCAATCTTCCCAAAACTCTGGATTCTGATAGAGGGCCATAAGACTTAGACCTGAGTGAAAAAATGAAGGCTCTAGCCCCTTCCAAAGCTGAGATATCGAAACTCAAAAATTCGGCCCAAAAAAAAAAACGACAGTGGTACCCCTTACGTTTTTTTTTTTCGGGCGAAAAATTTAGTTTCTCCAATCTTCCCAAAACTCTGGATTCTGATAGAGGGCCATGAGACTTAGACCTGAGTGCAAAAATGGAGGCTCTAGCCCCTTCCAGAGCTGAGATATCGAAACTCAAAAATTCAGCCCGAAAAAAAAACGACAGTGGTACCCCTTACGTTTTTTTTTTTCAGGTGAAAAATTAAGTTTCTCCATTCTTCCCAAAACTCTGGATTATGATAGAGGGCCATGAGACTTAGACCTGAGTGAAAAAAAGGAGGCTCTAGCCCCTTCCAGAGCTGAGATATCGAAACTCAAAAATTCGGCCCAAAAAAAAACCGACAGTGGTACCCCTTACGTTTTTTTTTTCGGGTGAAAAATTAAGTTTCTCCAATCTTCCCAAAACTCTGGATTCTGATAGAGGGCCATAAGACTTAGACCTGAGTGAAAAAATGGAGGCTCTAGCCCCTTCCAGAGCTGAGATATCGAAACTCAAAAATTCGGCCCGAAAAAAAAACAACAACAGTGGTACCCCTTACGTTTTTTTTTTTCGGGCGAAAAATTAAGTTTCTCCAATCTTCCCAAAACTCTGGATTCTGATAGAGGGCCATGAGACTTAGACCTGAGTGCAAAAATGGAGGCTCTAGTCCCTTCCAGAGCTGAGATATCGAAACTCAAAAATTCGGCCCGAAAAAAAAAAAAAAACGACAGTGGTACCCCTTATGTTTTTTTTTTTTTTCGGGTGAAAAATTAAATTTCTCCAATCTTCCCAAAACTCTGGATTCTGATAGAGGGCCATGAGACTTAGACCTGAGTGCAAAAATGGAGGCTCTAGCCCCTTCCAGAGCTAAGTTATAGAAACTCAAAAATTCGGCCCGAAAAAAAAACCACAGTGGTACCCCTTATGGTTTTTTTTTTTCGGGCGAAAAATTAAGTTTCTCCAATCTTCCCAAAACTCTGGATTCTGATAGAGGACCATGAGACTCAGACCTGAGTGCAAAAATGGAGGCTCTAGCCCCTTCCAGAGCTGAGATATCGAAACTCAAAAATTCGGCCCGAAAAAAAAAACGACAGTGGTACCCCTTACGTTTTTTGTTTTTTTCGGGCGAAAAATTAAGTTTCTCCAATCTTCTCAAAACTCTGGATTATGATAGAGGGCCATGAGACTTAGACCCGAGTGAAAAAATGGAGGCTCTAGCCCCTTCCAGAGCTGAGATATCGAAACTCAAAAATTCAACCCGAAAAAAAAAACGACAGTGTCCAGAATCCCAGAATCCCTTTCGTTTAGTTTTTTTCGGGTGAAAAATTAAGTTTCTCCATTCTTCCCAAAACTCTGGATTCTGATAGAGGGCCATGAGACTTAACCCCGTTGAGGATCTTTGAGATGTGCTGGAGAAGACTTTACGTTGTAGTTTGCCTCTCCCATCATCAACACAAGATCTCGAAAAATTATTAAAACTCAGGACTGAAATAAAACTTGAGACATTGCAAAAGATGATCAAAACAATGCCATGGCGAATACATGCTGTATTCAAAATTAAAGGTGGTCCAACAAAATATTAGAGTGTGCAACTTTTTTTATATATCCTACCTTTTTTCCCCAATATAAAGAACATTTTGTGTTCCAAGGATGATAAAGGTTTTTCATTGAACTTTGTTTGCCAATTTTAAGAGTGTGTATGAGATTATCATAGATGTCTGAACTAGGTTGAATACTATAAAAGCCAAACGTGTTTTGAAGGTCCTATAGCCTACAGTACGTGACCATGAGAAATAATTATTACAAAGGTCAGATGCATCTGAGAAAGTCTTGTGTCTCCAGTTTTTGAGTTTTTTCAGTAAACAACAAGTGACTGTCAAAGAATAAGACCATTATTTCACTTGAAGGCTCTGGGAAAGAATTGATTATCCTTGTAAAATGTTACATCTTGCCTCCGAGAAAGGGTTGACCATCAATTGGCAGGGTCCACAAATAGAGAGACAGTAGAAGTAAAACTTAATGGTGGGAAACAGGAGGGGTAAATCTTACCAGAGAATGAAGTCACTTGGCAATTGTGAAATAACAGATAAGAGAACTACACAATGAACTACAATGGCACCCTGGCCAGAGACAAATTCAGATGTCCTGTGGCATCTCGGCGTTGTTACTTTGTTCAATAAAGTCTTATTTTGACTTCTGAAACACTGCCTCTTGAGCGTCATTTCCAAGAAAGAGATGGCATTTCTCCACAACAGTCTGAGTGTTACACATCTTGGCAGTGAAATATGTCACTCTTCCCATTCTTCTTCAGAATTCCTCAGGTTACATCAGGTCGGATGGAGATCGATCGTGAACCGCAATCTTTAAATCGTTCCAGCGATGCTCAATAAAACCGATGTCTAGATTCTGGCAGGGCCACTAGAGACGATTAACCTTTTTTTTTTCCTTTAAAGTCACTCCATTGTGGCTTTTACTGTATGTTTCAGGTGCTGTGGGAAGATGAAGTGTCTTTAAAGTGCCAGCGTTCTTGCTGATTGCAGCACTTTATCCTATGAGATATTTCTGGAGTTAGCTCCATCCATTCTTCCTTCTACCTTTATGAGTTTTCCCCATAAAGAGTGATGCTTCATCCAGCATACTTCACTGTTAGGAGGATTATATTCTCAGGGTGATGTGCTCCTTTCAGTTTGCACTAAACATAGCGCTTACCACTCAGGCCAAGAAAGTTCATTTTTAGAATCCCAGAATCTTTCCCCAGTCTCTCATATGCCTTAAGGCGAAGCCCAGATTAGATTTGGAAGTATTATTTTTTTCCCTACACACCATCTTCTCATCATCCTTCCACACATAGCATGCAGCTTTATGAACTGTTGTTGTAAATCGTAGGGGAGAATGCACCAGGAACAAAGGCTTGTTTGGGAACATGCTGTCTATTTTAGCAACCAATTTACTAAAGAAATTATGCAAATTAGATAATGGAGGAAACACACCCCAAAAATCTGTGCTGAACTCAATTTGCTATTTGCAGAATGCAAATCCATGGCACTGCATCACTAGAGATTTCTGTTTTAAATAAAATTCTGTTTACATCCTGGCTTCTTTGGATGGCAATCGTGCATTTTTGTAAATGTTCTGCATTTTATCATAAGCTTAATTTACAGAAAGGAGAAGACAGCACTGCATAGCACAAAGAGAAAAAAAGTAGAAATGTGAACAGGACAGATTTAGAAAAAAAAAGTCTAATGGAAATGTATATAAATATGCTTGACATATTTTCTCAACCATTTTGCATGTAAAGATGTATGCTATGAACTAATGGCTAAATGTTGTGAGGGTGAGACTATTCATACATTTTGATCAGCATGACATAGGAAACAGCAGAAAATTGTACATAATCATTTGCATGGACGTACCAAAGCATTTGCAACTTGTTCAAAGAAATGAGAAACTGCGTTTTTGATGTGCACAAGTGACACGAAGTGAAGATTGAACAGGTAGTTTTGAGAATTTCAATTCTGATCTGAGAAATGTACCAAAGCGACTGAGAAAAACTGCATTTCACTACCGTTCAAAAGTTTATTGAACAGTAGTGTTATTTCAAACTGTTTCTTTTTAGGATTCCTTTGAGAAAACTTTTTTAACATTAAAGCGGTCATGAACTGGCTTTTTTAATTTTATTATATTGTTGTCTGAGGTCAACTTATGACGTTCGCTTGGTTTTTACATTCAAAAACATTAAATTAATAAGTAATAGGCTATTTTCCAACCTAGCTGAAAAACGCTCGGTTTTTATGGGCGTCTCGCACTGAAGACTTGGAAGTAAACGCCCACTGCTGTGAGTGGATAACAGTTTTGCATATTATAATGAGTTTCGACTCACCTGTCGATGCACTTGGGGGAAATTGTTATAAAAACGTCCAATGTTGTAAAATGGCTCAATCCGGTTTGTCATCACGAGGTAGGCATCTATGTTCTTTAGCTATGCGTGTAGTGTGCGAATCAGTGGGCCGTGTTGAAGTAGGCGTTGATCTTCTTCTGCGGGGGTGGTGTTTTATCCTCTTTGACGTCATAGTTCCCCACTTTGAAAAACAAGTCGTCTGCTGAGCCTGGTGTCAATAAAAGCTTTTATTGGACTAACAAGGACGTTTTCAGTTCTGAAACTTAAAGGATATGAAATCTTAGATGTCAAAAGCTCAAGGAAAATTTGAATTCTCAGTTCATCACCCCTTTCATTTTTGTCTTTACTGACACATTTGATTAATGTCATGCATTAACACACGTTTCCCCATCTTCTGTTGGACAAACATATACCTCTACCCCAAACTCAGGCTTCAGTTTAAGCATATGTTGCTGTGACAGCCGGTTGGGAACGAACAGAAATGTTTTGATAGCACCACAAAAATATTCTTTTGGAGAAATGCCACCTCTGAACTACTTACAGTTGTCTGTGCATGTTAAGCTGGAACAGGAGGAAGTATTTTAACATTGAAAAAAATTGCTCTGTTAAAATCCATTTTATGGCTGATGTCAAAAATGGCACCATTCTGCCAATTAAAGACTAGGACAGCACCTTTTTCCTCACGCTGTGTCAGAATGAAGAGTTAGAGGTACAAAACTTCTCAAACTGCAGAAGGAGAAGAACTCCCACATTTTTTTGTCACTTCACCTATAGGTTATGATTACAATGTCCCCTTAAGAGTTGTTTGTGGTTCGCCTGCATATACTGTCTCTTGTCTCTTGGCCTTATAGATATTTCTGTCCTCATGTATTTTCAGCAGGTTAAGGGAAGCAACTGATGCATGATTTGACAGTAATTGTTATTTAAATGAAGGGAGACATATCTGTAAGACAGGCTGGGGGAGAACGACAAAACCAATGCCCACCACTTGCCACTTTTTTTTTTCTTTCTCCAACAGTCAGTTCTGTGAAAGATGAACATGTGCAGGTGGTCCTGCATCTCCCCCTGTGGAGAACACTTGGTACTGCAACTGATGCATGGGGAAGAAAGTTAAAGTAAGTTTCAGCAAACTATCATACATCATATTTCGGGACATAATGCAATCACAGCTGTTTCAAGTGGAATGCATTATGCAACTACTCCGTATAATCCATCCCCTGATATTTTGGATAAGTACGAATTATGGTCTTATGATGCAATTATCAAATAAATCATTCTCCAATGTCCTCACTGAGCAAAATGAATAACAGAATCTGGTGCGAGTGTTTACATTCACACGGCTGTGATAAATGGCGTTGATTAGAGCTAAGTCATCGTAAGGCGTAAAGTCATTTATATACTATACTTATATACTTTCTAAATGGTGTGTTATTCCCCAAAAAAATGTAACTTCACAAAATAAACAATCTAATGAGGATGACAGTGTCAAAGGGTTTATGAGCTTTTATTTAATTAAGAGTGCTGTGCTTATACTGTAATGCAGGTATAGCCAGTTTAATAAATCTTTCTTTTCTTATAAATATAAATGTAAAGCCTGGGGTATCCACTTGGAAAGCTAGACTAAATTACATATTTTCTTTTGATGCTGTTCTGATGTGTTTAGTAATAGTATATGTGCTGTAAAGTGGCTCTTGAAACTAACCATTTGTTAAAAAGTTTATGAACAACAAAAAAGTTCAAAATCAACCTTTTTTTGTTTTTTTAACTTAAATGGTCTTACACTTCTGGGCTTCGGGGTCGACCCCAACAATCGATTAATAATAAAAAAAAAGTTTAATCATACAAATAATATATATATATATATATATATATATATATATATATATATATATTTAACTTCTCATCTATTAATCAATGCTGTGTTTTTGGAGATATAAAGTACTTTTGTATCCATATACCACACAATTCATCAACTACACCATTAGCTTGCATATGAAAATATATATACAGTGTGTGTGTATATATATATATATATATATATATATATTTTTTTTTTACATTTCCCATTCATTTCAATGTGGGGTCATATTGACCCCAAAGACCATTCGTGTAAACATTTTTTTTTTTTTTTTTTACACACCTTCAGAACAACTGATTCAAGCCCAGTTTTGTGTGTATAGATATGTGTATGAAAATGTATGAAAAGTCAAAATCTTATTCCACTGAGATGAAGGGAACCTTTTTTTTTATTATTAAGTAAAAGTCGATTGGGGTCGTATAGACCCATGACCTTGAGGGCTACAAAACATTTCTGGTCTTACCAAGCATGATTTATTTAAAAAAAAAAAAAAAAAAAAAAAAAGGTTTATGTTTAATCTTCCATCAAATGTCCACTTCTGATGTCACTAAACTCCCTGCCCATCCAACCACTTCATATAGAGATAACGTCCAGCTTTCTCTGCACATTATTCTGATATGGAGTGCTGAGTTTTCACAATCCAATCAATTCCCAATGGATAACATCAAGCCCCGTCCATTTTTCTCATCGAACACCCCTTTTAACTTCGAAGCATTACTTAAATAAAATGGGTTTTGAATATGATTTAACGTTCATCCTACAGGTTTCTTCTAGTATGCTACTGATAGGCAAATATTTAAAGGGTGAAGTTAATTACTGCAATCATGATGTCAGCAAAGTGTATGCTGATTACACTCCACTGGAGCGTGGTTTTAATAACCCTTTCTGCCACAGTTTGTGTTTCATTGTGCAAATACAAAGAACCAGTTTGATCAATACATGAGAATTTTACAGGTTGCATAGAAACGATTCAGTTCTCCAGCTCTGGGTTTTATTAAAAACTGCACAAGCAAATTAATGAGTAATCAGCCGTTTACCTACAGTAAGTATGCATCATTTGGAGTTTGCTTATTTTGCGGTTCTACTGAGCATGGTAATCAATCAGGCCAAACATAAGGTTCAGTGTACATTCATTAGAAACATATAATCCATTTTGCTTCGGAAAAAGCAGGGTGTCCCACAAGGGTGCGTTTGCAGTCCGTTTTCATTTCCTTCTGCCTCCTTTAAGGCCTCAGCTTTTATTTCAGCTCTTTCCTTCTCATTAAAATAAACTTTTTGCTCTGTTCTGCTGCATAAGTAACACAGATTAATCATTGATGAAGGGAATATGCTCATGAAATGATCATCGTCGCCTTGCCAGTGGGCGTAAGAACAAGGAGAGTGTGTGATCGAGTCTCCAGAAGTGAAGCGTACCCCTGGACCTCCTAATCAAATACAGCTTTCCTGAATGCCAATTATCAACAGACCATTGCAAATCAGTCTGGAGAAGAGAGTGACTTTCTCTTTGCTGGCCTGCGTTAACCTCTAGAGAATGCAATCTGTCCCCAGGGAGAGATGGGAAGTTAATGAAGTGAATGGCTGGATAAGTATTGATGCTGTCTTTCTCTCTGTCTTGACTTAACTCGCACATATAACTCCCCAAAATTGTGGAATAATGAGTTAATTTATATTAGTAATAATACATTTTTTCAGGTTTTTGAAAGTATCACCAAGGGCGGCTTATTTAATTTAATTGCATTTAATAGTTTTATTCAGCAAGGATGCATTCAAATGGTCAAATAGCTTGTTTTCATATGACATCACGCCACTGCGTTGCCATGGGTGGCGCGAAATACAAACGGAGGGCAGGAAGTGAACTCAAAATGGCTGGGTTTTGGGTCATTTGGTTACTTGAATCGATCAAACCACAAGGAGTTTTTATCGTGTACCAAAAGTTGTTGTTCATAAGGCGGGAAAATGGAAGAAATTGACCGAAAAACTCTGGAAAAACGGCTTGCAAACCGTCCTATGTCTGCGAATGGGAAAATGGCCGTGTGTGTAACGTTAGTGATCACTTCGTCAAAGGTGAGTTAATACAACTTAAGTGACTGTTTGTGTAACGTGTAATGTTTCCGAACGTTGTAAAGTCAAAGTATGTCTGTAAGAGTCACTTAGTTGCTGTAATCTACCGCGTCGAGGGCAGGAAAACATTTCAATTCAGTAAATAACAATAGCTCCTCTTTATGACGAATAACAACAAAATTCGGAAGTTTTACCTTTCACTAAACATATTTAGATATACAGGAAATCACAATGGAAGACGATTTCGGTATATCTAAATATGTTTAGCGAAAGGTAAAACTTCCGAAATTTCTGACCGAAGCACCCGTGCCGTCAGATCAGTTGGACATGGCTGTGGTTACACGAGGTAAAAACGATGTAAATACTGTTCGCTTTCTCACACAAACTGCTCGCTCCGTGTCTTAGGCCATCAATGTGTACTTACATTTACGAGTCATTAAATCATGTTTAATTTTGACTTCTCTGTGCATGCTCTTTGAGGTGAACCGAGGGAGAACCCCCTAAACATCCATTAAATGACTGATAGACAACAGCGGTTTGACCGAAAAATATCAAAATTGAAACTACTGTGGAAACAAAGACACCTACATCTTGGATGCCCTTGAGGTAAGCTAAAACATACCAAAAATTAATTTCAAAGTGAACTATCCCTTTCATACGAAGCCCCCCTAGTCCCACTTTGGCAAAAAAAAAAAAAAAAAAATATATATATATATATATATATATATATATATATATATATATATATATATATATATATATATATATAACTATTTTGTGGCCTCAAGATAGTAACTTGTGGCCTCAAGATACTAACTCTATCTTGAGGCCACAAGTTACTATTTTGAGGCCACAAGTTAGTATCTTGAGTCCACGAGATAGTATCTTGAGGCCACAAGATAGTTATAATTATTATTTTTTTTTTTTTTTGCCAAAGTGGGACTAGGGGGGCTCCGTACTTTCACTCCCTGCCCTCCATCTGAATTCCGACCGTCATCATAATCACGTGACTGAAACCCAGCTATTTACCAGTGATATTAAAAGCATAATTTGCAATGTTATTGGGAAACCCAGGCAGCTTGATAGAATTACATTTTATAGAGAAGCACATTCATACTGTCCTATGAAACCAAATGCAATTTGACATAAAACACCTGCAAATGATTGGCACTTTACAATGTTACATTGCCTATCAATGAAAGAGCTCCTTTCACATAGTTTGTAATTAGTTTGGATTTTAACAGGCCTATGTAGGCATATGAAATGAATTACTAAGTTTCCCCTTTGGTTTGTGTGTGTGTGTTTCTTTCTCTCTCCCGCTGGTCTTTCTTTCCAAAGGTAATTAAACGTGGTGAGTCGAAGGGCTGTGAGCAGAGATGCCAGCGGTGGACACTGTTCGCTGTAGACGCACACGAATCACCAGAGGAAGATTGAGTCTAATGTCCTTGGAGTAACTACAGTACGAACCCACAGGGAGTGGATTGAGCTGGTTATTATCCTGGAGGAGACAGGCCTCTGATAAACTTGTATTTGTACACAAGAGGTGCGTTGACCGCCTAATGCTTTGTCGTGAGGGCATCATTTTTATGAAGAAATTCGAAATGAATCATTAGGCTTGAATTAGTTGTGCCCTTGGCTGCAATTGCATAACAGGAACACGCACAAACACACTCATACAGTTCCCCGGGCGCCGTTGAAAGTTACCTTGAGATGTCAGTAGAGCTCTGGTTACATTGATTGCTCCTTAATCTGCAGTCTCATGTGCCTTCCAGTTAACTCTCTCTCTAGCTGCGCTGTCGCAAAACCGTACGGTTGCTCACTTCTCGCATTCTTTTCTCTAGAAGGGGGCAGAAATCATCTTAACTATAGCATGTTGAGAGATACTGTACACAGACAAAATAGATTATAAAGTTTTCACTTTAAAATAAACATCAAATAAGCTTTAGTTAGACAGTTTCTGCTCATATGTTAAATATATAGTATGTTTTGTCAAAAATAAACTAATCAACTGTTATACAATGCAAGCAAAATATTGAATCCTAAACTTTGATCAAATGGATTGGCCTAATTTAAAAATAATACTTTATTTGGAAAAATAATTTTATTTTTAAATGTTTCCAACTTTGAACCAATTCTCCACTATGGCCCATATAACCCATTTGACCAGGATTTGTTTCCATGGAAAAATATTTTCAAGATTTGTTATCACAACATATTTTCTTTTGTCAAATCAACTTCATAATAATTTATTTAGTTGAGATGACTTATTATTTTGAGTTTCTGATGGTTAAATTAATCTACTTCATTGTATTAACTCACTTTTTCCAGTTCAATCAACTTAAATTTTTAAGGCAACCCAGGTTACTTACTTTTTTAAGTTAAACCAACAATATTTTTTTTACAGTGCAGTTGTGACTAAAAATGGTTTTTGAATTTCATATATATTTTGATTTTATACATACGTATGTATATATACATACATATGTATATATGTATGTATTTTGTCCTTTTTATCTTTTTTTCAAATATATTTTTTTCTTGTCTGACTCACCTGAATGAAAGGCGCATTATTATGCGTGTCTTTGTCTCTCTCAGGTGAGAATCACCTAATTATACATAATGAGGGCTGGCCTGTTCACGTCCATTCGCATATTGCCTTGGCAAACAAAAAAACAAAAAAAAGTGTTTTTCACAATATAACCTAATTCACAGTTTTATGTTAACGATTTGAAGGATGATTTTCAGATCACTGTGAGAAGAGAGAGAGAGAGAAAAAAAAAAAAAACTCTAGGCCACAACATCCATTATTTTTTTCTTCAATAACCACGCATAAACAATATTCTCTCAAAAACACACACATGTACATGTTGCTCACATATTATGGTAGCCCTGTTACTGCTAAATATAGTGTAATTTCACCTGTGCCATTAATATGTTTATAAGCAACTGAAAAAAGCACAAATGTCGGGGTATCTCAAAATATCTCAAGGACATCTCTAAAATATGTCAATTTCAAATCAATGCTTTCTTTTCATCAGAGAATCAAAAAATATGACAGTTTACACTAAAATATTAAGCAGCACAACTGTTCTCATTACTGATACTGATAAGAAATTTTTGTTGAGCAGCAAATCAAATCAGAATGATTTCTGAAGGATCACGTGACACTGAGTGATGATGATGAAAATTCACAGGAATAAATTTCATTTTAAAGTATATCCACATAGAATATTTCACAGTATTACTGTATTTTGACCAAATAAATGCAGTCTTGGTGAGCATTAGACTACTTTTAAAATCAATGAAATTTTTTACAGAGTGTACACATACATAGCTTCAAATAAAAACATAGACCATTTGACTGATCGGTACTTTATTATCTATGATTTAAAGGTTACTTCAGCAAATTACATAATGTTTTTACAAATACTGTAAGAAAATCAAAACACAATTACAGGGACTGATTTCATTTAATAAATACGATTGCACCAAACAGAAACAATTCAACACTGCACAGAGTTGAGGTCAAAGAAAGAGATACTGTATATATGTATATGTATATATAAAAACAAAACAAAAAAAACATGACACCTACATTTTTTTATATATATATTAATATATATAGATATATAAAATCTTTACAGTAATAAAACTCGTCTTCTACAAAAATAATCTTCCTCACTCTTAAGAGTAAAGTGGCAGCGCTGGATTTTTCCTGGCTGCCACAGTCTGTCCAGTCAAAGCTCATAAAGTGTCTTGTTTTGTAGCCAGTGGTTTAACAACAGTTATATAATCTCTGTCTTCAATCTTAATGTACAACTCAGTTTAATAATGAATTAAAATGTATTTCTCTGCAGCCATCAGGTCGTTTTTTTTTTTTTAACTCTGGATCTTCAGATATTGATTTAGTCAATTTTTTTTGTGTGTCTTTTAGCAGAAACAATTTAATTATATTGCTATTGCTCATTTTATAGCCCCTCCCCCCTACCCACAATGCCCTGCACTCATTTGATTGACAATTTCGACTCATAACTTGAGTCTTGTCGTCCGTCGTCTCATATGCCAAAGACAGCGTCAGACTGCAGCGCTCATGATATTATGAAAATATAATCTGTACTGTGATTGTATCAAGTCCATAGTGAATTGTCTCGGTATGAATATCCTCTAGTGCTATGACACGATATTTATAGGTAGTGTACAAAAGGTGACGGGCAAGGACAATTGAAATAAAATAATCCATTAAAAATTCCCTTTTAAACATGCTGTCTCCATTTGTGTAATAAAGATGATAACAGATAACATTCATTGATGTATGATAATAGAAAAAACGGCAATAGCTGTAATATAACCTTGATATTCAAATATTGAAAGAAGAGAAGAAATGGGAAGCATCCCATACATAAAAATGCTATAGTGGACAGTTGATAGCATAAAGATAATGTGAGGAGCATGATCTCTGCCATGTGTGTAACAGCACCATTATAACAAACAGGAGGACATGCATTGGCTCATGAGTTATGATGCTACATGTAAATATTAATAATAATACAAATAAATAATAAAATGCAAATAATCATGTAATTCTATGTCATTTTATAGTTGCCCCAGGTCCATGCAAACTGTATTTTGATAGAATTTTTTAAATTAAAATGTTCTATTTAAATAGTCAAATTAGTCATTTACCAACTGTCTTCAATTTTCAAACTATACAAGGTAAAATAAAATAATCTGTCATAAAATGCAATGCCTGGTGTACGTGACGTTATTTTGGTATTGAGTGATTTCTGAATAGTACTAGTCAATTTATTAGTTAAAGTATCTTCTCATCGCTTCCCTGTGATTTTATACTGTTAAAAAATAAAGAGAGCAAAGTAAAAGAAAAAAGTCTTAAATATTTAAATACGTACTTACACATTCATACATTCATATCCGTCAGCTTTTGGTATGACATGACTGAATTTAAATGCAAAAAGAAGCAAAATCAAAACATAAATCATGTAACCCCCTGTGAGTGCACAAATTATTTCATACAAAATTGTTTACGTATGAAATTGCCATGATGAATCAAAATATCTCATGTATCTCAAAGTCTTATGGACGTTTACACAAAATGTATCTGTAAACGAACAGTTATTTCTACCTAGAAATACAGAATTGATTTTACTATGAGAAAAATACTTTGAAATTGCAGAGAAGCAAAAAAAAAAAAAAAAAAAAAAAACTGAGTCAAATAATAAAACCTATATTATTGTGTTACAAGTAAAGTACAGATGCGCTAAATATAGCTTTACAAAATGAAACCCAGGAAATGTTTCGTTTTACAATAATCATTAATAAATGTACAGTTTATTATTAAAACACTTCCAAAATGTCACACATCCATGTTTTACTCTCATGAATACTGTACTGCCACTGGTAACAATAAAAAATAAACGGACAGTTAACCAAGAATCGTTTTCATTTTCCACCCCTCATGCTGGCCTTTCCCTCCAACTTTATACACACTGGCGTCTTTACAAATGAACGGCATTAAAAATGATTTATTGAATACACAGACATATAAAAAAGCTGTACAAAGTTTGTTCTAGTATTCACAGAGCACAGTAAAGTTAATGTCCAACATGCACAAGTACTGAATAAAGCTTGAAACCTTTGTGTCCGCGTGACCAAAGTCCTTGACGTGGCGGAGTCTAGAGTTCAAACGTCGATGTACGTAGGAAGATCTGATGAGAATTTGACGCGTGGATGAGGTTTGATGCATTCTGGGAAACGAACAACAGAATGTCATTTGACAGTGGCAACCTTCACATAGCAGCCTAGAAAGCTGAAATGCATCATGACATTTGCTGTTTTGTTGATTTATTATAGGCATCACCAAGGGACCATATGTCAAGCAACCAATGTTTACGCCTGCAATCAACAAGACCACCCTTTCCAACAAATCTGGTGAGGCCATTTACAAGAAGTTACCTAACACAAGCAGACTGAGCTGAGTGACATGTAAAGGGCCCTACTTTAAGGATCTAAGCCAGGGTTGGGCAATGTCGGTCCTGGAGGGGCCACTGTCCTACAGAGTTTAGTAACTAAAAAAATAAATAAATAAAAAATAAATCACCTGCCTGTAACTTTCTAGTAATCCTAAAGATCTTGATTTAGCTCATTCAGGTGTGTTTGATTATTGTTAAAGCTAAACTCTGTTGGACAGTGGCCCTCCAGGACTGAAGTTGCCCATCCCTGATCTAAGTGCATGGTCTAAAGCACACGGCGAAAACGCACTTAGGATGTGTCCGAATCCCCTTTTGCTGGTTTAAAGGGTAACTAAACCCCTGGTCAGAGCCTGACTCCACCCACTAGCAATATTTGAAAATGCTGAAAAAGTGGGCAGACACCAGCGGAGACAGAGGGGACGAAATAGATGCTAAAACACTCAATCCTGATCGTTTTCAATACTCGCAATTCCAATTCCTGACTCCCTACAGTGGTTTTGACGACACAAGATGGTTTTTATACTGCCAAGGTCGTAGCTCACTTGGTGAGCTGAAACCTGTGTACGTCACGAAGTGCAGAACGTCCAATAGGAAAATTCAACTGCAGTAGCCACCGTTCAACCTGAAGAGGGCAGCACTAAGACGTTTTTACACCATATATTGTAGAACTAGAACACTTTATAAACAAATGTCAAAAAAGTTACTCAAATCAATGACTGGTATTAATAAAGATCCATTCTTACAGATGATTAACTAAAAAAAAGTTGGTTAAGTGTTTAGTTACTCTTTAACGACAAGAAAAATGGTCGGTGCACCCCGCAGCTAACACAGTCTCATCCCAAGACATCATACAACTGACGCTTTTGACGAAATGTCAACATCCGCCGTTTTAGGGTACTCTTTAACGTCGTTAGATGATGATCCTGGGGCGTCATCCAACTGACGCTTTACCTTTAGCGTCAGTTAGATGACGTGGCTAAGTCTAAGGTCTGGGGTAGGGTTAGGATTACATAGAGTCATCTAACGACGATAAAGGGTATCCTAAAACGGCGGATGTTGACGTATGGTCAAAAGCGTCAGTTGTATGACGTCTTGGGATGAGACTGCGCTGCCGCAGCATAGTCTAAAAGGGTTGTCCCTATTCTCTTAATGAGTAATGTGTGTGTTTTGGACGTAACGTCTAATAACCCAATCAGCGACTCATCATTCATTTTAAAATCCAGTTGCGCTCGCGCTATGGCAGATTCGCTATTTACATGACGGAATTTGCAAGCGGAAAATGTAAAACTTCTCTAGCTAGGAAACGGATCTGCTCGTGCGCAAGGTTAAAGCGCGCAAGCAGACCATCAACGGGACAAGCCGGATTCCACCATTCCACCATCCACCGGATTCCATCTTGATGTACGCGATATTAATATTTTGCATTGTAATCCTTTTATTTGTAATATTTGGCTAGTTCGTCCCTGGTGTGTTGTGAACCCGATTATAGGCACATGTTACTAACTTGCTCTTTAAATAGACCCCTTTTGCGCCAACGTCACAGTTACGTCACGGCGCTAGCTGAAGGCAAAACAAAGTGAAAACTGGAGGCGGCCAATACAAACCAGCACAGATTCGGCTACATAATAAGGAGCTTAAATTATTGTTACTATTATTAAATGTCATCTTGTTGTGTTGTTTGGTGCAGGAATTGATGAAAAATGAATATATGTCACCATAATGACACTCTTTACATTGCCGTCGCCTCGGCGCTGGTTCGGCAGAACTGCGGATCGTACACACAAATCTTGTACAGGACCATATAGGCATCTAAAGATTTATATGCCCTCAGTTTCTCTTTGCGATCATTTTCAGGCCACTCAACCGAGGTAACGTAACGTTAATCCAGTCAGATCGTCCATGCATTGAGTGAGCGTGTACGGGTCGGCCAATCTGGTTCCGTCCATTAAAAATAACTTTTGGAAATAACAATCGCGGCCCTGGAGACTGAGTGACCTTACACATTAAGATAAAATCGGATTTTCTCCAGTCATTGTTAAAAAACAAGCTAGTGAGTGAAGCGGCCAGAGGGATCGTTCTGCCTCCACCTAAGCTCCGCCCACAAAAAAAAAATCACCATGTTTACCGACTGAAAAGGGGTCTAACAAAAAAAAAATACTGCGCTATTGACTTTAGACCAGGTTTTTGTTGGTCAGTGGCACAGTCTATTTCAGTTGCCTCAAAATAGCAACAATGCGCCTGAACACAGCTCGTTTGCAGACCATTTAAACAACGTTTGCTGTTTAAAAATGATAACTGCGTCAGGCTGAAACTAGTAAAAACCTGGTGCCGCATTGCGCCGGCTGTATGATAGGGCCCTTAGGTATCTGTTGTTCTCAAGAATACAAGCTATGAGTTCAGTACAAGAGAGAATCTGAGTGGCATGTGATGAATGGAAACGCATCAGAGGGGATGCATGTGATACGGTATCCAGCAGGTACTCACTCACCGATGGTCTGGGTGTTGGGCTCTGTATCCAGAGGTTCCAGTGGTGTGAGCAGCTCTCTCTGAGAACTGCAGCTGGGTGTGCTGTCAGTGGGAGAAACTGGACTCTGGATCATTTCTTGCTCTTTTTCGTCCTGCATCGCTGCATAGATGTGGAGGCCTGGGATCTTCCTTGAGGAAAGATTTACAATGAGACACGGGCAAACAAACCTTGATGCAAGATGTTGTATAAGGTAAATAGATAGTTTTAGACATAAAAGACCCCCAACTGGCAGTTCCACGTACTACTACGTGTCTCTCTGATATGATAGGACATTAAATTTAATTGAATGTGGAGGATTGTAACTGTAACAAGATAATTGACAGGGCAGTTTAAACAGTGACACAATTATGACGAAGTAGTAGGCCTGTGACCCAAAGCTTGGGTCTTTTTCTTCACAAAAACAGTACTGTACATACTTTTAAGTAGGCGGATTAAACCTCAGCAGGTGATCAACTGTGGCCAGCAGACGCTTATCTTTCACTGGGCAAGCATGACCTAATTAATATTCGTGAGGCAAGCTGAAAAGATTCATAATGTGCCCTTTTGGACTTTTTCCAAACCTTCCGACGGCCCTGACATTATCAGCTTTGCAGTTCACATTATTCTGTTTGATAATCACAGGAAGCATGTGTTTATAGTATACCGCATTTACAAAACGCAATCTGGGCTCAGCCTCAGGGAAAATGTGTAATAAGACACATAAGAAAGAAAAAAAAAGACCTTTGTGTGAAAAGCCTCACTTAGGGGCTGTAACTGAGCTGTTAAATCAAGACCGCCCTTTACAGAGGTGATTTTATCCGACTTGGTCTGCATCGTTATGGAGGGAAGAATGTCTCGTAAGCAAAAACCAGAATCCAGCCTTAACAGGGTATTGCCATTGCCTTAGAGGATTTAAAAGCAAATTTATTGTGCAAAATCCAACTGGAGAGGGATTTAGCAAGAAGGAAATGCAACACAAACGGACAGCTCGTTAAGATGTGATCTAACACACTCATTAAAGGACCAGTTCACACAATGAAACGGAAATTCTGATACCATTTACTCACACTCATGTAAACCCATTTACATCTACAGTATTCAGAGCTTTCTGTACTGTATAAGAGCAGTTTGGACTGATTAACACATTCCTCATGTTCCTTCAGGAAGTCACCGGTGGCTGTGGTGTCACTGAATGACGGCTTGTTGCATACAAAAAAAATATTAAAGCATCGGAATATCTTTGGCACTTCTGTTATCTCCCTCTCCTGTCTCCAGATCTTGTCTTACTGACCTCTCGTGCCCTTTTCTCTCTCAGTCCGGTGATGGAAACGGTGCAATCATTTAACATTTCATAAAGGTCAACTTGAAAAACTCAAAGGGCTAAATATTGATAATGTCTGTGCTTTGACTGACATTTCTCATTCGTTATGAGCGTTAGGACAAAAGAATGAAGGTTCTGCAACAGGAGAACGGTGAATCACCACTTGACATATCCGCTCAGTGATTTGCTAAATTGAGCAACAACGCCTAAACTTGCTGATCTGAGAGAATGAGAACAATTTGCCTCGTGTTCGCTTTGTAGACAACAGCCTTTTTTTGTAGCATTGAACAAAATAATTTAAACTATGAATTATTATAATAATTAGAATAGGTTACATTTTATTTTTAAGGTGTCTCTGTTACAGTGTAATTATACATTCAAGTACTGATTAATAATAATTAATATAATAATAATACACTGTCAAAAATGATATGATCAATAAGTTATGACAACGTGTTTTTACATTGCTTTAACTCATAAAAGAAGTTGAAAATTGCTTCTTATTTTGATTATACAAAATTAAATTCT